>NC_059113.1:106216964-106558964 GCF_020740685.1 Jaculus jaculus | reverse complement strand
CCTTTCTCCATCCCAGCCCAGCTGTTACGGGATTGGTGGGGGGAGGTCTACTCTCACATAGGCTCTCTACCCCTCTTGCCTTCCACCAAACACACTGACCCATGACTTTAGAATTTATCCTTATTCAAAGTCTCAGTACATGGGGAGAATACAGTCAGATTCTTGGTTAGATTATAATACAAACTACCTCTAGCCCCGTTCTCAATAGAGAAGAGAGTGTTTGGCTTGTAAAAATGATGCAGAATTTTGGGGATGCAGGAGGAATTCTCAAAGACTTGTGAAGCCCAACTCTGGATCCATATCCTTATTTTTAACAAAAAAGTGATAAAATGGACTCAAGAAGATTAAATTATAAACTATTATTGAGTTTATTTAGGGAGAAATAATAATTCATGGGGTTTATTTAGGGTATTTTTATTTTTTCTGAGATAGGGTCTCATTCTAGCTCAGGCTGGCCTGTAATTCACCATGTAGTGTCAGGGTGGCTCAAACTCATGGCGTTCCTCCTACCTGTCTCTCCTGGGTGCTGAGATTAAAGGTGTGCGCCAGCACACCCGGCTTAGGGTAAATTTTTATCTAGGAAAAATCTTGGGTAGTTCCACACACATGTTGGAGAGCAAACATAGAAGCCCCTTCAATAAGAGACCAGAGAGGATTAGGAAATAGTGCACAACTCAGAAATCAAAGATAAATCTACCTATAATCTAAGTGAGAGGGTGCCCCCAAAGCCTGACACAGACCGAAGGCAAGAAGAAAAGCATACAAGGCCAGTAGTTACCCTCCCCTTCCCAGGCAGGCTGGTTCCCGGAGTTCTGCAAAGGAGGGGCAGACTGATGTGGATGTTCAGGCCAAGTCACAGGGCAAAAATAAGAGAAAAGAAAAAAAGTGAAAAGAAAAGAAGGGAAACAAAAAGGAAAGAAAAGAAAAGGAGAAGAGGGCTGGGAGGGGAGGAGAGGAGAGAGAAAGAAAGAGAGGTTGGGCCATTTGGGGAACCTCCTTTATGTGGTTTACACATCCACTCAAGGGTGAGCCTAATCAGGCTCAGGTGCCTAAGCAGAGACCTGATCCATTTGGACCCAAGGGGCTGACCCAGGAGGAGCCGCAGTCACATGGGCTCATGGACTCATGGGGCTAATCCTGGGAAAATGAGCTGAAGAAGAAGCCGGAAGTTCCTGCTGGCAGGTCACTGGCAGCCATCTTGAGAAACAGGATCAGACCCAATCAGTTTTGTCAAGATGGACAGAGATCATCTCCCTGTTCCCTCTTTGAGCTTCTGTCCCTAGCTGACTGTGTGACAGAAGCTAGCTTTTTCCTATTTCTCCTTCAGTAGCATAGAAGATAGGTGACTTTTGCTGAGATAGAATTTAAGTGTCCACACAGTGTGTGCCCACCTGTACCACAAGTAAATAGGTGAGACAATGTATGTATTAGTTTGCTCTATTTCTATTAGTAACCATTTCACAACACACACAGTATATCAAAACATAATTTTATACATCTTTAAATATATATAATTTTTGCCAATTATATGCAAATAAAGCTTGAATTACATTTGTTTTTTTTTTCTTTAATAAGAAAGAGACTAAATACAAGTAGATTTACAGCTCCCCAAAACTTGTCACACTGAATATTGACTAACATATTTTAGAATGCAATGCCTCTACAGTCATTAGTTTTTCTGATCATTTTCTTCAGTGTAGTTTCTTAGCCCTGATAGATGATAAATTATTATCATTGTTCCTTTTGTTATTTATAAGTGGAATTAGATTAAGCTATTTCTCCCAGTAGAAATCCTAATTACAATGTAGTTTGTAGGACCAGAAGGCTGCTTTATCCTTAATTGAAGACTTCAAGAACCCTGGCTTCATCATATTTGTTGAAGCTATGTGGTCAGATGTTTATGGTTATTAAATCACAAAACAATCATGTGCTGTTGATCATGCAGGCTCTTTTCATTCTGTGCTTATAAAAACACTTACCCAATGATGTAGATTTCTCTACATACTTGGTGAAAATTTATCATTGCATAACATCTGAGAGACTAATTTCATTTTTTTTGAAAAATAAACCAAATGCTAACTAAGAATATGTTACTAACCTTTATTTCCTGTATAAGGAACTGGCCTGATACTTGCATTGATCAATTAAATTTTTGTGCCTATAAATGTTTTGAAGCTTCTGGATTAAGTGAAATGGACTATTGAAGAAGAAATTTACTAATGGGGGAATGGGCTGAAAGAATCTATAAGACAGAGTGGTAAGAAAGAGAAAAAATTAAAGTGAGATGAAAGGAAATGCCTATGAAACTCATTCCAATATCTTTTAAAGTTGCTTTCATATTACTTTCTTTAATTATGAAACATTTTAAAAGTTTATAACATATGTTGATATACATATATATACATATATATATGTAAATATTTATGATCTTTCTGTAACATGTTTCTTTTCATTAGTGGTTAGAGCTACCCTTTACCTAGAGCATGGGTTAAGTTATGTTGTCAACTGTGGTCTCACCATGTAGTCCAGGTTAGCCTTGAACTCTGATCCTCCTATCTCAGCTTCTCAATTACTGGGATCACAAGATTAGGTGAACACACCTCATACCATCTCTCTTTTTTATGATCAGTCTTCATCTCCCTGTTCTTTGTGGTCATTACAACACTATGGGCCTTTCTGTCTTATGCCACCCAGTACTATAAGTCTGTTTTCTCTGTCAGAAATATATTTTCCTTTCTTCATCCAACTGGCCCAGGTCCATTTTTCAGAAACAAAGAAGTCAGTACCTTCTGCACTGGCTCACCCTCATTCAGGCTGACAACCCATCTTCCTGAACACGGAGCGCTCTGTGAGTCCTCCCCACACTGCAGTCATGAGCACATTTGTTTCTTCACAGAAACACCTGCATAGCTTTGAACCTACCTAGAATAACACAGAGCCTGATAGACAACGAGATCTTTGAAATACATGCTACAGATTATAGATTATTTCCCTACTTCTTACTGTTTAAAAGAAAATAATAAACAAATGAAATTTCACAGAAGCTAATAATGTGCCCAAGGTCACATTGAAAATTAATTAAACAACCTGGTAAGTCTCATCTTGTCTCTGACAGTTTTATAAAATTTTTACCTGTATACTTTTATGAGAAATTACAATTACCTATCTAATCAAAGTGGATAGCCTTTATGTATTTATCTATGTGACTATTTAAAAGATAATTTTACTTATATTCTATAGTAAGAAATTTGCCAATATTCTGAATTTTATTCATCTCTCTTTATAACTAGTGATTCTTTTATTACTATAATTTCAAACATAGCCTCTAAAGTCTGTATATCATTTAACCCATTTTTCTGTTGATTAGTTTCTCTTGTTGAATTTAATGTTACAAGAAAAACTGGGCAAATATTTAGTCATGTTTCCTCAGCTATGAGATGATGTGCTTGAAAATGATGTTTCAGGAATTTGTTATTCCTAGAGAAGAATAATATTGAGGTAAATGTATTGAGTGTGTAGCACATAAAAATTAATATAGAATTAATATAAATGATTGCTTTAAACATTTTTACAGTTATTTTTTGTCAATGATAGCACTATAAACTTCTTTGCTTTAATACTATATCTCTGTTATGAGTACAAGTATTCTCACATATGACATTTTCATTTTTTATTCATTAATTTCTACAACTAATATGTAAACAAAGTCCTCTTATCATATAGAGTTTTTAATTCATATTTTGCTATCAGCTAAAAAACTTTTTTTCTGGGTGTGGTGGCACATGCCTTTAATCCCAGCTCTTGGGAGGCAGAGGTAGGAGAATTACTGTGAGTTTGAGGCTACCCTGAGAATACAGAGTGAATTCCAGGTCAGCCTGGGCTAGAGTGAGACCCTACCTCAAAAAACAAAACAAAACAAACAAACAAAAAAAGCAAATGAAAAACTAGTTTTTGGGCTGGAGAGATGGCTTAGCGGTTAAGCGCTTGCCTGTGAAGCCTAAGGACCATGGTTCGAGGCTCCATTTCCCAGGGACCCACATTAGCCAGATGCACAAGGGGGCGCACGCGTCTGGAGTTCGTTTGCAGTGGCTGGAAGCCCTGGCGCACCCATTCTCCCTCTCTCTCTCTCTCTCTCTCTCTCTCTCTGTCTCTTTCTCTCTGTTGCTGTCAAATAAATTAGTAAATAAAAATAGACAAAAAAACTAGTTTTATTTTGTCTATATTCTTTGAAATAATATGTTAGATTATATAGGCTATTTCAAAAATAATATTTTTATTCTGTCAGCTGTATGGATATTATATCCTTACTCATTTAGAAATATCATATAACTATCAGAATTGATGTACTATGTGGAGTTACTGCCTTAGATATATTCATCTATGTACCATTTTTCTTCCAGCAAAGATTTAGTATTGTAATATATTGGCAGTAAATGTTCTCTAATTTCATTAATTTTTAAAATATACCACTGCCATTGTTTGAATCATCAGATAAAAAATGTATAAATTGTTTGCTGGTATACTTTGTAAGATTTTCTGAAATACAGAAGATTTTTTAAATTCATTGAATGCGTGTAGGTAAAGAAAATCATTTTACATATAACAATTATTCATGTATAAGATTATAGCTATAAAACCAAATTTCAAGTAATATAGGCAAAATGTTTCCATAAGTCAGTTACAAAACTAAATATGAAACTATTCAAACACAGTTAAGAACAGTATATGTTAAGTTGATATTTTGTTCTATCACCTTTGATGCAACAAAATCTTGAGCGCTCAATGAGAACAGGAATAAATTCATTAGAGATTAAATCTGAATGGAAAACAGAAAGTGTTAAAAAAATAAAGAGAAGAGTCACTTTATGTATTATTTTGAGTTATAAGTTACTTATAGAAGGTAATTTAATACAATTAGCACCAGAAGATCTTTAAGTATGTTTCCCTACTTCTCTTTCAGTGAGATGTAGTCATTGTAATTAATTTCACAAAGTAGGATCTATATATTTTTCTGTGCATAATTTCATTTTAAATTATTTTATTTATTTATTTGCAAGCAGGGAAAGACAGAAAGGAGAGAGAGAGAGAGAGAGAGAGAGAAAGAAACAAGAGAGAGAGAGAGATAGGGAATGGATACACCAGGTCTTCTAGCCTCTGTAAATGAACTCCAGACACATGTATCACCTTGTGCATCTGGCTTTATGTGGGTACTGGAGAAGTGAATCAGGGTCATTGGGTTTTGCAGGCAAGTGCTTTAACTGCTGAGCTATCTCTTCAGCCCCATGTGCATAAATTCTATTTAGCTTAATAAAGTAGAATCCAATGATTCATATAAATTTTTTAAAATTATTTATTTATTTATTTGAGAGCGACAGACACAGAGAGAAAGACAGATAGAGGGAGAGAGAGAGAATGGGCGTGCCAGGGCTTCCAGCCTCTGCAAACTAACTCCAGACCCGTGCGCCCCCTTGTGCATCTGGCTAACGTGGGACCTGGGGAACCGAGCCTCGAACCAGGGTCCTTAGGCTTCACAGGCAAGCGCTTAACCGCTAAGCCATCTCTCCAGCCCAGAATCCTGTGATTCATATAAATTTTTATGCACTCATGGACAATATATGGTGTGTATATGTATATGCCCTAGAGTTGCAGATGGGTGACTTAACCTTGCCATCCTAAATATACAGCTTGTCTTCTGACCTTTCTCAGCATGGTGGGCTCGGGATGCAGATGCATGGGAATGACCTTGAACTTGTTCTCATGTGCCCCTGGCTATAGGATACTTGTAATGCTATCTGTGATGATAAGAATGTAGCCTTTTTCTTAGTGTCCATAAACTCAGAGATCCTAATATGGAGTAGGAAAACAAAAAGAGTAGAAAATGTAGGCAAAACTCATCAAACTGTTTACCAAAATATTCTTGCATGTTGTTTTACCCTCACGTAGAACAAGAAATTTCCTTGTTCTTTCCATGCTGCATGTAGCTCGTGAACCAGGGTCTCCAGGTGACATAGTGCATGTTCTCTGTGAGCTTGTGCTGTGGCTATTTCTACACTGTCTACTTCAAAAGTGAACATAATGTATTTGCCCTTCCGCCCTCATTATGCAGCAGCAAAACAAATCCAGAAGAAGCCTGTTATGTTCCAGATCTAAAACAATCTGTTTCAAAGGCAGTGTGCTAAAGGCTTGGTTGCTAGCTGGTAAGCTTTGGAGAAGTAATTGTATCATGATGGTTTGAACTACATGAATGGATTAATCCACTGACCAATTTTTGTGGTTATTAGATGGTAACAGAAACTTAGGAGGTAGAGCTTGAATGAAATAAATTGTTGGGCATATACTATTGGGGAATAAATCTTGGTTCTATAGTCCCTCTATCTTCTTCTCTCCTCTCTCTAACCCACCATCAACATAATATTTGATGTTCATCTTTACTCTGCTTTATATTTTTTTCAGGTCAAACTCAAAGTAATGAATCTATTAGTGTGACCAGTAACACTAGCATTTCTTTACTTCCTAAAGTGACTGGTACTTTGGGGGGTGATTTTTATTTAACTATTATTGTACTTTTATAGTGGGGCTACTATTTGGTAGTGCTTGTTCTTAATTTATTTTTTATGTGTTTATGAGCATTGTCTATGTGTACATAGTGTAGTCACATGTATCTCTGTATGTAAAGGCTAGTGAGTAAACATGTCTGTCATTCTTCAGGTATGTTCTCCAACATTATTCTTCATCCTGTAGGCTAAACTAGATGACCAGTGATCTCTTAGGATCTGCCTGTCGCTGTCTCCTGACGTAGGAATATAAGGATGTGCCAACTGTAATCCTAGTGTATGAATCTAATACACATGGTATCTTACAAGAATATAGTGAATTGAACTCAGGTTCTCTTAACTATAAGGCAAGCACTTTACCAACTGACCTATCTTCTCAGCCCCTCTTGGTGATTGCTTTGCAGCAATATTCCAAGGGGATGCTAGAAGCCAAACCCGATGCCCTGAGCACCAGTCAAGCAGAAGAAAATGACCATCAATGCTGTACTCAGTAGTCCTTCTTGAGCACTGGAAGGATTTCTACTGAATAATGGAAGACACCTAAAATTTTCAACCAATGGCTGAAGCACAGAGACACAAGTCCAAATACAAAACCAAAAGAAACAAGACAAACCTAGGAAACTTGGATCTCCCAACAGTCACAAATCCTGAAATACTGCCCTGTGATGAGTGAACTAGATGAGATCTAAGACAAATAACTCAAAAGAATAATTGTAAAGAAGCCCATAGAAATTACACACACACACACACACACACACACACACACACACACACACACAAACTCCTGAATGCAAGCAAAGAGAATGCAAAGAGCTGAGTTGGATAAAAGCATCAACACAGGATATGAAATTGGAACTCAATAACAAGACAGAAACACTGAAGACAAACCAAATGGAAATTCTGAAAGTGAAATATTCAAAAAGTCAATGAAGATTCTGTGAAAATCCTCACCACTAGAAAATATCAACAGGATAGGGGGATTGGGGCAGAATAGCAGATGTTGAGAACAAAATTGAATTAGACCATTTAGCCAATGACAAGGAATATTCATGAAAATGTATTAAAAAGACATGTGCTCCTTTTGGCTGTTCATCTTTCCTGACACCTGAAACTCCAGGTCCTGCTCAGGTAAGCCCTCCTCATCTCAGTCAGTTGGGCTGGGATAATGTGGGGTGGGCGCCTCCACTCCCACATGAGCTCTCCACTCCTCCCCCACTTTCCACACAGCAGAAGCTCTCTGAACTTTCTTTTCCTTCCTTCTCTTAATCTAATAAAGTTACTCTAAACCTTAAAAAAAAAAGAAAGATGCAAAATTTATAGAACACCAAATTTATAGAAGACCAAATCTGCAAATCATGGCTACAGAAGAAATTAAACAACTTAGTGACAAAGACAAACACTTTCAATAAAATCAAGGTAGAACGAATCTAGCAAAGGGGAAACAGAAAAACACCAGACGCTACACAATCAACGGAGTAGCAGTAAAGCACACCTTTACAGAATGGCTTTGAATATTAATGGTCTCAGTTCTGCAATCAACATACACTGACTACCAGGCTGGATTGAAAAAAAAAAAAGGATCAATATATTGTTGCTTCTAAGAAATACGCATTAGCATCGAAGATGGATGCCTACCTTGAGGGGAAAGTAAGGACAAAGTTACTTGAAGCAAATGGAACCAGATAAGAAGCAGTTGTCACTGTTCTAGTACCTGACAAAATAGAATTCAAACAAAAACTGACAATAGTCATTTCATACAGATGAACGAATAATTCATTAAGCAGACATTATAGTTGTAAAAATATATGCACTAGGCTGGAGAGATTGCTTAGCAGTTAAGCACTTGCCTGTGAAGTCTAAGGACCCCGGTTTGAGGCTCTATTCCCCAGGACCCACGTTAGCCAGATGCACAAGGGGCACACACGTCTGGAGTTCGTTTGCAGTGGCTGGAAGCCCTGGCGCACCCATTCTCTCTCCCTGCCTCTTTCTCTCTGTCTGTCACTCTCAAATAAATAAACAAAAAAAAGTAAAAAAAATATATGCACCAACATAGGTGCACATAATTTCATTAAACAAAATCTACTAGAGACAACATTACAGAATAACTTGGGGACACTAAAAGTGGGTGACAACAATGTCCCACGATCACCACTGGACAAGTCATTTCAACAAAATATAAACATAGAAATATCTGAGTTAAACAACACCATGGATCAAATGGACCTAATGGACATCTATGAAACATTCCGTCTGAACACCGTGGAATTCACCTTCCTCTCTGTAGCACATAGAACATTTTCTAAATACACCATATGAAATCTTCTGAAGCTCCCCGCTAACACAATCATGCAATGGAATTTCAAGAGAAAATGCATAGAGAATCCTCAAGACTCACTGAATAAAGACCGATCACACAAGCCTCGCAGGCATGGTGAGAAGTTGAAATTCAAGCTGGAAAAATGGGTTAGGCTCAGACTGATGGAGCTGAACAATTCTGTCACTCAAGAGGTACAATTAAAGTTGGTGCCAGATATACACCCAAGTCAAAAAAAAAAAACAATCTTAGCAAATACAGAAAAAAAAAACAGATAATTATATGACCAAAGATCTTAATAAAACAAAAAATACGCAAACAAAGTCATGGAGATTAAACAGCACACCATTGACCCTGCAAAATGTTCCTACAGGCCTGGGGAGGATAGAACCAGGTACATGCTGTTCGCAGCCTCACCAGCGGGAGCAGCACTCAGAACAGCACCAAAGGTCAAATGACAGCAGAGTTAACTGTAAGGATGCGTAATTCCCTATTCAGTAGATGCATTCTAGTTCTGCTGTGACTGGCTTCCTCCTGAGCATGGATTATGGCATTCAGACCATGTCACAACTGCAAAGATGCGTCACAAGCTCGAATGGTAATAATTTTTTAAATGGCAGTCCCCTTGTTTAGGAAGTAACTTTCAATGATTTAATAGCCTGTGAGTTCAAGGAAAATGATAATATTATTTGCTAGGATTAAAAGTCCTATGGTATTTTGAGTTCCTCTCAGACATTGTACCTACATTTTCACATCAGTCCCTTTAAGGACTATATTTCAAAGATAAACCCTTCACTGTGGTTTATGTTGTAGAGGAATCTTCACTAACTTAGAAGTTGTTATCAGTAACTTTTTTGGCAGCTCAGTGGGAAAGCACAACGTTTTAAATGTGGTTGTACTGGAAATTTTACAAGACCTTTACCTAGCACTTAAACGCACATAAAGACTGAGCAGTACCCATGACCTGGAGAGATGCTCAGACCTTGTGTCGTGCTTTACTCTTTGAAGATAACAAGTGGCCAGGATTGGCCCCAGCATTGGGCTTTAAAAGAATCTTAAAACGACACTGGTTCAATTGTTGTTCGCACCACCCAGTGCACTTGCTGGCGTGTAATTTCATGAGGTTGACTGAACACCTTTATTTTTAAAAAGTGCAGGTCTGCTTTGTAACTTTCCTTGTACTTAGTTGGGTAAAGGTTTTATTCCACAAACCACTTTGTTAGTCATTGGTAAATTATGAACTTGCCTAAAATTGGACTTTAAAAAATATTTTTATGTTTTTTTATTAACAATCAGAGTGAGATAGGAAAGACGGAGAAGGGGAGGGAGGAAGATAGAAAAAATAGGTGTGCCAGGCCCTCCAGCTACTGAACATGATCTCCAGATGCGTGTGTAACTGTGGTGGGGAATTGAACCCAGGCCCTTAGGCTTTGCTTGCAAACACTTGAACTGCTGAAGCAACCCTACAGCCCCTGAATTTGGACCTTTCTTGTGTATTGAGTGTGACAATTTTTTTTAAAATGTTTTGGATGAGAAATATTTCTTCTTTCTTAAAAAAATTCTTTCCATTTTAAAAAAGTATGACACTTGCCTGAAGACCTCATGCATATCAGTTCTAATGTGAGCTCCACCTGACACCAAAATTTGGCCATGTATGTCTTCCAGTAACGTTCCTTGCACTGTAGCTGATCTTTGATAAGCAGGTAGCATTTAGTAAACATCATGTTTTAAATTAACTTTCCTTTTTCCCAAATTAAGTTTTCCAGGAAAATGGAAGTAACTCTCTTGATCTGGTTGGAACCAAACTGAATTCTCAGTTTTTGAGGAAAGAACACATAACACAGCATTTTTCGGTGCTGGACAAATGTCACTTTGATCACCACTCTTATAAGTAAGCACAAAGGATGTACACAATGTATGCATTATGTGGCTTTAAACATGACTTATTTCTTTTGCATAAAGATAAGTGCCTGAACCTTGATTGGCCAGAGGGTAGTCACTGCTGCCCAGATAACAAGGAGGTTTTCCATAATTGCCAGAAGAAGGACCACTGGGGAGCAATGAAATGCAATGTCCAGCACTATGGCAATGATGGTATTTCTGTCACGAAAACGTAACATACCAAGCACTTCACAGTGAGCAATCTAATCCATCTTTCTTACATACTAGCAAAGCAAAATAAAGTCAAATCTTGAATACGCATGAGACGCATTTAAACTTAATTCACAGAGAATTCTATGATTATTTAATATGTTTCTTTAAGTAAATTTTCACATTCTTTTAAAAAATTAAATTACTTATTTTGTGGAAGAAATTGACAGAGAGGCAGGTACAAAAAGAGAGAATGGGTGTGCAGGGTCTCTAGCCACTGCAAACTAACCCCAGACATACGTGTCCCCTTGTATATCTGGCTCATGTGGGTACTGGGGAATTGAACCTGGGTCCTTAGGCTTTGAAGGCAAATGCTAGGATTAAAAGTCCTATGGTATTTTCAGTTCCTTTCAGACATTGTACCTACATTTTCACATTAGTCCCTTTAAGGACTATATTTCAAAGATAAACCCTTCACTGTATTTTATGTTGTAGAGGAATCTTCCCTAACTTAGAAGTCATCTCTCCACCCCCCACATTCCTTGTTATAGTAATATAGTCAGACCAATTTGCTTTTGTTTAAGAAAAATTCAGAGAATAGCAGCAACTTTATCAAATAGTCAGAAATTATTTAAAAATATGCAGTTAGGAAGTATTTGAATCTGACTCTTCCTTGAGATTTTACAGCTGTTCTGGGTTTGACATGAGCATTTCTTTGGATGGGAGTGACTGAAAAATCAGGCGCTTTTTCACTTCTTTCTTAGAATTTTATTTATGGTTTGTTTTAACATCAGAAGTGTCTCCCCCAAGTGAAGAGTATAAAATTGCTGGGCTCTGGCAGGATTCAAAGGAAATTGCCTGTGGCATGAAGTGGGATGATGAAGAACACTCCATTTTTATCAAGATGTAATCCAAGAACTCAGAGGGGTTAGACTTGCTTTCACCACTGCCAACCCATCCTAAAACAAAATATCACAGTGACCCAGTGTTTATGTGCAATTCTATAAAGAAACCAATGAGGATGAATTTGATTTTGAGATCTCTAGATTTCCAAATTGCTCCAAACAATTATCTATCTTGCATTTATAGTTTCATGGCTATTAAAATGTGCTGAAATTTGTCTACTTATACTTTGATTTTAGATCTTCTCAAATTACCATGTTTGGGGGCCATCATATCATAGTTTTATGGTATTAAAAATAAAGTTCCAGGATGGAGAGATGGCTTGGTGGTTAAGCACTCGCCTGTGAAGCCTAAGGACCCCGGTTTGAAGCTTGATTCTCTAGGACCCACGTTAGCCAGATACAGAAGGGGGTGCACAAGTCTGGAGTTCCTTTGCAGTGGCTGGAAGCCCTGGTGTGCCCATTCTCTCCCTCTCCTTCCCTCTCTCTCTCACTCTCAAATAAATAAAAATAAAAATAAACAAAAAAATTTAAAAATAAGCTTCCAAGAGGTACTATGTTGTACATTAAGGCTGTTTATGAAATCAATTATTTATTGATTGACTTATTTGAGAGAGGGAGAGAGAGATAAGAGAGAGAGAATTGGCACACTAGAGACTTTTGCCATTGCAAACTCCAGAGGCATGTTCCACTTTTGTGTATCTGGCCTTAGGTGGATCCTGGTGAATCAAACTTTGGATAAGAGGCTTTGCAAGCTAAAATCTTTAACAACTGAGGAATCTCCATAGCCCTAGAAACACAATTTTTAATTCAGTATCCTTTTGAGGAATTTTTTGATTTTGAAATATTTCTTGTTTGTGGCTGCTGGTGCAAAGAGGAGGACAGAAAGGAGCAGTGATTTTAAATATTTTATCTTTATTTATTCATTTATTTATTTGACAGAGAAAGAGGGAGACAGAGAGTGTGTGAGGATGGGCATGCCAGGGCCTCCAGCCACTGCAAATAAACTCCAAATGCATGAAGCCCCTTTTGCATCTGGCTTGCATGGGTCCTGGTGAATTGAGCCTGGGTCCTTTGGTTTTGCAGGCAAATGCCTTAGCGACTAAGCCATCCCTCCAGCCCAAGAGCACTGATTTTAAATGATCATAATAGTTTGAAGGGTAAATTTTAATATTTATGTAATGGTGTGTAGTATTTTTAAATGATTTTTATTCTGTCTTCTTTTCCTATGAGGCAGATATCATTATCATCTATATTTGTAAAGTATAAAATGAAAGAACTAAATTTTTGAGTAATTTTATAAGACTATACAGCAAATGACATGTCAACTTGCTTTTAATATTATTTTCATTACAGTTTGCAGCCCTTCATTTATTCCCCACAGTGTACAGAATTTGGGCAGTGCAGTGACAAGTCCAAGATACTGTTCCCTTCTTTCCACCGCAAGCACACATGACGTTCTAGAAAGGTATCTTCTGCTGTTTCACATTCTTTTCTTTCCAAGTTGTTCTTTACCATCAAAGTTCATCCTTACTTCTCTTTCCTTGGCTCTGGAGACTTTCCAATTTCCCATCGATTAAGGCAGCAATTGTTTTGGTATCTCTGGAATTTAAATGCTATTCCCAAATACTTTTCTTTGTTCTTTCATAGTGATAAAATTTAACCGTTGGGTAGGCTTTGATGCCTGCTTTCTGGCATGTTTGGGCATAAGCCTGACAGTCCACTTTCCCAGCTTTTACTTTTCCTTTCATCATCCTGGCCAAGAATTCAAACTCTGGAGCAAAATTTTGGCAAGGTCCACACCAAGGAGCATAGAAATCTATCACCCAATGACTTTTCCCTTGTAAGACTTTGTCACTGAAAGTCTGAGGTGTTAAATTTATGGACACCTGAGGTAAAAATCCTAGACCCAAGATTCTCAAGGAATATGCTTCCCTATTCCAGCCATTGTAACTGTAATAGTGATTAGCTTTATTCGACTTTTGGGGATAAAATCTTATCTCAGGGTGTCTTTGAACATTTTCTTGGGAACAGCTTTTAATATTTTTAACTAAAAATTTAAGTGGTACATAATATGTATATAGGTCATTACAAAAGCACAGCTCTCACAGTTAAAGGAACATGAGAGAATTTTACTGTAGACCCAAATGTGAGTGACTATGGATTGGGAACATGGATTCAAGCTAATCCAAGTACTATCTTCCAATATAGTTACATTTCCACGAACTTATATAAAAACAGAACAGTCATAAGTCGAGTATATTAAAAATGTCTAATAAATGTTTCTGTGGCTAATAGAAGGTGAACAGTGTATAGAAAAATTCCTCTGTTGGCCATAGTCACTGTGGGACAACTCTATAGACTATCCTGAAGTTTTCATCATGTTTAAAGTTGTGTAATATCTCAATACTTTAAAAGTTCAAAGTCCATTAGTAGAGATGGTTCCTACAGCCTTTTCTGTCTCTAATTGCTCAGGAATCTCAGTGCTTATTTTGTATGGACCTACCCAATGTTGTCTTTTCTTTTTTTAAGATATATTTCATTTATTTATTTATTGGAGACAGAGAGAGAGAGAGAGAGAGAGAGAGAGAGAATGGGTGTGCCAGGGCCTCCAGCCACTGCAAATCAACTCTAGACATATGTGCCCCCTTGTGCATCTGGCTTACGTGGGTCCTGGGGAATTGAATGGGGGTCCTTTGCAGGCAAACTCCTTAACCACTAAGCCATCTCTCCAGCCCACAAATGTTTTCTAAAAGGAGTAAATCTTAGAGTTAGAAGAATTAATAGCAGTGTCTTGGGTTAAAGAACTCAAAAGCTCTAGTGAATTTTGGCCACTAGAAGCCTTTGCTTCTTTTACCACTAACACAAGAGATTGAAAATGAGAGGCAAAACACTTATTTTATATGATAGGTCAAATTTTATAAATAGATCGACATATTTTTTCACTTAAACAAGTTTTTCAGTTACTATATAATTTAGCAGGAAGGCCTCAAGTCATAAAAATTTTTATTGGAATTTTTCTTACTATTAAGGTAGTGGTTATCCAGAAAATTCAATGAGAAAACACAAATTTCACATCATGATAAATTCTAGTCTCCAAGTTTGAAATTGCTCATTCAACAAAAGGATAAAACATAAAAGTCCTTGTGTCCAAAGCTTGTTTTTCTATAAATGTTTTAAAAACAGATCAATATTTAAGAAAACCTTATCATAAACAGAGAATTAGACAGCAGTTATATATCCAGGTACTGAGTACTGATTGACCTGAAGAGATTTGTTTCAAATATTTTTATTTGTTTATTTGGGAGGCAGTGAGAAGAAAAGAGAGAGGCAGAAAGTATGGGTGTACTAGGACTTCTTGTCACTGCAATAGAACTCCAGATGCATGTGCCACCTTGTGCATGTGGCTTTTGTGGGTACTGGGGAATCAAGCCTGGGTCCTTAGGCTTTGCAGGCAAGCACCTTAACTGCTAAGCCATCGCTCCAGCCCTAACAATTCTGTGTGTTAGCACAAAAGTAACTTACAGTCTAAAATTCTTCATCATCGGAAACATCATGTCATCGTCCAGGAGCTCATCTATTCAGTAAGACTAGCTAGGCAGCAAACCCCAGCGGCCTCCTGTGGCTTCCTCCCCACTGTTAATACAAGTGAGTTCCACCACATCTGGCGTATTTACAAGGATTCTGGAGAAAGAACTCAGCTCCTTCTCCTTGTGAGGCAAGCACTTCACTCACAGATGACCTCAGCACTCTCCGGGTGAATTCTTTATTCCCGAAGTAATTCCACTCATGCAATGGCACTGCAAGAGACGCCTGGAGAGGGGGCTCAGTAGTTAAAGACTGTTGATGACAACCTGAAGTTTGATTCCATAGGACTCATTTAAAGCCAGATTCACAACGGGGAAAATGTGTCTTGAGTGTGTTTGTAGGAGCAGGAGGCCCTGACGTGTCCCCACTTATTTTCTTTGTCTCTATTTCTCAAATAACAAAATAAATAACTTTAAAAAAAAACACAAAAACAAAACACATGAGTGAGAATTTCTTTGTCACAGACTTCAGATGCTGCAAAAATTATTCTCAAACTTCAAAAGTCATACAGGGAAACCTGGATAACTTCTGGATGCTGATATCATTATCCAATTCTACTTGATATTAATAAGAAAACCTCAGTGAAAGAAAGGGATGGGGGAGGACAATTTCTAAGCTTATAAGCATCTGAATAAAATGTTCCTACATGATGGATTTAACTACAGTGCATTTCTAAAATAAAATGGCACCAGAACATTTGTGCCATTCATTTCCATACAATTTGTGAAGTTATTACCTACTTGGAATATTATCCACTTTTCTTCATGTACAACATAAAAGTTTATGATGGATACCCTTTAAATGTGTATCTGAAAGTATGCATTACAATGAAGTATGATTTGCAATGAGAGGAAGCATTTCAGTACCAAGTTTAATTACCTTTCTCTTAAAGATGAATTCAGAAAACACCAAAGTAAAATGTGACCTATCACAGAAGAATATTTTAGATGATTTACATAATCTATCAAGCATTCCACAAATTAATAATCAGAATTCGTCATTAACTTAATAACCAGGATAGTATCTATGCAGATTATTATTGAATTGTACAATCGATATTCTATTCCTCATTATACCATGACACAGCTTTCTACAAGAACAATGTATTTGTAGGATTTAATATATGCCATTGAATTCTGTGAGATTCCTTTATGTATTTCCTATTGTCATAGAAGATAATTATGCTCACATATTCCAGTGCACTAAATGATTCATGGACTCTGCTATCCTATGATATTTTATATTGCACCATAAAATGTGGAGTGGTGAGAAATACAACTGTGCGGGAGTCATCTCATGAAAATGAACCCTTCCACTTAAATTTTGGAGCAAAAACTTTATGAATAATGTACAGTGTCAGCAACTTTGCAAAGAAAAAGTTCAGAAAATATGCAGAAAACATAAGGCACAGAAAAGAGGAGAATGATAAAAATACTTGTTCATTTTGTTTGATAGGATGTTTACAAGCTATGGTAGAGGTCAGTAATGGGCTGCGTCAAGACTGTAGGGAAGGCACAGTCATGACATTGGTCAGCGTCCAGTCACTCCACACTAAAGCATCGTTAAGCTCGCTGCCATCCAAATCATGCTGGAAGTCATTCTCTCCCACATGTCTCTGATTACTTCCTTTCTCCAGTGCAGAAAACTGCACCAATGCAACCAGGACCTAGAGTCCACTCAGGAGACTCTGGAGCTGTTCTCTCATCTACCATATGAGTCACCCCCAGCCCATGGTAATAGGAAAGAGAATGGAGATTAAAATCATCCAATGTCTTCCATGCAATGGCCTAAGTCCAGGGCTTCCACCAATGAGATGATTTCACCCTGGGGGGTCTAAACAACACATAGACAGCTCTGTGGAAGACAAATTCACATTGCTGCAATGAACACCCAAACCGACTCTGTTTACAGGAGGAAGGGCTTTACTTCAGCTTATAGGTGCAGAGCAAGGTTCCATCAATGGTGGAAGAAGCTTCTTCCATAAACCCAAACAGGGAGAAACCCTCAGCAAACTAAACGCCAGCGCAAGCACACACACAGCACCGTGTGTGAGCTGACGTCAGGCAGGACCCAGGCAGAGCTCAAAACCCTCTGCTTACCGTTAGGCTGGAAATCGATCCACCCCCAAACAAACCTTGATGCTGGACCCCAGGATCTGTACCCAGTGACACCTCCTCCAGGCAGGCAGCTGGAGACCCAAATTACAAACTTTAATAAAACACCTAAGTCTATGGGGCACACACATTCAGACTACAACAGTTCTGATACTTTTTTTTTCTGTTTTTATTTTGAGGTAGGGTCTCCCTCTAGCTCAAGTTAACCTGTATCTCACTCTGTAGTCCAAGGCTGGACTTGAACTCACAGCATTCTTCCTACCTCTGACTCCCAAGTGCTGGGATTAAAGGTGTGCACCACCATGCTTTGAGTGCAACACTTTCTTGAGACAGGGTCTCATGTAGACCAGGCTGACCTGGACCTCATTCTATGTAGTCTAGGATGGCCTTCAATCCCACTCCCATCTCTGCCTTCCAAGAGCCGAAATTATAAGCATGTGCCACTATGTCCAGATGCATGTGTGTGTGTGTGTGTGTGTGTGTGTGTGTGTGAGTGTGTGTGTGTGTACGCTGAATGCCACTATAAGGAAGAATGTTTATGTTATTTGCATGGAGGCAGTCAAGCACAGGGAACGTTTAGTGACCTGGGACACTGGCTCATTCTGTAGACAAAGCAACTTTCCTAATAGTGTACCTAGCAATGAGGGACCCTCACCTGCAATGAGATACACACACCCCTTACTTAAAACAATGGATTGAGTTAATTTCCTCGGAAACACCTCATTTTCATTCAAATATGTTCTGAAAGACAAGGTGCCATCTGATGTGGACTGGGCTTGGGTGCATGCACAGTAAGGCCAACTGTTACTTGAGGGATATTTAAGGAGAAGCTTCTATTTGCCATCTTACATCTATGCATAACTGGGAATCCATATGACTAGAATCAGATGCATCATGGGAAAATGCATGTGCGGTAGGGAAAAGCTTACATACCCTAAGCTGGTCAATCAAAACAGAAACTAAGATTGGGGAGATGTCTCAGTGGCTAAGAGTGCTTACTGCATAAGTATAAGGGCCCATGAGGACATGAGACTGCCCACATTTGATTGCTCAGTACTCACACCAGCAACTGGGCATGGTCAGACACATCTGTGAACCCAGTCCTTGGGGAGTCAGGGGATTATTAGGTTTGGTGACCGAAAATAAAATGACCAAAATAATAGTTCTGTGTTGAGAGGCCCTATCTCAAGAAAACAGGTGGATGAATGAAAAAGAAACAGATATCTGATGTCCTTCTGTAACATCCACATTCTTGCACATAAATGTGCATCCATCACACACGTGCATAAATCATGCACACACATCACACACATCCCATATACTGTACAAAGAGAGGGAGAGAGGAGAGAGAGAGAGAGAGAGAACCACCCAAACTATACTCCCTAGTAACCAGTTCCTTTATCCCCATTAAAATAAGCCCCACATGGTGATTGCTGTCTTGCAGTGTTTCCCTCAACACACTTTGTATTTTGCTTTACTCTCTAATAAAAGTTCGACTTCTTTTCTATCTGTGAACACTTCTTTTAATGTTTTGAATAAGACATGGAGAACCTGGAGACACATAAAGAGAGACCAGTGATCACATGTTCAGCAGGGTCAGCCAGGAGCTCAGAGAACAAAGCCCATCCTTTATTGCAGTCACCCATTTCCTTCAGTCCTTTGCAGCGTTTGTTCATCCTGATGCCTGGCGGAGCACAGCCAGCTGAAGTAACCAGCTTGGTGGGACGACTGTCATGCCTTGTCTCTGCCTCTCTGTGCAGAGATTACACAGATTAGGGCATAAGACATGCCAGGACTCCATTGCTGGGGCAAAGCGAGCAGTTATGGACAGATTTCCTCTTTTTACCCTGAGAAGAGACAGTAATGAAAGGGAAGAAGAGAGGCAACGGGGTCTCTCTACTAGGACTCAACTCAAGTAGCCAAGTTCAGTGGCTGAAATGAGATAATCCAAGGTAAGATTCCCCACATTCTTCTAATATTGTCACTGGTCTCTGCAGCAGAACACAATTGGAGTGCAGCTTGTATTTTGTTTTCTCTTTTTCCCTTTTCTCCTTTCTTCCTCCTCCACATTCTCTTCTTCCTCCTCCTATTCTTCCCCCTCTTTGTCCTCCTCTTCTTCTTTTCCTTACCATTCTCCCCTCTTTCCTCTTCCTCTCCCTTTCCACATAATTCCCTTCTTCTTTATCCCCTGTCTCTCTATCTACCTTTTGGCTTCTCATGAGTGAATTGTAGAATGTCACATTCTTGCAGGAGCCAGCTAACCAAACTGGCAGGCAGCCTTGGCTGACTTAATGAAAAGGAAAATGGAAACCAGTAATCTTTGTGGGCATAGATTACATGGGAAAATTACAAGCTTCTACGTGGCTGGCCACATGGAACCTTTGGGAGGTGAGGTGGGGGGCGGAAAACAGCTCTGGCTCAGACACTGGAGCTGGAAGCGAGCAAGCCACTTCTCCCATGCCATGCCTGTCCTCCCCTCCCCCGTCTCCTCGAGGGCTTGGTCCGAGAGCAGGAACCTTTTCAACCTTTGCTTGGCCGCTCTCCCTGTGTTTCAAACTTCTGTTTCTGCTATCCATCATCGTGCACAAGTCAGACAGTTAAAACCCACGAGCGAACCCACGAGCAACAGGAAGACTGCCAGGACAGGATACCAGGATCATAGAACAGACAAGATTAGGCCCTTCCCAGGGCAAGACAAGCCCATGCATCTGTTACGTCAAGGTGTACATGGCCATGAAAAGTTTTCTTTCTTGTCTCTGGCTTGACTTCTTTAAGTTTCTCATTACTAAGCTTTTTGGGATTTTACTTTCCCAGACGAATACAACCTCTAGAATCAAGGACTATGGACCCTATCCCTTCTGTAACATAAGCTGGCATAATGCCTTCCTCTAGTTGGGAAGGATTCTTCCCTTAATTAAATCAAATTTAAGAAACATCTTATAGATTGTTCATCTCCCAACTCTTATGCCACCCAAAAGGAAGAAGATGCCGCTAGGTTGTGGCATTTTATTAACTTGTTTGGGCAGATGTCATACCAGGACCGTATTCTTACAATGGTTATAATAAGCCATCACTTACAACCGTCATGATAAACCCGTTCCCAAGTCTCATTCAGACAGTAACAACACATGTTCTGAAACTTTTCCCAAGGAGCTCATAGGAAGGAGATTACATTCTCCACATGGAGGGTGGGAAAAGCCATTGTTCTCACGCAGGGTGACCACAGCAAGAAGGGACACAGATCATGCGGGAACAATGTCCAAGGCCAAAGCAAATGAAAGAGGTGCTGCTCAGTGTCCATCCAAGTCCAGGCTGAGCACACCGAACACTCAAGGAGAGAGTCCACAGGAGAATGCCTCAGGAATGTATCTATTCACTCTGGCCTTTCCTTCCCAGGGGTCAACCTTTTGGGAGAACCAGCATAATTCTTTATTTCCTCCTTTACTCTCTGTTGCATTTCGTCATGAGAAACCCACCTTCCTCTTTATCAGACCCTCTCTCAGATCTCTTCCTTATCATTGGCAACATGCTGACCAAATCCACCTCAGGAAAAGGTATATCATATTTTATTAGAACGCTGTCTGATCTTGATGCACACTGGGGGATGGAGAGAACTGGGTCAAAAATTCACAGCATCAACTATAGCATAACTCTTAAGTTAGAGCTTTTCAGTAAGAGACAGAGAAAATAGTCTGAAACCCCTTAAGATTAGGCCTCCATGACCCTCTACCCAGACCCTTCGATTTATAAAGAAGCCACAGAGGCTTCAACGAAAAGGAGCTCGAGCCCTGACATTGTGGAGCCAAGTCTTAGGAGACATCACAGGCACTTTTATCATTCTGCCCCAGTGCTTCATTAACTCAAAGGCTGAGTTCATCTGAGTATTTGAGGCTTATGAAAAGATTCGCTCACTCTCCTGTAAACTGCCTGCCTGATGACACTTCCACCAGTGTATTTAAAAGCATCTTGATCTATAGCATTCCTTGTTCTGTTACTATAGAAGGAACTTCCTAAAACTGTTAACCTGTGGGAACTTGGAATTGGTGCTACCCTAAGTCTATGTTTCTAGGCCATAGTCAGTCTTATGTGGCTCTAGAATAATCTCGTCTTCCTTTGAAGGTGAGGGATGAGTTTGCGCATAAACAGGGTTTCAGTCTAATAGTGAAGCTCTGAGGACAGTACGCTTCCAATGAAGGAATTACTTGGATCTGTTCTAGGCCCCCTGCGCCCAACTCTCCAGTTTTCTCTTCTTTCTGGGCTTCAGGCATGTCTTGGTTTGGCTGAGGGTTCCTTGACTTAATCAGACCTAGGTATCAAAATCCCATTTGTTTGAATATCTGTTTTGTTTCCAAAACCTTCTGTTTGTTTTCAGACTTTTGTTTGCTCACTTGCTAGAATTCAGTCTTTTTCCTTATATCTTTCTAACTCAAATTAAGAAGCTATTTTTTTTTTCTTCTTACTATGCCTGCCATTTAGTGTTCCAGGTGGCATTATGGTTAATTCAGACTTTAATTAATTATCATTAGTCAAAAATCTACCCCTTTTGTAAAACGTCTATTATCTTCTTATAAAATAAGTACTAAACATTTTATGAAATTAGGTAAAAACCATATGAGCCTTCTCTGCCAAAGGGAGATGTTATATGATATCACCAGGGACTTGTAAACCTGATGTCAGAGCCTTCCAACAGCATGCTTCCAAGAAAGGAAAACTTAGAGGAACCGAAGCTAATGCCAAGTGATTGCATCGACTGGGAAAAGGCAACACATCAAAGACTCCCTTCGGCCTGGAGGGAAAAGGTCAAGCAGGTCTTCCCCCAGATTCTCTGCTATGGCACTTGGGGCTTGAACACTTAGCTCCCTGTTTCACACCTCAGACTTGCGTCAACTTCTCATGAGAGCACGTCCTCATGGACTTCAGAGAAGCTAAACGATGCTCATCCCCAAATGCAGAAGCAATCGGGTACCCCAAGTAACTAATCACAAAATAGAGAGCAAAAAGACAAAAGGAAAACACCACAGAACAAAGCTATGCTTGCTGAGTTAGAGGTGAGAGAAGCAGCTGGGCTCAGCAGTGAAGATCTGTCCCCAGGGAGGGGCTCCTGATGTCATAGTATAGTAACTTACTAAAGGCACAACTGCTCTACCTTCGTAGCATGTCTTTATGTGAAGGCTTACTGACATCCAGCTGCCACTTCCCCTGAAATCTATTAAGCTATGAAACAACATACTGTTAATATTTATGGAAGTTGCCAATAAAATAATCAATGACAAAGATAAGAAACTGTCTCAAACTGTATATTACTTGTGATATCATTCTCTCGTTCATCTGATGAATTCATCCTTTAAATTTTTAAATTTTATTTCTGAACAAGAAAAAGAGAGAAAGGGGTGAGTTCAGCAGGGCCTTTTGTTACTACAAACAAACTCCAGATTCATGTGCCACTTCATGCATCTGGTTTTCCATGGGTACTATGGACTCAAACCCAGGCTGGTAAGCTTTGCAAGCAAGTGCATTTAATCACTGAGCCATTTCCACAGCCCATGACAGGCTTATTCTTGATCAATTAATTCTTAAGTGAAGTTAGACAAATTATCTGTTTTGAAATTACATGAAAAATGTGTAATCATTGTACATACAAATTTATGGACTTAGAGAGTCTCACTGAGTAAGAACTTCCAAAGACCAAAGTAAGCTAACATGCCTTCTTCAGGTGTGACTAGTATAAAACTAAATGACATTCAGTCTATCATGAGGCTCCTACATTTCAATTCAGTGAATAAAATAATTAAAATATCATGTGCTTTCTGTTTTTCTTTCAGTTATAATGCTATTTTAAGGATTTGTCTAATACATTTGAAGATGTTATCACAGAAGCATTTCTATTTTACTTATTTACTTATGTGCTTGAAGAGAGAGAAAAGAAAGAGTGGATATGCCAGGGCCTCTAGCCACTTCAATTGGGCTCTTGATGCATGTGTCTCTTTGTGCATCTGGCTTTACATGGGTACTGGGAAATCAAATCCCAGTCACTAAGCATTGCAGGCAAGTCCCTCAACCACTGAGCCATCTCTCCAGCCCTAGCAGCATTTAAACAGGCCTGCTAAATGAATTTAGGAATGTTGTGACCTTTGCTATGATCTGTTTACTTTAATGACCCTTCTTTATAAATGTCTCATGGAAGGGGAAATCCTCCTAGAAGCATAAAGATGTCTTGAATTTACAGGGTTACCACTATATAAAAAATATATAGCAGTAGTAAGAGAAATGTGGGACAATAAATTTTAGATACTTCAAAGACATTCAAACTTAATTAAACAATGGTTTTCGTAAGCGAATAATAAGATCACCTACATGTACCTAATAATTACGTACTAGTCATATTTGTAATTCAATTCCTATATAATGAAACAGCTAGGAATTCTACACACTTATCATATCATGCATTTTATTTTCTAAAGCCTTTAAGAATATCTGCAGTGGGATACTACCTGAGAGCCCATTATCTGTTCCAAAAATTGATTTTCAATTTATTTGCCTCCTCATTTCTCACTTCAGCCAATACATCTCCAGGAGACTCTGCTAACTGGAAACATTAATTCCTGGAATTTGATTCTATGACATGTAATGGTCTCAAGCTGACACCTACTTTACCTCCTCTGGACATGTTAATTGTACACTCAACTTCTATAAATAAATATAACTAAATATAGCTCTTAAGACTGTCTCTGACTTCACTGGAAATCAGGCCATGGCTATTTATGGCACCATGAAGAGACACGAAGTAACTTGTAGGTGTTCCAGGTTCGTAACCCGAATACAGCTTCTTGTGCCTGCCTCTCGACTTGGAAGCTTGAGAAATGTAATGTGGAGTGCATTTCCCTTCACTTTTTTTTTTTTAAATCTGTAATTGAGTTTAAGAAATAAAGTTTATTCCAGTGAATTAAACAGTTTTCTTTTCTTTTTTCTTTCTTTCTTTTCTTTTCTTTTTTGGTTAAGAAAGAGAAGGAAGAAAGCTGGTGCATCAGGTCTAGTCTGGGATCTCAAGATGCTGCCTTGAACTGCTCGGAGCGTCAGCATTTATTGGAAATAACCACATGATGTTTATAGTAAAAACAGGATTGGGAGTTAAACCACAAAATTACATATTGTTTTACAAGGGGGGGGGGGGATATTACAAGAAGTCATAAGGTTACATGGGTCACATAGGTAGAGCTGAGGCAATAAGCATTGTATGCTATGTAATCACAAAGATATTTAGAAACAAAGAGATACAGGGAGGTCATGGTACATTGCACAGAGCGATCAACTTCTCTAGGACCTGCCCCTGCTTTTCTCTCTACGTTAGAAGGGAATGCTGGTTTTGCTCCCATCCCTCCCTCCGTATTTTGTAAGTATTGTGTTTCACAAGTTCACACCTCAGGTAGGAACTTTGTCTCAATGATTCCTCATCAATTATGCTGACATATACCCCCAACCTCTTTGACCTATTAATGTGACTTTTCCCTTCTCTGTGATTGTGATCTCAGAGTGGGTTTGAGATTCTGAGCATGCCTATATAAGTATGTCTCAAACACTTTTTCAATGAGTTCTGAAAAGAAAGTCATTTTATAAAGCAACTCAAAGTAACTGTAAAATTATGTTGGTTATTAACTACAATAAATTTTAATTCCAGTATAATAGTAAGAAAAGCAATGAAAAAGGTATCCATCACTTAATTTGAATAAATACTATCAAATATGCTCATATACTCAACATACACACTTACAATTTGATAGTTTAGTGATATAAGAACTCTAACACTGAAATGAGGCAGGCAGGATTTTTCATTCTAACTCAATCAAATATTTTCTGAAAATATGTTTCAGAAAAGTGTGTTGTCACACCAAGAAAGTGTCTTTTATTTTACTTTCCCTGAGTAATTTACTTCGTTTTCTTCTTTTTCATGATAAGTGCAAAAAAATGAGGAATTTTTGTTTTAGTAACTAGGTCTATGTCTTTGAAACATTTCATCTTTATTATGTGCATTCTGGGCAAAATCAGAGTGTTTCTACCTTCTCACTGATAACAGCTGTGATTGAGGTTTTGGGGACTTGAAGCATCATGAGCACATCGCTATTTGAATCTGGAAGCTATTGTTTTGATGTGAATTTTCACAATGACAAAATAGTGGAATGAAACCATTCAACACTGCATCTTGGGGTACATCAGATGGTCATTTATAGCATATGTTGTTTTCCTTTCCTTCACTAACTTAGTAAGTGACAGTACTAATTTCCAAGGGTCTCAGAGGAGATTATGGGACCTCTGTCAACTTCCTACAAGATCCTGTCTAGATCAGCACTGTGGTGGTTTTCTTGTTTCCTCTCTTCCCTGCTGAAATCTCCCCTTGGGCTCTCAGGTTTTGTTTCTAACTTCAGTCTTATTTCAGTCCAGGCTGCGTTCACATCTTGACTGAACAGTCACTGCAAAGTATACATTGGTTAATCACAGTGGCTGGTTAACAATTTGTCAGTGGCTACTGAAAATTTCCAGTGGAATCATTTCACATGTTTGAAAGTCTCATCTTCACCCTTCCAACCTCACCCATTTCACAGCTTTGCAGTTATAACCTTAGGTATAGTTCCCCCAATCTTTCAAATTGCTCCAGGAAGTTATTTTCCCTTTGGTCTCCTGGTCTTGAAAGATCTTCAGCCTTTTCCTTATTTATAGGTCTGAATCAATTTGCTTCCAATTCATCTATGGTGCTGTAAGGGACTTACACCAGAATATAAGACTTGCACCAGAATATAAATCAACAATGTACCTCCCCTACAATTTAGTTCAAATGCATGTACATGCATACACTTACAGTCATACCAACTAATATGCACATAAGTATGATCATTTATATAATTTTTATGTCTCTTTAGGTATTTTAAAATTTCCTTATTTAAGGGCACATTTGGATATGTATACAAATATATGTGTTTTAATATGTGCATACACTGATAATGAAAAAGGCTTTCTCTCTGTCTTGAACCAAAAGATTTTTCTAATATTTTTCACCTGGGGAAATCCTACTAAAAGTCAGATTCCTGATTAATGTTGACTCTTCCATATTGGGCATATATTTAGTGAAATAGACATCTATTCATGTAGACATTCTTCTTAGTTCTTTGTTTATTTCTTTGTCATCTTTTCTTGAAATTCTTATAAGCCATTATAAGTTATTTCAATCTTTGGGCTATAATACTATAAATCCTAGCAGTATACCCTTCTGTACATCAGCTAAAAAAATGTTCTCATATGAGAAAATTAGAACTATTTAAGAATTATAACAAAGACATAAATAAAGAAATGTTATATCAAAATAAATTTCAAGTAAATAGATTCTCTAGGATAAAATGCCTAATGTTTGCCAAGTTTATGGTATAAATAACTCAGCATGGCCAATATCAAAAGGTTAATGTGATGACACTGCATTGTATACTTGGAGAAGATGTAAATATTTTATTCTTACAATCTAGTATTAACTAGATCATCTATCAGTGGTTTATGTTGTAGAGTTTTATATCATTGGTTCATAACCGTAATATTTTCAGCCTCTATGTAACATTGCAAGAAAACTCTCATATCTGCAAATTTTGTGAATTAACTCTAATTTTTGCTTTATTTGACACTTTTATTTATTTAATTGCAAGGATAAAGAAAGAAGAGAAAGAACGAGAGGGAGAGAGAATGGGCATGCTAGGGTCTCTAGGCACTTCTTAGAAGAAATTTTTCTTTATAGTTCTGGTTGACAAACCAAATATATCAGATCACTAAATTTATTATAAGTGAGTTAGTCTCTGTGATATCCTAATATATATTTACATAAATGCATTTTTCACATATAAGTTATAGTTTTTACAACATGATAAAGCATTACAGGTGTTGGGCTCTAGAGAAGGTTTAGCAGTTAAAGGTGTTTGCTTGCACAACGTGATGACCCAGGTTCTATTCCCCAATACTCATGTAAAGCTAGATGTACAAAGTAACACAGGCCTCTGGAATTTGTTTGTGGTGCCAGGCAGCCCTGATATTCCCATATTCACTTTCTCTGTGTCTGCTTCTCAAATAAATTTGCAAAAAAAAAAATTAAAAATGAGGTGTCTTTAATAGATTACACATACTTGGATATAATATTCGCTCTTGGATAGGAGAGATGACTGCAAGGATAAAGCACCTGCTGCTGAAGCTGGAGGACCTGAGATCAATCCCCAGTCCTGACTTAAAATGCATGAAGCCACAAGCCAGGGGAGGATGCCATATTCCAGCATGCCGATCCTGATGGCAAAAGGAGATTGAAGTCTTTCCAGGAAGCCTGTAGTGGGAAGAGCAAAGAACACAGAACCAGACCTCCTGCCTCAAATGAGATTGGTAGGTAAGGACCAACCTGAAAGTTGTCCTCTGACCTCACATGCATCTCTAGCACACCTCCACCTGCACTCACACACCAATACACACACACACACACATAAATAAATAAACAAAACAAAACAAATCTTTGTTCTTTGTTCAGATAAATTGAACAGTGATATTTAAAGTAGAAAAATCATAAGTAATAGTACACAAACATACACACACACACACACACACACACACACCCTCACACACACCTCTGACTGTGCTGTTTTGTACCAGCTGGGGGATGTTCGCTTAACTGTCATTCACTGTGGTGGTTTCATTCTGGTGTCCCCTGTAAACTGAGGTGTTCTGAATGCTAGGTTCCCAGCTGATGGAGAGTTGGGAATTAACACCTCCTGGAGGCAGTGTATTATTGGGGGTGGGCTTATGGGCATTATGGCTAATGTCCCCAAGCCAGTGTTTGTTACATTCTCCTGTTCCTGTTGTCCACCTTATGTTAGCCAGGAGGTGATGTCCACCCTCTGCTTATGCCGTCACTTTCCCCTGCCATCATGGTGCTTCCCCCTTGAGCCTGTAAGCCAAAATAAACCTCTCTATATATATTTTTTTTCCCACAAGCCGCTGTGGTTGGCTGATTTTACCAGCAATTTGAACCTGACTGCAACACTCATCCTGAAAATCTTTTCATGATCAGCTCTCAGGTCTATGTGTACCACCTAAAAATTCCAGATTTCAAGGGCAAACTAGCTTTAAAGGAATAAAATTGTGGCATATGTTAAGCTTTGTTCCACCTCTAAAAGTGGTGGCTTCTATTGCAGGGATGCCTCTGCATGAAGTAAACACCATTAGCTCTCTTACCAGCAGGGCAGTTTGGGGCACATTTACTTCTCCCTGTTACTACTTGACTTCCATGACTTATTACTTTATTCCACTATTTTATGAGTTTTGTTAACTTAATTAGTCAATCTCACCTCATACCATCTTCTAAGCATTGAAATGTGTAGCTCTACCTCTGGATATTTAAAGTGCTTGAAATCAAAGTGGCATGTGGGGTTCAGCTTTGTGAAGCCATCCCAAGAGCCATGATGTGGTCTGAGTAAACATTTTTGGTGCACGAAGGAAGAAAAGAGCTTTGACTTTTCTTCTTAGGGACATTCATTTCATTGATTCTAGCTGATCTTCCTATGAATGTAGCTGAGCTGATATAACCATAACTCTCAATGTTTTATTTCAGTTCAATATTTGATTTGGTAGTTTTCCTAAAGTCTCCCGTGATCTAGGCACCTCACATAAGAAATGATTCTTTAGTTGAAATAAGGTTTTAGTTCCTATACTTCCTGGTGCAGTTACTTTCAAGTTGCTGGGCAAACATCTGACCAGAAGCAGTTTATGGGAGGAAAGGGTTTATTTCAGGCTTACAGAATCCAGGGGAAACTATCCCACGTACAACCAGAAACACAAAATCTTCCCACCAACACAAAGCAAGGTTCCTTGAGGAATGCTTAGTCTCTAATATAATAGGCCTAGTATAAATTCAACAAAAGTTAGCTAGTGATATAATCTTAATATTGGTGTAGATATGTACAAACACTCCACATCAAGGTAGGACAGAAACATAGCAATTACAGTCCTCATTTTGTAACTGGTCACATGGTCTTATCTGGTATTTCTAACTACCTTCTTCTACTACCCATTCTCTATTTCCTCCACCTTCAGCAAGCACCTCAGCAGGTCTTGGTTCTTTACCTGGGAGGGTGACCCATATCTTCATTCCTACTAAAGGATCTGGGCCATGTATCATAATTCCTTGATTGGGTTGTTACAGTTGTCCATGGACTTTGATAACAGGGCATGGTAACACTAAGAGATGCCCAGAAGGAGCCCCTGCACTCCAGTCATACTCTCCCTTACCTCTATTGTGGAGAAGCAGTCCAATTTCACCCTGGTAGTCTGGACCAATCACTTCTGCGAACACTGTAACTCCTTTCTCAGCCTGTTAAATGGAGGGACTCAGGAACCCCCCAAATAGTGCATATATATGTGAGTAGAATGGCATATATTGATCTGATTCATGATTGGATTTAATACTGTAAAAACTATTTTTTAAAATTATACTGATTTTAGCGATAGGTGTGGTGGCACATGCCTTTAATTCCAACACTCAGGAGGCAGAGGTAGGAGGATCGCTGTGAGTTTGAGGCCACCCTGAGACTAAATAGCGAATTCCAAGTCAGCTTGGACTAGAGTGAGACCCTACTCAAAAAAAATTATATTGATTTCTAAATATAACAATCATATTAATCATATATATTAATATATTTATTTATTTGAGAGAGAGAGAGAAAGAAGCAGATAGGGAGAGAATGGGCATGCCAGGACCTCTAACCACTGCAAATAATCTCCAGACTAATGTGTCCTCTTGTGCATTTGGCTTTATGTGGGTACTGGGGAATCAAACACAGGTCCTTACCCTTGGTAGGCAAGTGCCTTACCTGATGAGCCATCTTCCCAACCTCATATTAATTATATTAATGCCATTAATTTAGAGTACCTTTTCCTTTAAATATTTAAAACATGTTTAAAAACACTAATACAAATAAAACATACTAATGGGTTTATGAAAATCCTGGGTAACAATGCTAACAATCCCAATTATTATAACGTTAGGTAGAAAACAAAAGTTAAAAAAATAAGTAAGATAATGAAAAATAGTTTATAAAAGCAATGCAAAATATTAAAAGTAAATGTGATCTGTTTTAGCAGCCAAATGATGAAAGAGAAATAGTTTTTCTTATTGTGTTGGACCTGGAGAGGCTGGAGGTAGCTCAGTTGGTAAAGGGCTTGCTTTGCAAGGACTAAGACCTGAGTTTTATTCCTAGTACACATTAAAGATTAGGTATGTGAGTGCATGCTTGCAGTCTCAGCCCTAGGAAGTGGAGACAGGAGCGGGTGTCGTCCCTGGACTCACTGGCCAGCCAGTCTAACCTACTTAGTCAACTCCAAGACATAAGAGACTGTCTCAAACAAAACTAAACAAATAAATAAACAAACAAAAACAGGTGGGTGGTATGCCTGAGAATGCTATCTTCTGTTATTTCAAATTAGAAGTTTTTTTTAATTTAATTAATTAATTTTTTTATTTTATTTTCAACATAGGGTCTCACTCTAGCCCAGGCTGACCTGTAATGCACTCTGTAACACCAGGCTTGCTGCAAGCCCACAGTGACCCTCCTGACCTCTGCCTCCTAGGCACTGGGATTAAAGGTGTGCTCACCACTATGCCCAGCATTAGAGTCTTTTAGATAAATAAAACTAGAGGTGAAGTCTAGGCAAATATAGAAGAGATAAAGATGATGAGGGAGGAGAAGTGAAAGAGAGAAGTTACAGATATAAAAAGAGAAAAGTAGGGATGAGGGGTCTAAGACAGATCAAAGGTGAACATCAATCAACAAAGCAGATAACACAGATTCAGAAAGAGAGGAGGAGGAGGAGGAAGGCCAACTCTGCATTGCATTAAAACCGTCATCGAACAATGGAAGCTTTCTTATTAAATCTGTCTAATAGACGGTTACCTAAAGTTGTTAACATATCTGTTTTGCCTGGGGATGTAGATTAGTTGGGGAAATGCTTGCCTGGCATTCTCAAGCCCAGGTTTGATGCCTGCACTTCTAGCTAAGGTGAAAGGGTCAGAGGTTCAAAGTCAGCTTCAGCTACTCACTGCATAGGAAGTTCAAGGCCTGCCTCAAAAAATGTATGTGCCAGCTATGTACACATTTCAAAATAAGAATAAAATTTCAAAATTCTATTTAAAGACAATAAGCTGCCTTTGTGGTATTACATGTTAATTTACAAACTACCCAATTGTATGTGTTTATACTGGGCTTTTTTGTGTGTGTGTGTATGTGTGTATGCATGTGTGTGCATACTACACATGTGCTCCAGGATCTCCTGCTGCTGCAAACACATCCCAGATTCACGGGTACTTTGGGACCTGCTTTACATGAATGCTCAGATCCAAATCTGGGCCAGCAGACCTTGCAAGCAAGTACCTTGAACCCTTGAGCCATCTCCCCTTGTATTAATTTTTCTTATGAACCAATGAATCATAAGATCTGAGTTGTCCCAATTTATTTTTAATATTAAGGTAATAACTCAGAGCTAAGGTAGAAATAAACATGCTAAATCTATAGTCTACTCTAAATTATAATGCAAAACAAAATTCAGTTTGTCATTAATATTTACTTTCTAATCTTTTCCTTAAAATAACACAAAAATAATCAAAATACCAAATACCTGCCTTCTAAATACTTCTTCCTTGAGAAAGAGACTATTTTTTTTTCACTATTCTCATATTCATGTTCAAAGTCTGAAGCTTATCAATATACTAACCTAGATACCACATTTTTCCCACAGGGGTCAGATGGAAGAAAAGTCATCAGGAAAAACACCTATCTCCTTTCATTGCTCTGCTCCATAAGTTTTGCATGTTTGATTAAGGCTATGTAATAAAAACATAATGTGTGCATTCATGTCCATTCATGTCCTTTATGAAGATGCAAGAGAATACAGAATGGGAAAGTTTGTTTCACTGAGAAAGTCCCATGCACCACACATGAGTTCCACCTTGCCCTGCCTGTGTTCCCAGGTTACAAATCGTCTACTTCTCTTTCAAGGTTCTGACTATTTCTCTATATAGTTTCTGTGTGCCAACATCCTCAAGTGACCCAGCAATTACTTTGACTAATGCCTATTCAGAAAGAATGGTCAAGATTTGTTTGAAAACCATACTTGCTCTCAGCCCAACATATCTGACCACTGGATCTCCAGGTCGGGCAGGAGTGCTTTACTAAAGGAGAGCTGAAAAGGATGCTGTTCACACAAAGGAGGGCAGAAGTGTGGTGCTCAGTGAGGTACACATATAAGAGCTTTCCAGATTGGATGTGCTTATCTGTCCTTACTGGATTACATGTTTGGAGTGGGTCCTGAGAATTTGTGCATAATCTATGTGTAAGCTAGGGAGGTATTAGTAACATATGTGTGATTATAGCTCACAACCACAATCTAAGGAACTTCTATCACTAATCAAATCGATTTTTTAAAATTATTTTTTTGCAAGAAGAGAGAGAGAGAGAATAGATAGGCAGGTAGACAGAGAGAGAACAGAATGGGCACACCATGATCTCCAGCCACTGCAAATGAACTCCACACACATGTGCCACTTTGTGCATCTTGCGTTATGTGGGTGTTAGGGAATAAAACCTGAGTTGTTAGGCATTGCAGGAGAGCATCTTAACTGCGAAGCCATCTTTCCAGCCCTAAATTGCTGTTTTTGATGAAAGAATGGCCACCACTATTTGAGGTTTCACAGGAAAAGCAAGAACTGTTTTCCTAAAAATGGGAAGTCAATTACCATAGGGATAAAAATGAAAAATCACAGAAAACTTATGCCTCAGGCTAAATGAAGGTGAAATGATTTATGTGAAAAAGGTAAATACAGGAGGGATAAAATAAAAACACCTTTTCTTCAAAGAAAAGCAACATGGAAGGGTGTTCCATTCCTTTTTACTAATAAGTTGAAAAGAATGAAATGAGTTAGTAAGGTTTTAAAAATGAGTATCTCAGGCTGGCTTTGAACTCCTGTTCTTTCTTTCTTCACCTATTCAGCAATTTTCTACCTGAGTATGCCTCCACGACTGGAGAGTTAAAGTAATTTTTAAAACCCTTTAAAAGATTGGTGTGTGGGTAGGATTATGAGAAGGTTACATTGGAGATCAGAAAAGCCAAAGTGAAAGTTACTTTTCTCAATATACATGTCTTCTTCAGTTGTGTTGTGAATCATGCAAATAAAAAGTAATAATAAAATTGGATGAAAAAAGGAACTAAACCCTTCAAATGCATTAAATCGGTTCTACATTGTTATGTAGGCATAATGCATGCTCTCCATTCAAAAGCAAGCTTATTTAATTTCCTTGAATTTACATATTCTTATGTGCATGGCTTTGTTTGTGATTTTCTTCTATTCTCTCTACTCGATAGCATTTTTAAAGATACCTGGCTCCTCACTTGGAAAGCAACATGTAATCATAATTTTTAATTATTTTATTTTAATTATACTGAGATTGATTTTCACTTATTTTTGCTTATTTTAACAAAGATTTCTCTTCCATAATTAGATTTTCCTAACTTGCAATGTGTAGTATCTTCTTGGGTTTCTAGACATAGTAGAATTTTAAATGCTGGGAATGTTTAAGATATGAGGGTGGTAGATCAAAATTAAACAGGCATCAATTTGGATTGATTTTGAAACTATTGAGATTCCAGGATCTAAGGAATGTTAGCCAGAGCACATTTTAGCATTGCTTCTTATTCTGTATTGTTTTTATAGTGATTGCCTAATTACACTTCACAGTGTTTCCTTAATCTCATACTTGTTTTCAAAACATTTGTTCAAAGACAACTACTTGTCTTTTAAATAGCTGCAGGGAATGTTAGCCCTTCTTTGATTGCTATTTACAAAACTTACTCAAAGACCAGTTCTTCAGTTTTCAGAACACTTGGACATATTTCTCTTCACATTTCGTTTATTCATTTTTCTCTTTTATATAAAGCAAGAGTATTGTAAAACTGTCAGTTACTACAGAACTCTTAAAATCTGCAGTCAGACACTGGAGAGATGGTTTAGTGGTTAAGGCACTTGCCTGAGAAGCCTAAGGACCTAGATTTGATTCCCTAGTACCCCCTTAAGCCAGAGGCACAAGGTGGCACATGCATCTGGAGTTCATTTGTAGTGGCTGGAGGCCCTGGCACCCCTATTCTCTCTTTCTCTTTCAATCTCTCTCTCTCTCTGCCTTTTCCTCCCCCTCCCCCCTCCTCCTCTCTGAAATAAATAAATGAATAAAAATATATATATATATATTTAATTCTGCAGTCAAGAGACACACACACTCTAGAAGGACATTGTGTGAGTTTTCTGAGTAGTTTCAACATTTAGGAGGAGTTATATACCAATAAACACAACCAAGTGCAGTTGCTAAGCACGTGCCTCCTTTTAGGGCACATGACAATATTTTCCTAAATTTTGTGCATATGCTTTATAAAATAAAAGTAGCCCATGAGTGAAGCAATTATATTTTCAATATCATCAGTTAGTGATGCTTTGTGATTAGTACTTATTCAAATATGTTCTTAGATAGATCTAGTGTGGGATATCAGAAGCCACACAGCCTAGACTGGTTTTGGGTACATGTGGATAAAGGCAGACTATGTCCACTATGTGAACTTCTGGGGAGAAGCCCGGTCTGTCATATAGAGTCTAGGTATAACTGGGTATGCACATGATTAGAACCAGATGTGGCTTGGGAAGGAGCATGTGCAGTAGAAAAAAAAAAAAAAAAAAAAAGAGGTTATTAAACCCAAACTGGCCAGTCAAACCAGAGCACCACCCAAACTATGCCTCCAGCAACGGTTCTATCCTCCCCTAAAATCCTATGATTTTATGATTCTGAGGCCTTTGAAAGCTCTCCACTCAAGAGATCCCCTGCTCCTTTGGTAGTGAATTCAAACTTTTACCATCACTTTGCTCTTAATACGGTGTGTTTCTGCATAACTATGTGTATACGCCTTTCTTCAGTTCTTTGAGTCGGATGCTAAGAACCTGGAGAGAAGAGAGACGGAGAAGACCTCCACCAGTAACAATGAAACCGTTTGGCCCATATGGAACAAAAAAGACACAAATTCTATTTTCATTCTTTAATTATCCACAACCCTCAAGTGCATGTGACTTGTCTACAGAACACAGCAAGCCACAATGGGATGATCACAGTCCATCTCTGCGAGTCTGGGGAACAAAGATGTTTTCTTCAAAGCTGAAAGAATAACTTCTTTTTCTACAGTACTCTTGGTGTGCTTCCCCAAGAAACACTGAAAAAAAAACTTGCTATGGTTCTTAGAAGATGAGGAGAGTTTACCTGCCTATCATACATCTAACATTATTCATGTGACTGGCCATATGAATCATGGGTGATTCTATTTTCAAGCAAAATTTATGCAAAAGGCCTAAAAAAAAAACTTGGAAAATTCAATTGAATTTCAAGAACAATTTCTTCTCTTGCCATTCAGTAGACTTCGCTTCAATGTACACTTTAAGATGTGTGATATTTTGTGGCCACTCGTAGATAATGAGAAGGAAAAACATAGCTCCTGTGTATTATAAACTCATTTGATCCTGGTTTAGTGTGCTCCCCCAGGATCATGCAGGAGGGAAATTTTACAGTAAGCAGAAATGCAGCTATGACATTACCTTTCTTACTGTGCCTGAAAGGCTAAGTAAGTAGATAAATGGAGTTATGATAATTTATAGCAAGAAGTGAAGATTCCTTCAGAAGTACTGCAGGTATATGTGCCCATTTGAAGGCTCATTAATAATAATGGCTTAGAAGAGACCCTTCATGATTAGAGAAAATAAACACCTAAGGGCTCAGTGTATTTCATGTACTAATGGCTCCTCTAGTCATCTCAGGAGGTGGAAATGGTGGTCATGTGATGGCTGATGTGCTTAAGGAAGAGCTCAAAAATAATGGTCTTCTCTCACCAGGTCCAACTTGGCTGCAAATCCAACAACAGATTCAGCAAATAAAAACTGATAGTGATTAACATTTTAAGAAAAATTGATTCATTGATTGCTGTGGTTTGCTTATCCAAAGTTCTATATGCCAAGTGCTTGATCCCTGAGGTGGCACTATTTTCAGAACCTTTGAGAAGCAGACTTCTGGGAGGGCTCAGGTGATGGTGGTTTTGTCCTGGAAGGGACTGTGAGGCCTCAGCCCACCTTCTCTTCCTATGTTATTTCTCCTTAAGAAAGTGGTTTTTCTCTGCTGCCCTCTCATTCCTGGGTACCTGTGTGTAGAGGCCAGAAGGGGAGACATGTAGTGCCTTCCTCTTCCCCTCTTCTACATTATTTTTCCTGGCAGAATTGGCTAGCACTCTTCCCAACTCTGGGGAGAAAAAGTTTTCTGTTGACAGTCGGCTGTCATTAATGTAGATTCTCATATCTGGTCAAATCACAGACTTATTTGAAGAAACAGGTTGAATAATTTACACTAAATACTTTTGAAAAGTTTATGCAAAACAAACAAACAAACAAGTCATTGCAATTATATTAGGGCTTGGAGGACTGCTCAGTGGATGGAATGCTTGCCATACATAAGCAATAGGATCTGCATTGCCAAGCAGTAAAATTAAAGAAATTTATGCTGAGACTTGAAGAGACTAGGCCACTATCTGGCTCGTTCAACACTCAGTGTTTCTGGGGCAGGGAATATGGCCTAGAAGTTAGCATCCCTTCTTTGTAAGCTTTCTGACATGAGTTTCATTTTCCTCAGAGCCCAAATCGAGCCAGGCACAAAGTGACACAGGTGTCTATAATCCCAGCATGTCTATAGAGCAGTGGGATGCAGGAGAATCTCGATGCCCTCAACAGTAGTGGAAGAGAGGCCCTGGCCTTGAAGAAAGGTGGAAAGGGAGGAGAAGCAGCGTGAGGTTGTCTCCCACCCATCATACACTCTGTACACCCACACATAAATAATGAAGATGAATTAGGCGTAAGATGTCTGAAAGGCGAAAAAAAATCAATAAAGAGAATAAAAACAATTTCAGGGATCCTTTCTTTGTAATAGTCAAACAGGAACAAATAATACAGAAAGGATTCATACTATGCCACCAGGAATCAAATAAAAAGTCAGTATCACACTTTCAGAGGTTTGTAGGGCTGAAAAAATATCACACTGATTCTGGGTATGCGGGCAGACACAGGGCTCTAATCCCAGTACTCAGGATGCAGAGCTAAGAGTATTGCTGTGAGTTCAAGGCTACCCTGAGACTACGTTAAAAAAAAGTCACACTTAGGGGACAATTTTTTTTAAAATGAAAAAGAGAATGATGCAGTTCCAACGTGTAAAAGATTTTAATCCACATCTTTATTGTCATTTAATGTAAGACACAACAGAATTCTTATCAGTTAAGTTCTCTTATTTTATTTTAAGAAACAAAATCAAAGTTGAAAAGAATTGTAGAGGAATGTTAAAAATGGAAGAATATAGCTGGGCGTGGTGGCGCACGCCTTTAATCCCGGCACTCAGGAGGCACAGGTAGGAGGATCACCATGAGTTCGAGGTCAGTCTGGGACTACATAGTGAATTCCAGGTCAGCCTGAGCCAGAGTGAGACCCTACCACGAAAAACCAAAAGAAAGAAGATGGTGCTGGATGAGATAAGTATATTTAGAAAAACAACCAGACCAAAATAAAAAATAGGAATCTGCAAAACCCAACACAGAATTATAGAAAATATCAATATAGTGGTGGAAAAATAAAGAAAAAAATAAGGAACCAATGACAATTTTCTCAGATAGCTGTGCACTGAGGTAAAGGAAATATTTCTTCATGGGCAATAGAACATCTGAGCTGATGGCTAGTGGGTAAGATAGAGAAGCTCTGAGAGGTACAAGGATCCCCAGCCATGCAAACTATGTACTTATCGGGGAAAGAATAAATGACCAAACAATAAAGGACATTTCTACCAAAGTATCTGCTTATATGGAGCTTTGGGATTTAAAGATCACATGGGTGGAAAAATGTAAGACTTTGGAGTCTAGCCAGGTGAGGAGTTTCAGATGAGTGAGGAAAGAGAGCTGTTCCTCACAGGAATTTTTTTTTTCTTTCTTTCTTTCTTTCGTCCACACCACAGAAGACCAAAACCTCTGAAGAGTCAGCCTCCACAAAGACAGGGTCGGGGGATCAATCTGCTGTCTAGCAGAGGGTGACACACACAACATAAAAGTCTGCTTTGCCTAGGTTCCAGAAGAAAATTACTGTTTCCAAAAAGAAATTGCAAATGTAGGTCTGTGCCCATAGTAATGTGGAGTTTGAGGTTATTTCTTAGTAAAACACATACAAATACAAACAGGAACATTAATTTTAAATGCTTCCAGTGGGAGCATTCTTGGGTGCTATACAAAGACAAAAACCCAATATCCATGAAATGAAGACGCCTCAATTTCTTCTCACGGGAACCACCAATGTGCTGTATCCTTAGTGCCTAAGTAAACTGCAAGAACTTCAGAACAATGAACCGAGGGGAGACACTCCAAGGCCAAGCAAGTTCTCTATGACCTTCAGATGCAAAATATCTTTTGTTTTGTTTTTTGAGATAGGGTCTCACTCTGGCTCAGGCTGACCTGGAATTCACTATGTAGTCTCAGAGTGGCCTCGATCTCTCAGCGATCCTCCTACCTCTGCTTCCTGAGTGTTGGGATTAAAGGCATGTGCCACAACACCCCACATAGATGCAAAATGTCTTGAAGTCAATTGTTAACTGAAAAACTCACAGTGTATTTACAAAGAATAAAATATTTCAAAAACTGAAGAAAGCAGTTGATAAGTTCCTCTTATGATAATAAATTCCCTTCCTGTGCCTTGGTTACTGAAAGGTAGTTGCTAATATCCTGGAGCAAACTCCTCAAATATAAACCATTGGAACTATTTCTTGAAATCACTTGAGTCCTGGATCATTAATGATAAAAGTTTTTTTTTGAGTTGATAAGAGTTGATTTAGTTAGCAGCAAGGGAAATAACATATACTCACAAAACAGTATTATTTACAAAGCCATGGAAACTGATTTTCTACTTAGTAACATCTTTCAATGGCATAAAATTGAATTTTCATGATGTCTTTCATTTTACTGTTTCACCTTCAACCTAAATCATTGCCATAAGTAAGATACTCTGTGCATCTGTGATTAAAGCAATCAATTCCAGTAGCATTCCTTAGACATGATTATTCACCTATGGCAGTGCAAGTTCTCCAAAGAGACTTCCATATGTTTAAAGGGAACACTGGCGCAAAGTATTTTTGTGTAATTATAGGACTAATCATCCATTTTCATAGTCCCTGTAGTATTATTTTGCTTTATTTAGGCAATGCATATACATTATTTTAACTTTTATTTCTATTGGGAAATGTATAATTTGGTTAGTTGAACCTCAATTATTCATAATTATATTTTAATTATTGAGATATGCAGTATACTTTTAACATAGCAATTTCTGGTATAATAGTCACCTCTCTTTGTCAATACAAATAAAACATATGGCTATAAAGCTTGGTTTTCATAGATATAAAGTTACTAAAAAGAGAAGCTAAGTAGTGGTGGGACAATGGCTAAAGATGGAGGAAGTGCTCACCACTAAGCTGGGTACCTGAGTTCGATCCGCAGGCCACAGGCAAGAAGATGGAAGCCATGGCAGGCTTCTGTGATCCCTACATGTGATCCCTACATGCTAACAGGGAGATGGGACACAGAGACTGGAGAAGTTCCCACAAGCTGAAGGTAAACTCAGCAAAGAACAGCAGAATGAGAATCCAGGGTGAGATTCCCGGCCTCAAATGATGTGGACAAGAGGGAACCTACCTGCATGATGCCTTTTGACCTCCACACATGCCTCATGGCTTGTGGTGGCCACACTCATCCGTGAATATGGGTATTCATACAAACGCACAAATAAGTTCAAAAGAAGCTAGACGAATGTAAAAAAATCTGCAAATGTCTCGTATATGAAAAAGAAAACATTGGCAAATAAATTAATACATATCAGTAACAGAGTAATTCCAACTCAAAGAGATGGAAACGAGTAAAAATAAATAAATAAATGATTAATAAGGTTATTACCTCTCCATTTTCTTCCAGTTTTCTCCATCAGTATCATCAGTTATGCTACAATGCAGCTTTTCTGAATTAATACTTAATTAAATGCTTGACAGCTTTCTCACAATGTTCCAGTGCAATTCACATACAAAATAAATTCTGGGTATAATTGAGACTAAACATAAATACAATAAACGTAAGTATAATTAAGATAAGGACATAAAAATTTGAAAAAAGGGCTGGGGAGATGGCTTAGCGGTTAAGCGCTTGCCTGTGAAGCCTAAGGACCCCAGTTCGAGGCTCGGTTCCCCAGGTCCCCCACATTAGCCAGATGCACAAGGGGGCGCACGCGTCTGGAGTTCGTTTGCAGAGGCTGGAAACCCTGGCGCGCCCATTCTCTCTCCCTCTATCTGTCTTTCTCTCTGTGTCTGTCGCTCTCAAATAAATAAATAAATAAATAAAAATTGAAAAAAAAAACATGTGATAGTCTCCGTTAATTCCCTCAGGAAAAGTAAGTCAGAGGTGTGGAAATGCAGAGACAATGAAGGAAGGTGACAAGGCATGCATGTGGACAACACATATGAAGAGATTTGCAGTGTGAGGGCTGGGCTGGGGCTGTCAATAAAGTGCTTGCTGCACAAGCATTAGGACCCCAGTCCTCACCTACGTTCTGCGTGTGTGTGGTAAGCCGCCTGTAACCACAGAACTCAGGGGGCAAAGGTGGGAAATCTGAGGGGCGGGCTGGGTTAGCTAGCTAGATGACTGGAAAAGTCCCCATGAAAGACTGTCCTCACCCACATGGTGGAGAGGGATTAGGACAGACACCCAACACCAGCCTCTGGCCTCTGCTTGCACGTGCGCACATATAGGCACCCACATGTCCATGTGCGCTTGCACACATGCATGGACCCCACACCGCACGTACATGCACAAACGTGCAATGCCACTAGTCAAACGAAGCCATATAAATTAAAACCATATGTTATATGTGTTAGGATAAAAGGACGACGGCACATGTCAGGAGGAAGAGAAGCTCGGACACAGTGCTGCCGAGAGCAGCCTCCTCGGGAGCACTGCGCAGGGCCCAGAGCTGCTGCTGGCCGCCTGATTGTTCACAGCAATGAGAAAATACCTGAGGCACCAACTGACTCATTCTAGTTAATGTTGTTTTTGTTTTTCCTTTTACCCTTACTTTTCTTCATCTCATGAAATAGTTTATAGCTGTTACTATTCTGCAGAATTTCCTGGAAATATGTCTTTCACTTTCAGGTTTAGACAAAGAATGAAACTATACACACTTGCTTAAAGTGAAATATCACCTTTCTGCACAAGTGTGAAATCTCAGTAATTTTTTATGCTGCCATATGCTGGTTCTAATTGTTAATATTCATTTCCCCAAAGTAGTTAAATTTATCATCTGCTTCTCTTTTCTCTCAGATGAATGATCTTTTGTTGGTATTGTATATTTTTGTTATCATTGAGAATAATTTCACACAGCATGACAAAATTTATACATAAAATTATTTATCTTTGGTTGTTATATACTTATCTTTTGTTAATGCAATCATCACTTCAGCCCAGTTTTCTTCTTGGCCTTGTTCTGATAGTGCATAGCTTTGTAGAAATGTGATCATTTCATTTACAGTTTTTATAATTATTTTGGCATAAGTTGAATTCTGGATATCACCACTTTGAATCATAGTCTCTCCCTGGGAAGACTCAACCATGACTTTATTTCACCAAAATAAGATGAATCACTTCTGAAAATATGAAGATTACATAGATGTTTAAAGTCCATGAGTATATTAGGAAAGTTCATGAACAAATCCTCTCTATTTCACTAAAGGGACTGGAATGGATTCTGGTACCCATGGCCATCCTGGAACCAATTCCCCATGGATTAGAATGACTGTATTGTAATTTTCATAATCTCAATTTACCTATTTATATTCTTTTTATTATTGATTAATCAGTTAATAATGTTTCTTTCCCAGTCTCATATGGTTTTTATGCATTTCAAAGAAATGACTTTAATATTAAATAAATGCTATATGGTAAAATATTCTTTATGATATATATTTGACACCTTTTAGGTGCTAAAATTATTAATATTTTCCTTCAAATATCTGCCAAAGCTTTCCTAATCAGTGAGTAACAAGGGAGTATTTTCTCCTTCCGTGTTCATTCTAGCTCTTTGAACATCTATCAAGAGTGAATAAGGTTGGAGAATCTCATTATTGTGAGGCACTTGACTTTCCAGTCACTGGGTAGAAAGGCTCCATATGGTCTCTCTGTATAACCCATCCCATGAAACTGCTCTCTTTCTCCCTTGCCAACTCTCACATGAACTCACTGGCTCAAGTACGAATAAGGAGACTAGAGAGCATGGGCATGCAGTGTGCGCAGTTCTGGGGGCCACAATGCCTACACTTGAGCATCCCTGTTTTCAAAGTATTTTCCATTTTCTCCATTCACACCTACTTACAAAAAGACTTATTGAAGCCTCTGGCATCTACAAGTCATCCATTCAATATCCATTACATCCTCCTTCTTCATTAGTAATGGAAACCATGAAAAATTATTTGGCTTAGAGGGTGTGGTGGTTTGATTCAGTTGTCCCCTATAAATTTACGTGTTCTTACTGCTAGGTTCCCAGCTAATGGAGATTTGGGAATTAACGCTTCCTGGAGGCAGTGTATTGTCCAGGGTGTATTGTCCACCCTCTGCTTATGCCATCGTTTTTCCTTGCCATTGTGGACCGTCTCCTCAAGCTTGTAAGCCAAAATAAATCCTCTTTTTCTCACAAGCTGCTTTTGGTAGGGTGATTTCTATCAGCAATGCAAACCTGACTGCAACAGAGGGGCAATGTATAAAACTAAACAAAGGAAATGAAACTATACTTCAAAGACTTTCTTCTAAGAAACATTGCCATGAGACAAAGTTTTGGCTACAGAGATGCATGAAAATAAAAATCCATTTAAAATAGGTGAGCTGGCATAGAATCCTCTCCTTTCTATCTCCATTTTCTTTTCCAATTGTTCATTCTGACAGCCTCTTTATTCAGGATGTGCAAGGGTATTCTTGAGCCATAGGACAAAGACTCAGCAATAATCATTGCGAAAACACAAAACTTGAGAAATTCACTACAATTATGAAATTATGGAAATGTAGCTAATGTATCAACCTTACCTTTAAAATCTATGCTAGAAGAATAAGACGACCCCTAATTTGTTCACCATATTATTGGTTTGTGTTTTTGAAGAGTTATGGCCAAACAGAATCCTAAAAGTTCACAAATAAATTTTCTTTCATTTAAAAAAATTCTTTTGAAGTTTTTATTTATTTATTTCAGAGTGACAGACAGAGAAAGAGGGAGAGGGAGAGGGAGAGGGAGAGGGAGAGGGAGAGGGAGAGGGAGAGGGAGAGGGAGAGGGAGAGAGAGAGAGAGAGAGAGAGAGAGAGAGAGAGAGAGAGAGAGAGAGAGAGAGAGAGAGAATGGGCACACCAGGGTCTCCAGCCACTGCAAACGAACTCCAGACGCGTGCGCCCCCTTGTGCATCTGGCTAACATGGGTCCTGGGGAATTGAGCCTCAAACCGGGGTCCTTAGGCTTCACAGGCAAGCACATATTCACATCTGGTTAATTTTTAAGAGGAAGGTTGATTGGTTTGTTTGTAAAGAGAAAGCGTTTTTGTGGAACACAGGATATATGGAAACCAAGGTCCTGCTTTAATTTTCCTGAATATCGCAATGCAGGTGTGTATCAGCACATATAGCTAAGGTGGCTTTGTAAAAGTATAATTTGTACAATTTAAAAGAACATAGCTAAAATGTGAAACTTGCTAGTGGTTATACATGGGATGGTAATTGTCATGGAGGTGATAATATACTGAAGTGATATAATAAATGAATTGCTCATTGCCCCAAGCCTTTTCATTTTCATCTGCCTTTCATGATCCCATTTGAAGATGACCATTGATTTTATTTATGCCAGTATAATTAACACCTTTCAAAGTTCTTGCACTTGTTACATTCTTGTAAACAATGTATGAGATTCTGAAGCACCCTCTGTTATTAAGAACATATAACAACAAAATCCACAGCTCTTATCTGAAATATAACCAGAGACAGTTTATTTTTGAGTCAAATAAGTGTGACACTTGACCGTGAGCACAGGCCTCGGCCATTACACAGTCCATGTTGCAAAGTTGTAACAGTTTTATAAAGTTTTCATAGTAACATAATAAAGAAAGTGACATATAAAGACACTTTCCAAATACTCTGCTGAGAACATTGTGTAGATGGGTTACAATAGAGTGGAGAAATATTTGTTAGACACCCCAGATGCTGTCATGACATCCTCAGCTTTGGACTTGGTGGAATCTGAGGGTCTGTTTGTATCCCCCCTGCAAAGATTTACCTAATAGTCTCAAGGATGTGAGGGCGTACATAGAGGTGGACAGCAGCCAGCTCTCCATAGGTTCTAAGATAACCTGAGAAAGTGGGTTCTGCTCCTGCAGTGAGCCGGCCCCACAACCACACTCGCTCTGGTCAACCAGCATTGCAGAGCAATCAGGGTAGGCGTACCTTCTTCCTGGGAGCTAGTCAACATCTCCCATCTTAGCAGCAACTTCTCTGCGTATTATTTTAACTTCATGCATTCTAACTGCAGTCTATTTGCTACACATTTTGGCTTTTGTTTGAGTTTTCATAATACGCACTCTTACACATTTCTGAAGTGACAGCTTCAATATTTCAATATTCAATATTTCACCTTTCTTTTTCACTTAGCCTATTTACTTTTTTAATACAAAATATTGAAAATTCTTTATACATTTTGGATAAAATGTATGAGGTGTATTACAAATATTTTTTTCAAGCTATTTTTTATTTCATTGATTTTAAGTTTTTGAAAGATTTATAATTTTGAGAAGTGGAAAGATGGGTCAGTGGTTGAAGGCACTTTCTTGCAATCCTGCCAAACCCAATTCAGTCTTCCTTGACACCCACATAAAGCCAGATGCTAAGTGTCTCACTAGTCTGTAATTTCACTCCACCTGTGGTAATGTGAGGTGGAGCCAAGAGAATCTGGAAGCTCAGGGATCAGCTAACCTGTCAAGCAGAGCAGCAGCAGTGAATCAGCAAGACAAAAATCTCCCTCAAAAGAGGTGGAAGGAGAGGAGGAACAGCCCAAGGGTGTCATCTGACCTCCTTGGGTGCTGTTTTGGGACAGCCATAATCACATAAGTAACCTCCTGTCCATGCTAAGTAAGTCTTAAAGACCCACTGGCTTGCCAAGTTGGGCTTTGGTGACATTGTACTGTTGTGCCAAGACCCTGACCAGGAGCCAAGACCCCCTGTCACCCAGGAGTCACCTAGAGGACCGCCACAGAAGCCGAGACACTCGAATGTAAAAGCAACAGGTTTCTTTTAATGTCAAGCTTAAGCAGGGACTCAATCCACAGAGACCGACGCAGCGGGAGTGGGAGAGAGCCTCGACCTTCTAAAAGTAGGGGTTTATAAAGGAAAAGAGTGGGAAGGGGGAAAAGGGGTTACATCACATAGCATCTTTTAAAATGATTGGTTCCAAGAAGGCGCGCGCGGGAACATTTCTAGTTGCTCATCTCTGGTCAGCAGACTGCTTGTAGATCCTATCTTTTGCAAGGGGCCAGAGGCCCCCAGAGCTAAGTATTTCTGGAATGTCCTGTTGAGCAAGTGAGCATGAGTTACAGAAGCAAAGGTCGGCACTTTAATCAGTTAGTTCCTTATCTGAGCCGAGCCCGGGATCCTCCTTTGTTCACAATGGTTTGTCCTACGATGGCAGTGTCATTGTTTAATTAGTTATGTGTTATTTCTTTTTGGTCTCTCAGTACCTTAGTCTGCCCTTGATATCTTCTATGAACTGAACATATATTTGTTCATATCCCATTGCCCACCCCATAACCCCAGGAAAAGTTAATGTGACATCTTTGGCTTACAGATCAGTTGACTATATACAAGTAAATCTGTTTTTTTTTTTTTTTACTCTTTCTTTGTTATTGTTTAAATGCTCAGATTTTTATTAGGAATGTTTCAATCTGTTGCTACTGTCTTTAAAATTCATGTCCCTGCATGCCTAACCCACAAGAATTCTCATTCCCTTAGCATATTTGGACTCTGGGTTCTAATATTATCACTTTGGCACTTGGACAATTTGAATTCCTTCTTGCCACTCCATTGAAAGGCTATGCTCTCCAGGAATTTAAGACAGGATAATTTAAGGATTCTTGCTTGCTTTTCCTCTCCTTTGTCATTTAATGTCCTCTGTTTTACAAGCATGTGTTTTTAGATAATCTGTCTTGCAGTTGTTTCAGTTGGGCTGGTAAATTCACTATGCTATTGGGTCGATTCATTATGCATACATTCATTAAACCACTTTAACTGCTTAATACTATGCCATGTATTTCTCATACATCAGAGATTCTTCAATATTACTTATCTGTTAAGCATTCCAGAACAATCTTTGATTTTTTGTTTGTTTGTTTTTTTGTTATTCCAGGTAGGGCCTCACTCTAGCTCAGGCTGACCTGGAATTCACTATGTAGTCTGTTGCAGTCAGATTCGCATTGCTGGTAGAGCTCACCCAACCAACAGCAGCTTCTGGGAAAAAGAGGTTGATTTTGGCTTACAGCCTCAAGGGGAAGCTCCATGATGGCATGAGCAGAGAGTGGACATCAGCCCCTGGCCCATATAAGGTGGACCACAGGAACAGGGGAGTGTGCCAAACAAACACTGGTAAAGGGAAAGTGGCTATAACACCCATAAGCCCTGCCCCAACACTACACTTCCTGTAGGAGGCTTTAATTCCCAAATCTCCATCAGCTGGGAACCTCTCATTCAGAATGGTTAAGTTTATGGGGGCCACCTGCATCAAACCACCACATAGTTTTAGGATGGCCTTGAACTCAAGGTGATCCTCCTACCTTGGCCTCCCAAGTGCTGGGATTAAAGGCATGTACCACCAAGACCCAGTTTTTGAATATTTTTTGCATAAACAACATATAGTCGAATAAGTAAGAAGGAGCTGTTATAATGCTCAGCTCATCACCTTGAAATAATAGGTTTTTCTGCAAGATTAATAACTCAAGGTGAATCCAGTCATGCCTTTTATGACTTTAGAGTTCAAGGGATAAAAGTGAAGAATGCATTTTCCATACTCTGCTTTTGTGAATAAATTATTACCTAATGTTGTTTTGATTATAAAACAAATAAGCAAAATGAATTACTTTTCATTGTTGCACATTCAGAAGTTAAGAAAGAATACAAATTAATATATTTTTATTTTAATTACATATATGCTAATAGTTATATGATATTTAATGGCCATGAGCCATTTGGATGTATGAAAATAAAAGTCACTATGTATCTATTAGGACTAAGTCAATAGTTTCCCAGTAGACAGTGAATGCCAATCATTTTACTGGTGAGATACACTTGGATTTATATCCTCAAATTGTTAGGTACTATCTTTTATAAAGATACAGATAAGTTGGCTAAATGAAAGTTAGGACACATTTAGCTTTTCTTCACAGAAGTTTTATAGTTTTGTTCATTTTTCTATGTTTATCTGATCCATTTTGTTTTTCAAGCTCGTATTGTCTTCAAAGGACTTTTTATTTAATTTTTCCATAGAAGAATTGAACTCAACATATTACTTCTCCAGGGAGATGGCTGTTTTATTTCTCACTGGGCTTAAAAGATTGATCTCTTATAAAAGATATATCATAAATCAGTTTGAGAAAAGTTATTTTGGAATTAAATAACTTCCCAGAGGCCAATAAAGTTGTGTCATGTAGATCAGGATTTATTTCACTAACATGAAACATGACTCTTTCTCATTGGTAATGTAGAAATCAGGAATTGTGTCATAGCAACATACTAATTCAGGATTAGCATATATATTTCAAAATAGATATTTTGATAACCTAGAGAAGAGCAAGGTGATATTTAATACAATACTTCAGAAGACAGAGTAACAAATATTTTTTTTTTTTAAAATAAGGAGATTGACAATATCTACAATCACCAGGAAGTGATCTACAGGAAGAAATAAATTATTTTCTGATATCTAAAGAGTTCAGAAGCTACCACTTGCATCCTTCCAAGAGAGAAATGGATTAATTGGAAATCTACAAATTCTCTTATGTTCAGCAGAGGACAGGAATGGTAGGGGAAAACATCAGTCACGCACGTAGATGTGGCAGCAGTTAAACTTGATCCAGGCCCTGTGCCTACTCACCTGAAAATGAAGATGATGGAGCCCTAGGGAAACATGAAACTATTAGATCTGATCACTGGTCATGTTTGGATGAACATGAAGACGAGAGTACACACTAGGCACTGTAGTCCTGGGGAGGCCTCAGCTTTCCATGAGCTGTCTGTACGTATTACCTGCCAGTCTCGTCCTATAGATTGAGAAAAGAACCCACCCTGACTCTGTATGTGGGATGGAAAATCCACAACTGTGAAGCAAATGAACTGTATTAGTTAATTTTTGTTGTTTTCATGACCAAATACCTGCCAAGAAGCAGGCTACAGAAAGAAGGGTTCATTTTGGCTTACACCATGCTGATGGTGAAGGTAAGGCTTCAGAAGTCCTAAGCAACTGGTCTCATTGCATCTGTGGTCAGGAAGCAGAGAGAAGAGTACAGGTGTTCAGTTTAGGACTCCAGCCATGGAATGGCGTTGCACACATTTAGAGTGGGATCTCCCACTTCAATTAAGCAAAATTTCCTCACAAACACATCAGACATTTATCTTCTAGGTGATTCAATAAATATTAAGTCTCCCCTTTGTTAGCTTGACAAGCAAGCTTATCATTTTTTTTAAAAAATTTTTATTTATGTATTTGAGAGTGACAGACACAGAGAGAAAGACAGATAGAGGGAGAGAGAGAGAATGGGCACGCCAGGGCTTCCAGCCTCTGCAAACGAACTCCAGACGCGTGCGCTCCCTTGTGCATCTGGCTAATGTGGTACCTGGGGAACCGAGCCTCGAACCGGGGTCCTTAGGCTTCACAGGCAAGCACTTAACCACTAAGCCATCTCTCCAGCCCAAGCTTATCATTTTTAACCAGTAACCTTCCACTCCTTATCCCCACACCCTCACAGCGAGTTCAATACAAACTGCATTCAGGTCACATTCAAAGCTCCCAGTTTTTAATCACCTGTTAAAAAGTATAGGACAGAGTCTTTTCTGGGACTTTTGCAGCCTCTTAATTGTGAGTTATGACGACATAAAAATATCAAGTTAAATACTTCCATATACAATGACACAGTGTAAATATTCCCGTCCTAAAAGGGGAAAAGACAGGATATTGGAAGGAAAGATCAGACAAAATCAAGAACAAAACCTAGCATGACAAACACGAAATACTGTACTTCTGTGTATGGGGTCTGGAGATCATGGAAGATTCATCTGTGATCCAAAGGGCTTGAGTATCTCCACCTCCACATCTGGGCCTCTCTTGAGATATGTCCATTTTAAGAATGCAGCTTTCCTTTGCAGAAATCCTACAGTTTTGGAATCTTAAACACACAGGACTTCCACTGCAAGTTATGGTTCATGCAGTGGCCTATTAGGACCTCCTTGCAGGAACTCTGACCCTGCCTCACCTTGCCTGGCCTCAACAGCTCTCTGGAACCATAGCAAATATTCCATGATCCCTCAATCTTGTGTCTTTCCTTCTTCTAAAACTAGTACCATGCAAAGGAACACATGGTTACCATCAACAGAAAGATGGAAACTCTATAACAAGGCATACTAAGAGCTCTGTAACAAGGAATGCTAAGCAACACTAAGAATCTAAAACACCACCAAGTGAAGGATAACTTTAAAGGGCTAAGCAATGGAATTCACGAGGCTGAAGAAAGTATTCGTGAATGCCAAAGGAGGTCAAAAGAAGCTTCTCAAACAGAAATTCAAAGAAAAAAAGTGATTAATAAATCACAGCAGAACAACCAAGAATTGTGAGTAAATATTCAATTTTATACATTATGAATGCAAGTTGGAATGTCTGAGCAGAAGAAAGAAAATAAATATTTGAAGTATACATATCAAGCCACAGCCTCAGAAATTTCAGTGAATACCAGGCAGAATAAATACTGAAAAAAATACAAAATCTTACAAGAAAAACAAAAGCATATTATCTAGTTGTGGTTTAAATCCTGAATTCCATCCTCTACCCACTATTGCACAGTGCTATGTGTTTGAAAACTTGATCCTGATTTACTCGTGGTATTTTGGGAGGTTGTAGTAACTGTGTGAGTTGAGGCTATGCAATAGGCAAAGATTGCTAGTGTTGGGCTGTGAAAGCTATTTGCCAGCCCTGGTTCCACTGTAGCTCTCAGCTTCTAGCTCCAGCTGTGGTGTCAAGATTCTGGCCACATCCTTCTGCTGCACTGAGCTGTTCTACCAGATATTGCCACCATGATGGGTGGAAATCCCCTAATATCATAAGCGCAGATGCAACCTTGATTTTTCAGATTTCTTCTACAGGTGTTATGTAATAGCAATGAGACCTGGTGAAACTTCTTTTGTTTCATGTGTGTGTGTGTGTGTGTGTGTGTGTGTGTGTGTGTGTGTGTTATTTATTTGCAAGGAGAGAGAGAGCAAGAGGCAAGAGAGAAGGAGAATGGGCACACCAGGCCCTCCAGCCACTGCAAATGAACTCCAGATGCATGCACCACTTCGTACATTTTTTTTTTTTTTTGGGGATACTGGGGAATCAAACCCAGGTGGTTAGGCTTTACAGGCAAATACCTTAATTGATGAGCCAACTCTCCAGCCCACGTGATGCACCTTCTAACAGAGGAAAATCAAAGGTAGAAACAGACAGATGAAGAGATAAGACACCTAAAAGATTTAAGAAAATATTGGAATTGTAATAATCTCATCATAAGCTATCTAGTAAGAATTAAAATAAAGCATTACAATGAAAATGTCTAAACTCAATCAACCTAGGTTTTTTAAACATTTTATTTATTTATTTACTTATTTGCAAAGAGAGAGAGAGAGAGAGAGAGAGAGAGAGAGAGAGAAAGAATGGCTATGTCAGGGCTTCCAGCCACAGCAAAATGAACTCCAGATATATGTGTCACCTTGTGCATCTGGTTTTACGTGGGTACTGTTGAGTCAACCTCGGGTCCTTAGGCTTTGCAAGAAAATGCCTTAACTACTGAACTGTCTCCCCAGCCTCAGATTTTTTTTTTTTATCTAACAAATTTATCCTACATATTTGAGAAACAACAGTTTTCACAATCAAACAAACAAACAACAAAAATACAAAGAATTCACCTCTAGCAAATATGTCCCAAAAGAAATGTTAATAGAAATGATTTAAACAGAACTAAAATTCCACACATCAGAAACTATACTTTTCAAAAAGTCATAGATGAAAGTAAAATAAAATATTTTATTTATTAATTTCATGTAAATGAAAACTTTTTTCTTTAAAGCAATAACCATGCCAAGCATATTGGTCTGACTAGAGAATACAATGAGAGAAATGAAAGCAACAGGGTCACAAGTAATAGAAGGAAGAAAGAAATAGCCTGGGTAAATAACCTGCACCCAATGCAATGCTATGTTATCTGAAAGTACATTTATGTTATTGTATCCATTGCTTTTCCTCTTGTGAGAAAATTGCTAAGAAAAGTAATGTAAGGTTTCTCTTAGCTCACAGGTTGTGAGAAGACAGTTTATCATAACGAGGAACAGACGATGGCTCCGTGGAGTAGTCTATCATGGCAGGATCTCGAGGCTGCTTGTTGTACACTGTCTCCAGTTAGAGGAAGGGTACAAGAATGTTTGGTCTAGTCAGCTTCTCCTTTTCCTTTGGAAACAAGCATATAGCACAATACTTCCCATGTTTAAGGTAGATCTTCTCTCCTCTGTTACAGCTCTCAGGAAACACCAGCAAAGACCCACCCAGAATTTCCCAAGTGATTTTAAATGCAGTAAGAGTGACAATGAAGATTAACCATTACAAGTCCACCTCTTGTCAACTTGATACCCCAAACATACCTTTTAGGTTGTAGTATTTCACTCTTAACACCTAAAAATTGATATTAAACTCATAGTGCAAAATTCATTTAAGAGACTGCTTAGTCTTAACAGTCCAACGCAGTTAAACATCCCAGTCCTTCTGAGACTCACAGCAAGCTCTGAAATGTGAGCCCCTAAAAGGTCAAAACACAATTTACATACTTGCAATATGCACAGGATAAATATTCTCATTCTAAAGGGGAAAAACAGGAACATAGCAAGGAAATAGTAAGACAAAGAAAGATTAAAACTTTTCAGGCTAAATATCAAACCCTCCAGATGTTAAGAAAGTGATTTAAAACTTACATGGAAAGTCAAAGGACTTGTAGCAACTAATGTTATGTAAATGACCAAAGTTATAGTAATCCCATTATCCATCTGTAAGACTAGATAGAAATATAAAGGAATCAAGTCAGATCATACTAGAAAAATAGACACAGAACAGAAGAACAAAATACAGATCTCTAAAATGCACCATTTACCTAGAATAAACTGACTTTAAAATAATGTCCCAAGGATGGGGAACAAAGGAATAGAAAGAGATAAAAGAGGGTGGTTGTAAAGAATACAATCAAAATGCACTAAATATATGTGTGAAAATTACACAAGTGGAAAAAATAACAATTAAACTAACTTAAGAGAATGCAGTAGCTATTATTAAAAACAATGCTTTATAAATTATGCATATACACAAGACTTTACAACTGACGAAACATTATCAGAAAATATATCAAAGACACAAATGCAAAATTTAAATCTAGAACTTACACAGTAAAAGATAGGATAGGGCTGGAGAGATGGTTCAGCAGTTAAGACACTTGTCTGCAAAGCCTTATGATCAGGTTTGATTCCCCAGGACCAACATAAAATCAGGTGCACAACATGGTACGTGAATCTGGAGTTTACTTGCAGTGGCTGGAGGTCCTGGCTCACCCATTTTTCTCTCTGCTTGCTCTGCTTACAAGTAAATTATAAAAATACTTTAAAATGAAAGGATAAAGTAGTATGTCTTTAATTTGGTGGCCAGTACTATGATACAACATGCCCTGAAAAATCCACAGAGAAATAACTTGCATGTAGGACTTTATTAAAATTATAAGACTGCTCTATACAAGGCTCTTTTAAGATATCAAAGAGCCACAGTGTGGGAGAAGAAAATTTACAAAGCTTGTCTGCTAACACATAACACAAAATGCACTCCAAATTGTGAAAACAGTATTATAAGAAAATAAAAATTTGCGAAAATAAGAAAGACTAACTGCTAGCTAAATATGTAAATAGATTAAGCTAATAATATAAGAAGATTCTCAACATCACATCTCTTAGAAAATGTGAACAAATACTTACACGATATCACCAAACAGCAGAATCATGACAAGGACGGTGAGTCTGCTTAGGGTCTCTCATTTACTGTTGGAAGAAGTCAGCATGGTGCAACTGCTGAGGAAGACTGGAGAAAGTTATTTAACATAAGAATATATTTAATATATAAGTTATATATAAATACATAAATACATGTAAATTATACATATTTATATATATATTTGAATGGGCTGTGAGTGAAGAGGCTTTCTGTGAAGAGCCAAAGTACAAGAAAAAGTTGTAGAGAATGGGCATTCAGCCCTGGCATTCACGTGTCCGTGCCCACACCAAGATTCTTCAGTCACCACCGTGACCGTTGCTTTTTCTGAACCTCATTTGTGCTCCTCATAAGGGTAGACATTCTTGGGCAGCTCCGGGTGTCACAGGGGCCAGGAACTTGTCTTGTTTAGCCAGGCCAGATGCGTTTGGAATGGAAGAAGTGATGGCAAATATATCAAAGGCAGTATCCTCCTCCTCCTCCTCCAACTCCAGCGGCCGCATGGAGCTGGAGCTCAGCCCAAGAGATGTCAATAACTGCGCTGGGGACTTATTCCACCACTGCTGTGCCAGCTGGAGAGGCACGTGGTGGTGACCCCAGTATGCTAGCCACCCCACGTGTTCAAGGTCCATCCTGTTATACAACAGCCTTGGGAGCTCCGGCAGCATGCTGGTCCAGGCCTCCTGCCCAGAAGTCATGGGTTCTCAGTTCCACTAATCAAAATAGGATTCCATTGCTGCCCCACGGTGGAGACTCTCACACAGCTATTGGCTTCCTTGTAAAATCCATCTTTCTATATGATGAGGCAATTTCATTCTGGGTGTTTACCCAACTGCTTTGAAATTTTACATCGACATTAAAGTCTGCACATGAGTGTTTGTAACAGATCTGTATAAATCAACAAAGTCTGGAAGGAAACAAGTTGGTTTTGAATTAGTGGAGCAAGAAGATGATAAAAATGGAACAGTGCAAGAGTATTCCAGAATACCAGACGTCTATCAAGTCATGCAGAACGACAGATGAATTCCAAGTGTGTATTTCAGCTCTGAGAAAGTGACATCCTGTATGATGCCGTTTCTATGACACTGCAGAAGTCAAAATGATAGATGTGAAGAGATCTGTGGCTGGTGAGAATAGAAGAACAGAGGATGTTTTTAAAACGGAATTTTAATTTCAGGATGGTTTTAAGCTTGTAGGAAAACTGTGAAGATAGCATGGATGAGTTCTTATGCATTCCACGTCCAGTTTTTCCTGGGATGAACTTCTTACAAGTCATGAGATGGTGTTGATTACATCGTTATTTTTCCTAACATCCCTTATGAAATACTCTTAAGAGTGGCTGGACGTGGTGGCACACACTTGAAATCCTATAATCTCACTACTAAGGAGGCAGTGAAGTAGGAGGATCATTCGTTTGAGACCAGCCTGAGTGGTGTGTGTGTGTGTGTGTGTGTGTGTGTGTGTGTGTGTGTGTGGTGCGTGCATGTGTGTACAATCTTAATTTTCACTTCGTATGTTTTCATTGTTATTTGTTTCAGGAACCTACTCAGCACAGTAGATTGTGTCTAGCTTACTATGCCTGCAAATGCTCCTCTTGGCTACTCCAGTTTTCATGGTGTACTTCCTTTGGCTGGCAGTACTGGCTGTGGGAGCACTGGTTATTGATCTAATTCATTAATCCTTTGCACATCCCATTTGAGAGTTTGTGCATATATATCCAACTCCTGGCTGTAATGGCATTCACCGTTATTCACGACTCCTTTTGTCATTGTTTGTCTCTAGCTTTGCGCTCTGCAACTTCATGCACTTGCCTCCGTGGCCACCTTACATCATTACATCATGTGCATCATGACACATGAGCAGCTGCTCATTTTCTGACACTATGTGTGACTTTCTCCCAGCCTGCCTTGCGTGTTTCCTGACTTGTGCTACGTCGGCCATTTCTCTGAAGGTTTCACCTCTTTCTATGGGGATATCAAATTAGAAAGCAAGACTCTGGGTGTGGGGTGGGTGACCACATCAATTGCCACTTCTATTGAGATACCATCAATTCTGTGACTCTTAGTTGATCTAATAAGCAGGTATATGTGAATTAAACTCTTGAAAGTAAGTATCTCTAAGAAAATCATTTGAGAGCCGGGCATGGTGGTGTACACCTTTAATCCCAGCACTTGGGAGGCAAAGGTAGGAGAATTGCTGTGAGTTCGAGGCCACCCTGAGACTACAGAGTGAATTCCAGGTCAGCCTGGGCTAGAGTGAGACCCTACCTTGAAAAACCAAAAGAAAAAAAAAAAAGAAAGAAAATCATTCGAACCTGCATTGAGATCAACCTGAATGCATAGTGGTTTCTCCAACCATCCCTCACTATTACCATGTAAATCATCCTAGCTCCTTCCCTTTTGCTCCTAGAGCTCCATTGCAGGAGTAAGACTGCATTCCCCTTCCTATTTTACAGTCTTCCATCAGAGCACATTTTGAGGGGACTTTATACATCATTCGTAGAGAAGGCCTCTATGAATGGGGTATTTAGATAAGACTCACCTAGAGAAAACTTCTATACTTTCAGATAACAAACCATGGCTATTTCCCGCCCTTCCCCCTTTCCCATTCATAACTCTGCTCTCTGTCATATCCCCTTCCTCCCTCCAGTAGTCCCTCTTTTAATTTGTTGTTATCATCTTTTTCTCCTATTATGAGGGTCTTGTGTATGTATTTCTAGGCACTGCAAGGTCTTGAATATCGAGGCCAATTTCTGTCTGGACAGTAGTATGTAAGGGATGGTAGCCTTCCTTTGGCTGTTACATTCTTTCTGCCACCTCTTCCACAATGCACTCTGAGCCTTGTAGGGTGTAATAGAGATGTTTCGTTGCTGGGCACTCCTCCATCCCTTCTTTTCAACACTAAGTTGACTTTTGGGTCATCCCAGTGGTCATTAACATCTGAAAAGAGAAGCTTCTCTAACCAGAAGTGAGAATAGCATTAATATATGAATATGAACAAGTGTAGTGCTTACAGGGCAGTATGGTGAGCAAAATATATGCATCTAGCCAGACAAGAGCAGGCTTTGTATCCCTAAGGCTCATGACCTTCCCTGCCATAGGCTTTTGATCAGGTTTTCAGTACCAAGCATGTATCCCCTCCCACAGAGTGGGCCTTCAGTCCAATTAGAGAGCAGTTGGTTTCTCCCAGAGCAGACACGCCACTATTGAACTCATCCAGTCATTTGGCCTGTCTGGCCAAACTTGAGGCTTCCAGTGTCCACTGTTTTCACCACTGATGACTTCTGTCTCCCATAAGGCTGTATACAGTGCAACTTTTTCCAGATTTCAGTTGGCTGGGCTACAGGGAGAAGGTTTCCTGCTCAGCACCAGCTTTATTTCTCAGTGATTTTGCTGCTCAGGCATGTGAAATCATCGGCAATAGGGTCTTACCATCTTTCTATGCAACTGTAACCAACCCCAAATTTAAGAACAGTATTATTAAAATAAAAGAGCAGATTGTCTTCTTATTTTATTCTTAAACATATTTCAAGGTTATTATACATATTTAGAAAGGCATTATAGACAGTAAACATCAAATGCTGCCTGAGAACTATGAGAGAATTGCTTTAGTCCATTTGTATACTTAAAATATTTGGTAGTTTTCATTTTGGTAAGATATAAGGAACATTTTTGGTGGATATTTTGACTATACTGTATATAATTTTATTTAGCTAATTTTATATAAATTGAAATATTTTGATCATTCAAATTTGTAAATTATATATGTCTCTCTCTCTGTGTGTGTGTGTGTGTGTGTGTGTGTGTGTGTGTGCACTGTATCTGTGAAATTTGAGGTAATTATGGTCTTGTCTGAGGTCTAATGTGAAGTTTAGTTCACACCACGTTGACAAAACCTCTTACACATTCTTGTAAATGCTTGGAGATGTTAGAATTTAATAATTAAATTTCTACTCTCTGATTACATTGATGAGGTTGACCATTTTTTCTACATTCACCAGAAATTTTAGTCATATTATTACTAGTTCATTGAACCTTTTCAATCTCTAGCCATTTTCTGTTTGAGCATTGTTACATTAATGAAAATTGCTCTACAGTTTCTTTATAAGTTCTTCCAGAGCTTTCATTTTATTAATTTAGTTTTAATTTTCTCAGAGAGCTTTCATTCAAGTAAGATGTTCATATCTATTAACATAATGAAATGTAATGTCTCACTGAAAATGAAAGAAAAAAAGATATTCTGATAAAAATAGTGTCAGGTTGCAGCTTATTTAATTTCCTATGATTCAGAATCATGATACTTTATACTTGTCAAACATTATATCTTATGAAGGGCTTAATATCCATCATATTTAAAGAATAAGATAGTTCAAATCAGATCTCCTTTTCAAACTAAACATTATAAATATGTGTCCCTGAAAAATATATGCAAGTTTTTTGAGACTCTGCTTTCTCCTTTGGTACAAAGCATCAATATAGTTTAGTATCTACTGCTTAAGTGCATTGAGAAGGACAAATAAGAAAGAAAAAAAGGCCTTCTTTTGGATGGAAACCAGTAGTGAATTATACCTGGGACAGTGCCTCTGCTCATGACAAAAATGGGTACAACAAGTACAATTCTATTGCCCAAGAATATATCCAGTGATTCTCAGGTGTCATGGTTGCAATTGTATAAATCTATAACATGTATGAAATTTAAGAGGATAAATTGAATAGTTTCACGACAATGACAGACAATAATTCTTACAACATAAGAGAGAGATGGGCATGACTTTTGAGCTTTTGATGATTACATCCAGGACACAGTTGGAGTGCAATAAAGTATTTCAAATATATACATACATACATATATAGAGTAGTACTTTGATTCAGGATTCCCCCATAAACTTAGGTGTTCTGAATACTAGGTTCCCAGCTGATGGAGTTTTGGGGATTAACGCTTCCTGGAGCAGTGTATTCTTGGAGGCAGGCTTATGGGTGTTACAGCCAGTTTCCCCATCCAGTGTGTGGCACACTGTCCTGTTCCTGTTCACCTTTTGCGGGCCAGGGGTGATGTCCACCCTCGGTTCATGCCGTCATTTTTCCCTGCCATCATGTAGCTCCCCCTTGAGCCTGTAAATCAAAAAATGAACTTCTTTTTCCCAAAATCTGCTCTTGGTTGGGAGATTTCTACCAGCAATGCGAACCTGACTGCCCTCTCCCCCCCACAGATACATATGTAAAATCTCCAAGGCATCATGTGTGTGTGTATATATATATATATATATATATATATGCATAAAATTTATGTACACATACCAAAATTTTTATAAATATATATGAATATATATATATTCTCCAAGTGTTATCATATACACATTCCCAAATAATTAATAAATATGCATATATATGTATATATAATATTCACAGAAACCCAGACATTTTATATACATATGTATCTACCCAAGTATTTTATGTATGTGTACATATATATATATATAGAGAGATAGATAGATAGATAGATAGATAGATAGATAGATAGAGAGAAAGGATTATTATAGTGATATATGTATATATACACATCCAAGCCATGTATATGTATATGTGTCTGAGCAATATATATCCAAGCATTATTATCTTCAGAGATTAAATGTGTACTGTACATTAATACAATCAAAGCTTTTGTAAATAATTTCATTGCAGCTTGAATAATCAGAACCCATAAAATTGAAAATTCTTCACTTTGGGTCATGGTCCTGTGACCCAAATTCTACTCCATCTAACGTTTTACACAGTTGTCTCTAATGAAATGGTAAATGCCTATCAACTCCACACGTGTCTCAGACATGAAGGATGCTCAGATAGGATTGAGAAACCATGCATTTTAAAGGACAGAAGTCCTGACCTTGAATTTTCAAGAAAAGTATGAACTGTGTGTTGATATAAATATCTTTAAAATGATGTTAAGTTTTAAAGCAATAGGACTGATGAAAAGGAAAACTTGGATGACGAATGAAAAGCAAAAAGCAATTGCTGGACTTCTGAGTAAGGTGGCAGGCAAGATAAGAAACCTGGAGAGTAATTGCGAGGGGGGAGGGGAGGAAATATGATGGAGGGCAGATGTTTAAAGGGGGAAAATGGGGAAGGGGAGGGAGTTGTCATGGTTTATTATTTATAATTATGGAAGTTGTTCATAAAATGTTTAAAAAACAAAAACAAAGAAACAAAGATCAGAACCCTGGAGGAAGAAGAGTGGCTCCTGATACACAAAGCAGGTCTTTCCTCAGCTAGAGATAAGATCTGCGCTGATCTCACAGAGCCAGGTGAGGTCTCTGAGGGAAGCAGGGGAGCTGTCCTGGGATAGTGAGGACCTGGTGGTCAGAGCAGAGCTGTCTGCACCCGGCAAGTGCTTCCCTCTGGCACTAATGGCCTGCTGGTGAGAATGGAGGAAAGTGTGGGCACGCTCAGATCTTTACAGGATTAGATCAAGATGAAGACTGAGCTCCCTGGGGACACCCAGCTCTGCCACTCCTGGGCAAACACCCAGAGAACTCTATCCTACTACAGACACCCCTGTACATCCATGTTCATTACTGCTCATCACTGCTGAGGAAACGTGACCAACTCAGACACCTACCAACAGGTGTTAGTGGGTGATGAAAGTACGGTACAGATACAAACGGGGAGTTTACTTAGCTGTAAATAAAAATGGTCATTTGCAGGAAAGTGAATGGAACCTGCAAAAGGTTATATTAAGTGAGGTGGCCCAGGTCCAGAAAGACAAAAATTGCATGTTTTCTTTCATCTGCAGATCTTAATATTTTTACGTACATTTTTCCCCTTTGAACATCCACCCTACATCATATTTCCTTCCCCTCCCCCATCGCAATTAGTACACATCCAAGTACTCAGGTCCCATTCCGTAGTACCCATACAAAACCAGACGCACAAGGTGGCGCATGCGTCTGGAGGTTGTTTTGCAGTGGCTGGAGGCCCTGGTGTGCCCATTCTATGTGCTTCTTCTTTCTCTATCTGATAAATAACATTGAGTTAGAAATATATTTATAAAAAAATTTTTAGCCATTTGTATTTCTTCTTTTGAATAATGTATGTTCAATTCAACAGCCTATCTTATTGATTGGCGGTTTTGATTTTAGGGCTATTAGTTTAAGTAGTTTTTGCTAAGTAATAATGAACACTGTACTATAAAGATGACAGACAAGTAGAAATAGTCAGTGTTAGAGGATAGACAGATGATACATAGATGATATACAGATTACAGAGAGAGACGATAGAGTGATCTCTCTCAGAGTTTGCTGCTTATGTTTACACACACACAGGATACAGATGTTTTTGTCTCTGTGCAGCCTCAACTAAATGGAAACAAAATATGTTTGGCAAAAAAGTTACATGTGTATTGAACAAGTATAGATCTTTTTTCCAGTAGTGGTTTCCTAAGCTATACAGTAAACAAGTGTTTACATGACATTTGTACTGCATTGCTCACGAAACGTGATTTATATGTGGTTGAAGTATTTAGGATGTGTCAGGCCCATGATCTCAGCCCTGAGATGCTGAAGGCAGGAGGACAGTAAGGAGTTTAAACAGTGTGAGACCTTGTCTCAAAAAATATAAAAGATATCAAAGATAGCTAGTCATGGTGGTGTATGCCTTTAGTCCCACACTCGGGATGCAGAGGTAAAAAGATTGCTGTTAAGTTTGAGGCCAGCCAGAGACTAAATAGTGAATTCCAGGTCAGCGTGGGCTAGAGTAAAACCCTACTTCAAAAAAAAAAAATAACAAAATATAAAAAATATAAAGGATATATCAAAGGTGCTATGATAATAGGTTATATGCAAATTTAATATAATTTTTAAGAGGCATGTGGGCAGCCTCCAATTTTGGTGTATGCAAAGATCCTGAAACCATTACTCAATCATTACCAAGTAAAGACGAATGACAGAATTGGTAGATACATAGACAGATAAATAACAGAAAATTATATGTTTATGTGTATAACTAATATAGCATTATACATATATGCTTAAGATGGAGAATTTGTAGTATATTTATAGCCAATCTGATGGGTTAAAGTGAGACAGCATTCAATTCTTTAGACAAATACAATAAATTACTAGAAACACGAAGGTGGAAGTGATATTAAGCATAAATACAGAACTTCTCAGAGATTTCCCGATTTACAGACTGACTGGGCATGTGAGGAGAGAGACGTGCTGGGTCATCAAGGAAGCAGCATGTGCAGAGAGCACATGATGGCATGGTTATGAGCAGTATCTGTAGATACAAAATAAAATGGTCCCAGAAAAGGTATGTGGGTAGAAATTTCAGAACAATTTGTAGAAATTGATTTTCAATGCCAGTATGGAAGTGCTTGAAAGCATGTTCAAATTTCTAGTATAAGTGACCAAGGACACGTGACACCACTGATTTAGGTCAGACAGGAAAGAAAAATGGCTGGTGGGGGCGGGAGAGAAGAGGAGCAATGCAGATGGCTGAACAAGCAGCCACGGGGTGTGGGGGGGGGCAACCACTGCCTGGTTAGCAGAAGGATGGCCTTGTTCTGAAGGTGAACTGAAATTACTCGTCCAGCAAATCAAATCAACTTCCATGGCAGTGTGAATTGAATAAATGAATTTCCCTTCACATGTTTAACTACTGTAAGCTAACTTTGTTATATGCGAAATGTGGCAATGCATACACACATCTCAGTGAATCTAAATTTTATTTTATCTTGATATTTATTTTATCTTGATTTTGAATCTTTTGTCTTGAACACCAGTTATTTACACTTTCTCTTGCACAAGCTATAATTTGCATGAAATTCATTTCATCTAATAATTAGAAAATTTCATGAGAAGGATTTTCTTTATTTTAATAAAAAAAAAAAAAAAGGCAGCGAGTAACTTCTTTGCTTAATGAACACATCTAACAAAAGGCAGAGAGTAAAGGGCTTCAAGTCCAGTGGTAGAGGTAGGGCATGTGTCAGCTTGCAAAAGACCCTTGATGTCATCTGTGGTGGTGTGATTCACGTGTCCCCATATACTTACATGTTCTGATTGCGAGGTTCCCAGCTGAGGGAGATTTGGGAATTAAAACCTCCAGGAGGCAGTGTATTGTTGGGGGTGGGCATATGGGTATTATAGCCAGTGGCCCATTGCCAGAATTTGGCATATTCTCCTGTTACTATTGTCCACCTTATGTTGGCCAGGAGATGATGTCCACCCTCTGCTCATGCCATCATTTTCCCCTGCCATCATTAAGCATGCTCTTGAGTCTGTAAGCCAAAATAAACCTTTTCTCCAAAAGCTGCTCTTGGTCAGGTGATTTTTTGCCAGCAATGCGAGCCTGACTGCAACGCCATCTGTATGAATCTGGAGCCCATAAGAGTAAATAAACTACACCATTATGTGTCTTTCAAAACTTTACTTTTGTAAACAATATTTTTAAAATTTTTGTTTATTTATTTGATAGAGAAGGGGTAGAAAGAGAGAGAGAAAGAGAGAGAGAGATGGAGAAAGAGAGAGTGAGAGAATGGGCATGCCAGGGCTTATAGCCAATGAAAATGAACTCCAGAGCCACTTTGTGCATCTGGCTTTAAGTGGGTACTGAGTAATGGGAACTGGATCCTTTGGCTTTACACGTGTCTTAACCGCTAAGCTATCTCTCGAGCCCCCAATACTTCACATTTTAGTGATATTGAACAACAGGCTGCCACCATCATGAAACCCTTAATGAGAGCTCAGTCACTGCCCAGTTCTGTGTGGCTCTGGAAAGTTGCCTCCAGCCCCCATTTCAAGAATTCTGAAAAATCTCATCCTCATCCCTCAGCTGTACCATGGGAAACAGTTGTTGGTGTCAACATTTGACCAACATTCTGATTGTGGTCCTGAAGAGATCTTGTACAACCGTCATATTGACAACTGTGTGCATACAGACAATGACACTCACTGCCAGTAGTCTGAGGGCTTATTTTCTTGACACATTCCTATGATTAACCCTTGAAAAACACACTTCTAATTTGCAGTGGAGGCCCTGACAGGCCCCTTCTCTCTCTCTCTCTCTGCTTACAAATAAATAAATTTATAAACATAAGAAGAATGTCCTCTTTAAGTTAAAATAACAACAAATAAATTTGTTAACTGAACCATAGAATAGTCTAACAGTTAAACACAAACAGAACAGAACAGGTTTTGAGAGGAAATGTCAAATCCTGAAATCTTCAAAATGCCCTTCCCTGGATACAACTTTACTTTCTTAGTTCAAAAGAATATACAAAGTTATGCACTCTTTCTGCAATATTATACAGAGCATGCTAGGCAAACATGAACTCATGTCAACATTGTAGACAACAGAGGATTCATAGAAGAAAAATAATATATTTTATATAAGTATCTCAATGTAAAACTGTAAATTACAACTTATACATGAGCTATAGATAGGCTAAATGCCTAAATAACTACCCATGTCAATAGTATCATAGAAAAAAGGTTTTTTTTTTTTTTTTTTTTGGTTTTTCAAGGCAGGGATTTACTCTAGCACAGGCTGACCTGGAATTCACTCTGTATTCTCATGGTGGCCTCCAACCCACAGCAATCCTCCTACCTCTGCCTCCGGAGCGCTGGGATTAAAGACATGTGCCACCACACCCAGCTTCTCCTTTTTTTTAAAAAAAATGTATTTATTTATGTGAGAGTGACAGACAGAAAGAGAAAGAGGCAGATGGAGAGAGAAAATGGGCTTGTCAGGGCCTCTAGCCATTGCAAACAAACTCCAGACATGTGTGCACCCTTGTGCATCTGGCTAACGTTGGTCCTGGGGAACCGGGTCTCAAACTGGGGTCCTTAGGCTTCACAGGCAAGCGCTTAACAGCTAAGCCATCTCTCTAGCCCTTTTTTTGCTTATTTTAATTTTCCACTTTAGGAATTACACCCAGAACCTCATGTATGCTAAGTATGTTCACTATAATTGAGCTATACACCCAGCCCCAAGTACATTTTAGTTTATAATTAAACATTGATTAACTCTGTATTATTAATATTAACTAAATGATAATGCATATATAAATTTTTCTATACACATTTTGGTTTTTTAACCTCTGTACTGACTCTTGTATTATACTTGTCTACTAATTTATTCTTTAATGTTTTTAATGAAAACTTCTATACTTACAATAAACAATAAACCATGATATTTCCCTCACCTCCCCCACTTTCCCCTTCATAACTCTGCCCTCCATCATATCCCCTCCCTCTTTCCATTAGTCACTCTTTTATTTTGATGTCATAGTCTTTTTCTCCTATTATGAGGGTCTTGTGAAGGTATTGCTAGGCACTGTGAGTTCATAGCTATAGCAATAAGGCAAGAGACACTCACAGAAGGGATCCAAACAGGAAAGGAAGATATTAAATTATCATTATTTGCAGATGATATGATTCTATACATAAAGGACCTTAAAGACTCTACCAGCTCTTAGATACTTGAAAGAATGCTTAAAATACCATTTCCATCCTTTCACCCTAAGACAGTGCCTATCTTTTATTGAGATGAATTTCCTGGAGGCAACAAATGGCAGGATCCTGCCTTTTAATACACATGCAGGCATGTGTCTTTAGGTGGGGGCATTGAGGCCATTGATATTAAGAGTTATTATTGAAAGGTATGTGTTTATTCTCACCATTCTTCTTGATTTGTAGTGCTTCCCGTTTTCCCTTTACTCTCTTGTTTTAACTTTTATTTGAGTGTGGTTTATTTTTTTTTTCCTATTTCCTCATATGTGTATTTTGCTTTTTCTTCAGCATGAAGGATTCCTTCAAGTATTTTCTATAGAGCTGGTTAGTTGTCATAAATTCTTTTAGCCTGTTTTTATTGCGGAATGTCCTTATTTCTCCATCAATTTGGATAGATAGCTTTGCAGGATAAAGTAATCTTGGTTGACAGTTGTTCTATTTCAGAACTTGGAATACATCATTCCAAGCCCTTTCTGACTTTTAAAGTTTGTGTTGAGTAATCTGCTGTTATTCTGATGGGCTTGCCTTTGTAAGTAACTTGCTTTTTCTCTTAACTGCTTTCAATATATTTTCTTTGGTTTGCATGTTTAGTAATTTAATTATAACATGGTGAGAAGAGGTTCTTTCCAGGTTTTGTCTGCTTGGTATTCTAAAAGCTTCCTGTTTCTGCATTAACATTTCATTCCTACCTTGGGAAGACTTTTCTTTGATGATTTTGTTGAAAATACCTACTAAGCCTCTGTATTGAAATTCTTCTCCTTCTACTATACCTTGAATTCTTATGTTTGATGTTTTTATAGTGTCACAGATATATTGAAATTCCCATTCATACCTTCCTATCAGCTTGTCTTTCTCTTTGTTGGACTGTATTAGATCTGCTACCTGGTCTTCTAGTTTAGATCTTCTGTTCTCTCCTTCATTCACTCTACTTGTGAGACTTTCCACAGAGTTTTTTATTTGACTGTGCTTTTCAGAGCTAGAATTTCTGCCTGATTTTCCTTCAATATTTCCATTTCCTTATTCATGTCTTGTAATGACCTCCTTATTTCATTAGGCTGGTTTCCTGTGGGGTTTTTTTTTTTTTTTTTTTTTTAATTTCTTCAGAGCTTGTTTTCTTCTTTAATTCCTTTGTTTTCTAACTTGATTACTTTGAGTATAGATAGATAAAATCATTTTTTTTTTTGAAAACTTTGTCAGGCATTTTATCTAAAACATTCTCATTGGGGGCCATTTCTTATGGATTAATAATTTTTGGTGGGATTGTATTGTCTTGAGCCTTAGTTTTTCTTGTATTATAATGTTGCAATTTTTTCATCCTGAATTGATTTGATGCTTGGGTTTTCTAATAATCTGCAGTGCTTCTAGATTTGGTAGTCCAACTTCATGTACCTTAAGAGGAGGAGTATAAACTGTCAAGTGCAGCTCTTGTACTCCAATCCAGCCGCAGAAGTGATCCTAGGTGTTGACTTTGCCTGCTATTCAAGTATTCTCGTAAGCTGGGTAAAGCACTTTCCTAGCAATTTCTAAAATTCAACTGAGCCATATACACAATCAGTAAAAACCAGCACAGGGTATGCAAGTAAATGGATCGGAACAGACAGACATCCTCATAAAGCCCCAGATCATGGTGTGTGAGGTCCACACCCTTAGTCCTATCAGCTGGGAGGCTAAGATTTCTGTTCTGAAGTGGGTTCCAGTTCAGCCTGGGTCTGAATCAGACCCTGCCCCCAATAATTACAGGAGAAAAAGACAAAGGCCCTAAGAGTCTGAAGGCATTAAAGGCAACAATAGTCATCCCCCAATTACAGCTTAATTGAGAATGGTAAAGCCGACCAACACTATGTAACCCATAACCTGTCCTGACATGGAAGGAGATTAGCACTTCCTGTGCAGGCCTGTGTACCTGCTCATTTGTCAGTTGGCCTCATTACCTTTTGGGGTGGCTTCCAATTTCACCGATGCTGAGTTCCCACCTCGATCCCTCCTTGTTGTGCTGTGAATCTAGTGCTCTGATCAGCTGGGCTGGCAGCCCTGCGGCCAGGAGCTGAATTCATCCTCTGGAGGGTCGCGGTTCTGTTGGCTGGGAGATGGAAGAGTGCAGAGAGCTTGGAGTTGTGCTGGAACCGCCCAGCTTTTCCTCCCATCTGCGTCCCCTTGCCTCCCCTTCAGGTTCCTTGACTTTGCAAGGGGGCTGATGATGTTGCAGATTCCCTTGTTTGGTCTCTGCTCCTGCTGCTGAACGCAGAGCGGGCGTGAGCTCCTAGGTGGGATTCTGGGTGATTTTCTCCTTTCTGATAGATCTTTGTGTCTCCTGCTTCTTCACTGTGGCAGAAATAAAAGCTATATACTTTTACTTTTCAGATGAAAAGTGTATTTTGCTCTGATTTTGCTCAATCCCTCCCTAGGCTGGATTAGTGTGACTCCTATGCTGCCATCTTACCCTGAAGTCCATGCTAACTTGTTCCTGTATGAATAACACTGCTGAGATTACTGTAGCTGACATGGCAAGTCTTGAATCACAGTTATACAATAAATAATTTCCTGTTCTCCTACTTGGTAATGGACATCCAAGGTCTGTTTTATTTTTATGTAACTTTTAGGGCTACTACTTTTTTTTTTTTCCATTTTCTGCAAAAAGCTTGATGGAATATTTATTGGAAGGGCACTGGATTTTGATCTCAGGCTAACAAATAATTGTCCCAAAACATTTAGTATGAAACCATGAATGTACTCCTTCATTCATAGGTGTGAAATGTATTCTCTAGTTTATCAATATACTATTGTTTTCAGTTTTGAGATAATATATGTTTCCGAATATATATTGATATGTTCTGGTTTTATGTTATGTATATGGTTCTTAGAGATTTGGTTATTTGTTTATATATCTAGAACAAGATATACATTTGTGAAATGCTGGATCTTTCAGTTTGTTACCCAAATGAGCAAGTTTTGTGCTCCTTTACTGAAGATTTTCCTACCTAGTACATCATGGACAATGTATTAATTAAAGTGGTCATTTTAATATTAATAAAAATCATATATGAGATTATTATACATTCTGTGAATCTTTTCATTGCCTATAAAATTCTTATGAATACCATGGTTACATTCCACTCATTCACTTTTTTTCCTTTCATATTCAGATTGACTTCAACTTAATGAAAAACTTTTGTTACAGGAGCTGAAAGCATCAAATTCTCTTCAAGTCTTTGTTTCTTTCACAGTTGCTTGAAGTCTGCCTTTTTATTCCATGCATTGTTGAGTGCAGGACCTAGACAATGCATTCGTTCAATAGTATACAGAGCTGCATAGCTTCATAGAAAACTAAATGAAAATTTACTTTAAATACAGATAATTCTTTTAAAAATTTAACTAAAATAGGTCAGACTGCTATTCTTCCATGTTTTACATTTTCCAGTTACACAGTAGACTGGAATCCTAGATGTGAGCTACCCTTGTTCACAGCAGCATTTTTGTTACTGAGTATTATTCCCTTGCCAAGCTGTTACCTTGCCAATGACAACATAAGTACCTTCCCTTTAGAACATGGACATTATTTGGTGATACTACTGTCAGGCTCAAAATAAATCTGTCAAAACTGAAGAAATTGTGCATGCCACAAACCAAACTGAGGGGCTTACTTGAAATAAATTGTAAATAGGCAACGGGGAGGGGTTTGAATTCTCCAGCAACAAGGTGATACACTTTAAATCACATTTCATTCTTAGACAAAAGTCAGAATGCCATTGTAGAGGAAGTGAAACCTTTTCTGTTGTGTTGATAGACAACCCTATGCTACATTAAGTCAGACACAAACTTAGTGTATTGGGGCAGACCATACGCACCTGCATGGATCCAACATGCTGTTCATGAACAAGATGCCATCACTCTTTATGATCCACGGTGCGGTCAGGTAAGTAGATGGAGCCTTATGCTCCCACTTAGACATTCTATCTCAGCTGCCAGGGCAGTAAAGTCCAAAGAGAGCTGTATTCAGAGTCTCTTGCTGCTATTATTAGTTCTTCATAACTTTTATTCAAATCCCCCCTCCATTTCCCATCCTGCATCTACAGCTGTTTTACTTATTTATGTGTGTGGTATATGTGTCCGTATGTTTATCTATGTTCATGTGTATGTGGACACTTTTGTATATGTGTGTGTGTTTCTTTTCAATGAAGTCAGAAGTTCCCTATAGATGTCTGCCTCAACAACTCTCCATATTTTTTTACCTTATTTTATTTTATTTTGGGGGATTTTTTTTTTCAAGGTAGGGTCTTGTTCTAGGCTAGGTTGACCTAGAATTCACTATGTAGTCTCAGGGTGGCCTTGCACTCTCAGGAATCCTCCTATCTCTGCCTCCCAAGTTCAGGGATTAAAGGTGTTTGCCACCACACCCTGCTCATATTATTTTTAGATATTTTATTTATTTATTTCCAAGTGGAGAGATCTGAAGACACATACAGAAAAAAGAGAGAGAGAGAGAGAAAGAGAGAGAGAGAGAGGGAGAAATATGGGCAACCAGGGCCTGTAGCCATTTCCAGTCAACTCTAGATTCATGTACCACCTTGTGCATCTGGCTTATGCAGGTATTGGGGAATCAAATCCCAGTTGTTAGGCTTTGCAGGCAAGCGTATAAACTGCTGTGCCATCTCTCCAGCCCCTCCATATTATTTTTTAAAGATATTTTTACTTATTTATTTAAGAGAGACACAAAGAAGGAGAGAGAGAAGAAGAGAAAGAGAGAGAGAGAGAGAGAGAATGAGAGAGGAAGAGAATGGGCATGTCAGGCCCTCCCCACCACTGAAAATGAACTCCACATGTGTGTGCCACTTTGTGCTTCTGGATTTGCATGGTAACTGGAGAATTGAACCTGAGCCATCAGGCTTTGCAAGCAAGTGTCTTTAACCACTGAACAATCCCTTCAGCTCTCCATCTTATTTTTATGAGATTGAATTTCTTACTGAACCTAGTTTTCACTAATTGGGATAGACTTGCTAGGCAGCAAGCATCAGAAATTCTGTGACTACCGCCCCATTAGTTGAATGATAAGCATCAGTCAACACATGTTTTTATATGGGTGCTAGGGACACAAAACTCAAGTCCTTATGCTTGCACAAGTACTTTTCTGACCAAGCCTTTCTGGTCTCAAAATAATAAGTATAAATATGAGTTTTGAAATAATGTCAAAGAAAGTCCATTATTTTCTGAAATTATTGAATATTCATATTTCATTTTTAAAATTTGGGTATTATATTTTAAATTCATATATTGTATTTACATATTCAGTTACCTGCATTTATGTTGGCAGTGCAAGTTATTATTTAAATGTAGGCTTTACCCTTAAGAGCCTTATCCACTATCACTTTGTGGCCTTGGGAGGTAGTGTAGCCTCTTCAGAAGGTGGAGCCTTGCTGGAGGAAGTTTGTCACTGGGGTAGAAACTTGAAGCTTTATAACATGGAAATGCTTGCTGTTCTCTACTCCTCTCTCTCTTTCTCTCTCTCCCTGATGATGAGATGATGTCATGAGAGCTTCCTTTCCCTGCCATGCTGTTTGTCATGAGAGTTTCTATCTTCTGGAACCCTTCTCTTTTATGTTTCAGCTGATTCTGGTCAGGTATTTCTCCTTAGCATGGTGAAGGTAACTGATAAATAGACCTACACAGTGAGTAAGTATATTTATTATAAAGTAGTCAAACAATGTACCATACAATAAGACCGTAATGCCCAATGTCTGTGTTGCTTCTGTAGATGTATAGTAGAGTATGTTATGTTGACCACTGAGGAAATTATAATCAGGTTTGGAAAGATGGCTCAGTGGACAAGGTGATTGCTTGCAAAACCTAATGATATATTTTTGATTCTCCAGTACCCACATAAAGCCAGATGCTTACAGTGCCACATGTGTATGGATTTTGTTTGGAGGCTAGAGTCCCTGGAACACCTATAATCTCCCTCTCTTTCTCCCTCCCTTTCTCTCTCCTTTCAAATAAATGAGTAAATAAATATTTATTTACTAAGACAGTTATAATATATTATACAATATTAAAATGTTAAAAATGAAGTCTGTGTAATCAATATTTGATCATATCAACTTTGTTATACGAAGTAAATATTTATAGCATATTTGTATGAATCATTTATGTATTTTGTTGAGTAACACATTTCCTTGTTTACTACTGAGTTTTGTTTAACCATTTATTCACGTTCACTGCCCCCATCTGAGGATAAGAGAAGCTTAGCCTGGGGCAAGAGAAGCAAATTCTCTGACAGAGATGTAGTATACTTGCCCACTAGGAAGAAGGTTTAATTGGCTCAACCCTGCCCTTAATTAAAATCATGCCACAGTTAATGAGAATGGCTTTCCCTTAGGTCAACACTCAGTTCTCTGTATGAAGATGCTCCCTGCTTGTTACATCGCTGTAAAGGCCAGCCCTTGAAAGTCCAGGAGAGCAACGTTTGCATGACATGGAGATCCACTAAGTAGGAGGCGTGGAATCTGTTGATGGGCAAAGGAAGGCACAGGAACTGATCTTTTGTGAGCACGATGTACCCAAATCCCCATGCTAGGAACTCCTGTGTCTTTTTCCATCTTGTGCCTGTCACCTGTGTGTTACGACCTTTCAAACCCCCACCGCTCCTCAGCGCACTGCGCGCTTTATTCGTGGCTGTGGCGACTGGGGAAAGTTGCTTCTTCCCGTTCCTGTCCCCTGCTGACCCTCTTCAACCAGCATTGCATTCTCGCTTACCACTTACGGCTTTTTACCTGGAGCTGCAGGGCAGTGGAGGAGCTGTTCTGGCCCTCTCTGGCCAGTCTTCAGAAGGCACGGAGACAATAACAATGGTCCCCCCGCGGTTGCCCCTGCCTGACTCGGTCTCATGATGCTCCACGTGCCGTCCTGCCTGACTGATGATGCTCCACGTGCGGTCCTGCCTGTCTGCCAGGAGCATTCCTCCACATTTTAGCTGCTGTGCTCCTGATGCAAGCTTCCCTGGTTCTAAGGACTACATGTCGGTCTTCCCCTGACAAGCGGAGGCTTAAGTCCACAGATACAAAAGAAAGAAGTCTCTGGGGCCTTCTAGCCTCTCTCACTTGTTGGCTTCTTTTTCTCAAGCCTGAAGTCACAAGGAACCATATAAAAAGTGAGTAGTTTAGTTTAAAAATTTTAGGGATTAAATTAAATATTATTCTATAAATTGGAAACATCTACCTTTAAGGTAAAGCTACTCAGCCATCCACCAAAGATAGTGATCAAATGAATTAGATCTCACATGACTGCTGTCTAAAGAATCTAAAAATATTACTTAGGATCATCAAGCTATGCCTCTGCCCTTATTTAAAACACATGTTTTATAAGATATGATTTAATTTTGTTTTGTTTTGTGTTTATTTTTTTTTTATTTTTAATTTTTTTAATTATTTATTTATTTGAGAGCGACAGACACAGACAGAAAGACAGATAGAAGGAGAGAGAGAGAATGGGCGCACCAGGGCTTCCAGCCTCTGCAAACGAACTCCAGACGCGTGCGCCCCCTTGTGCATCTGGCTAACGTGGGACCTGGGGAACCGAGCCTCAAACCGGGGTCCTTAGGCTTCACAGGCAAGCACTTAACCACTAAGCCATCTCTCCAGCCCTGTTTTGTGTTTATTTTAAGGTAGGGTCTTTAATACAGGCTGACTTGAAACTCACTCTGTAGCCCAGGCTGCCCTCAAACTCATGAGGAACCACCTGCCACTTAGTCTCCAAAGTGCTAATATTAAAGATATTAATTTCAATGTATGACATGATTATCTATAGATGCTAGATTCACATCAACATCAGTTCTCCTTCAAAAGAAGTCTTATCATTATACTTTAAAATTTAATTTGTGAGAACGAACTAGGATTTTTTAAAATCACTGTTTAGCAAATGGACATGGAACAGATATTTAGCTGAAAACAGCCACAAGTCATGCACTTTCTAGGAGAGGATTTAAAGTTGTGGACAAAAAGAGCCACAATGTAAAATTTTACTATGATGTATCTTACTCTTTAGCAGGACAGAGACAACCAATGAATAAACACAGAATATGATAAGAACTAGGGAGAGATATAAGGCACAATGCGAAGAGTAATGGGTGAGAAAGGATTCCGTTTACATTTAGGAGCAATGCAGGGAAGTTCTGAGAACTTGAAATTTGAAGAGATGCACGGTAACTGAAATCATGTCAAGAGGCCTGAGGAAGGAATGAATATCCAAGGACAGAGACTCCACATTTCCCAATGTAGCAGTCATTGGTAAACAGCTTAGAAAATAAGGTATTCCAGGAAATATTTCTAAAATAAAATGTGAATATTTGCCTTTCTTTTTCTTTTTCTTTTTTTTTTTTTTTTTTTTTTTTTTTTTTTTCTAGGTAGGGTCTCACTCTAGCCCAGGCTGACCTGGAATTCATTATGGAGTCTCAGGGTGGCCTCGAACTCATTGCGATCCTCCTACCTCTGCCTCCCGAGTGCTGGGATTAAAGGCGTGCGCCACCACGCCCGGCGTGAACATTCGTCTTTATAATAACCCTTAAAAGTGAAACGATTACTTACTTAAGTATGTGAGTGCAGAAACCTGTTGGTGTGCATTCCGCTTCGCATGTACTGTAAATGCCTCGGCGGGGATTCACATCCAAGTGGCCTGACTGAGGCGCCACTACTGCTCCCAAGACTGCTTCACCGTCCAGCCTTCCCCTTTCTCTAACTGCTCTTGCCAGGTCCTGGCTTCCTCAGAGCCTCCAGGGCTAAGTTTATTGCTTTCATATACTGTACTTGAAATAACCCTCATACTCTTCACAACCCTGGCAATTTCTATGTGCCCTTCTGGGTGTCTCTGAGGGCCCGTGACTCTCCCAGAAATCCAGCATTGCCATTATTAATTGAAGATTTTATCTCTCACCAAGTGTAAAGTTTCTTGAAATTACATCATGCCTTCTGACAATTCATTTCTTCATTTTTCTTCCTTCTAACTATTTTCATAAAATGGTAAAATACTCAGTTATATATATATATATTTGATGTATAGATTCACATACACATTTTTGAAATAGAAGTCATTGTTATCTTGGGAGAAGACATTTCAGAAGAATTTATATAGTTCTAGGTTCCTAAGATGGAAACAAATAACACAAGGCTCATTTGTGGAATGAGCTCTCACCTTCTCAGTGGCACGTCCCAGGCAAGGAGTGGAGAGTAGCAGACAGGGACAAATGATCCTGCAACGGTGTGGCGGCCACCGGCAGGAATGTGGACAAGATGCCACAAAACTCCCTTTGAAGCATCACCTGGGGTATGGAACGTCCACATCTATTTCAGACTGAAACGGACTATGGCGTGAAATTTGACTGGAAAGGAGAGGCTTCATTGAAACCCTCCCACTCCCCCAGTGGCCCAGGGCTGCACTCCAGGGCCTGACAGTGCTAGGAGGGCCCAGGCATGAAATGGCCAAGGGGAAATATCAAAGGTGAGCTTTGAAGGCTCAGGGCTCCCCCATCTCCAGTTACATTACCTTCTAATCCAGTTTGTGAGCCAAGATGGGGCACGACAGAGCTGTTCTGTCATCGTCAGAGACAGTCAGAGACAGGTGAGGCAGATGTCAATGTCAGTGTTCGTGGTCCGCTCAGTTTCGACCTGGGGGCTTGCTTCTCCGTTCCCACACACTGCTGCTGCTGCTTACCAGCAGTCATACCGGTGCCAACATTCACGTAGACATCTAGAAATCTAGCAAAGGGAATACATGCGTGTGCAGTTAGAGGGTGTTTCATCCAGTCGTACCAAAAAAAAAAAAAATGTATTAACAAAAGACTTCCTCTTAGCTTTTTCTAACACGGTCCATTAAGACAAAATCTGTTGCTCTGAACATAGCCTTGTAAAACTTACTGATGTGAAGAGGTGAACATTTATTTAGTTCAGGTGTCTCTGAGTCAGTGCGGGTGTGGTTACCTACCCATTGCCCGTGGTGGCTGGGAGCCTGAGCCGGAGGGTCCGATGAGTGTGATTTTGCTGAGTTTCTCTGACTTCTGTCATGTTTTGGGCCGTGGCTGAGTTTAACCAGAAGGTGAAGTGTTATCTTCCACACATCTGATTTCTGCAGTTCATGTCAAGGTCACCACCTTAAGCTACCAAACACTGCGACTCATTCACTATGGCCAGACTATGCCAGGTTCAAGGAAAAAGGTCAGCCCCACCTCTTACTACGTCACTCCCCAAAAAGCGTGTAGGGAGAAGAGTCACATGCAGTGGTAGTACAAATTTAATCAGCCTGTCTATTAGTTCCAGACCATGTAAGGCCGTACTGTGATGTTATATATCAAAAAGAAAAGAGACTGAAAAAAGAAAGGATGAACAACAACAAACAAGTGTTTAAGTCACTGATTATTTGTTGCAGGGACCTGGTTGCTGGGACGGAACACCAGATCAGAAACAGCTTATGAAGGAAGGGGCTTGCTTCAGGCTCACAGGGCTGAGAGGTGGCTTCGTCAGGGCGTGCCAGGGCAGAGACCGAGCAGCACACCTTGCGCACAACGGAGAGACAGAATCACGTGTGAGCTGACTCTGGCAAGGAGACCTGCAGCTATCATACCCCAAGGCCCGGCCCAAGTGACACACCTCATTCAGCAAGGCTTCACCTCCCAAATTGCCACTAGCTGGGGCTTGAGTGTAATGTTTAATCAAACACACGAGGCCTTGGGGAAAATTTCTTCTACTGTGCCACAAATGGCCTTATATTTGTAGAGAAGCTTTGAGCAATGTCTCTGCCAACTAAGTGTTCTGGACATTGCCTTACAGTGGCAGCAGGTCTTTCCCTATGTCATCATAACCCTGCAAAGCATGTGCTGCATGAGGTTACAAGCGCTATTTAGCCTTGCACTCTTCTGTTACCTCTGGCTAGACTGTCCAACTTGTACCCTGGGGCTTTGTCTCCTCTGGATATTGCTATTCTGTGATAAAGAGGACTCATTGTTACCCTGATGTAACATTGAATTGAATTTCTGTACAAGTTAACTTTGATCAAGGTCATCTTAAGGTAGCTTCACAGGAATCCATTTGTATCAGGAAGCAGCAATCAGTTCATAGCTAAATTTTGTTTGATTATATTCTATTCTCTCTCCTATCATTTTAATAAATAGAAACACATATCAAACCTTGAAGTTAAGAATTCAAATATCTTCCCTAGTAAATGACTTATTGATGCTAAAGTAACTAACCTTTCATTAGAACTTGATAAATTCTCCCATCCATATATCTACATTTATTACCCAGACTGCAAAGGAAAATATATCAAATATGGGGTAGCGTGATTCTTTTCAAAACAAATTTGCAACTCATAGACTCATAAAATCTTGGATTGTTTTCACTTATAGTTTTTTTTCATTTCATTATAAAAAAGGACTAATACACACACATATATTCTATATATGTGTGTATATATAAATATCTATATTTATGACATTTTCCAAGGTGTTATTTATAATTCCCTTTTATCACAAAATAGGGAAATATAAACAAATATTATATTCTGATGAGATGTTTTAACCTTTAGATGAATGTAATATCTAACTATATATCTTTTCTAAATTCTGTAATATCGCCAACAAATAACTCAGTATTTTTAGAACACCATTGCATAAACATGAAGATTCCATTATAAGTTCTGTAACTGACAGAACTTACTATTTGTATCTTTAGGCCTCTTTCAGGGAACCTGTTTTATTTATACCTTTGGACCTACCAGGTCAATGATGCTATGATCACAACATGGGTGTCACCTATCACAGAGAGAGCAGCACTTTGCCTCCCGACGTCTGTTTGACGCTGGTCTTTGACAGGATTTGCCTGGTGAGGACTTTGCAAGGCAGCACATTCTCCAGGAGAAAATTCGTTGGACTCTGTTGCTACTGACAATCCTGTCAGGGGCAGAACTAGGAACTCCTGACAATGCCTGTTTTAAAACACAAGCGTAACAACAGCGGCAAAATTACTGGTCACTTCCCCTTCCCTGCTCCAAAGTTCTCACAGGAAAAAGACTAAGTGTAGGACATTCTGAATTCAAAATACTGTGTTGTGGTAAACTTTTGACCAATGGTCACAGTTAAATAGAAAACTTAGAGGTGCATAATTTTCTTTCCTGACTGAAATACTGACAGTTGTCAATGCTACAGTGTTCATGAAAATTCAGGTGAGCGTATGAATTTTCTACTTAATGTCCATGGGTGTGAGAATTAAACACTTCAGAAACTATTGACACAACATAAAATTGTTAGTAATATTTAAGATGCTGCCATAGTGAAGAAATAGATTACTTCTGATATACAAAGAAGGATGAGGCTACCTGTAATTAATTCTCATTGTTTTGAAACAACAGAGCAGTGGAGTAATAGTTTAACCAGACATTGTTAAAGTTAGTTGTATCTTCTATGTAGCTAACCATGTGGTGCATTAGTAACACAAATTGAACATTATTTAGGATTCACATTTTTACTACAATTTTAATGAGAAAAGAGTTATTTCATTCTTAGTAAGTGAAGGTAAATGATAATGACATCATGTCAGACCATGGAGATACAATATAGAGAACACTGTATATGCTATTCACAGTTGACATATGTACATATTAGTGATAAACAGTCATGATAAGGATGAAATGCAATCAGTATACTTGGGAGAAGTTGCAGTGGAAAGCTGTGGATTTATATCTAGAATTTCTTTCTCCCTTCTTGGATCCTAAAGTGGATTAGTAAAAATCTCATGGAAAAATTTACTCTTTTATTTATTTAGTTATTTTCAGGGGGAGAGAGAGAGAGAGAGAAATACAGAGAGAGAAGAGAGGCAGAGAGAATGGTCATGCCAGAGCCTCTAGCCACTGCAAATCAACTCTGAATATAGGAATTCATAAAATGAGTACCCAAGAGCCTTAAAACATGGAAACAATGTCAGGCACGACAGACAAAGCATCAAACTTAGTAGAAATGGGTAATTTATTGAAAGGGAAAGAATATTTTTTTCCAGTAAGAACTTGAAAATTATGTTTAAAGTTATGAAGGAAATACCTGTGAGCAAGTGAGCCCACATACACTCACAGAAAATAGCCATAGAAGATATATTTATCATGTGTAATGTCCTGGGTTCATTTCTCCATCCCCGTCTCTGAAAAAAAAAACACAAGATATAAACTTGATGACATATACAGCATAGAACAATCCATTTATACAGATTAATAAAGAAAATGAAGATATTTTACTTAATAATGACTGTGAGAATATATAAGAACTTACTGTATAAAATTTGAAGTAAATGAAGAGAGAAAAGAGTTACTTTAGTTATTTGGTATGTGTAGCAAATATGTCACTAGACCATGCCATCTTCTTTAAGATCCTTACTGGTCATAATAAACTCAGTTACTTGTACACTGAGTCAATAACACCTGTGTGGCAGATCCTCTTTTTCTAACACCATTGGAGGGTATGAGAAGGAAGTCAGGTGGTCTTTCATGTTCCTGATCCTTCCACGTGGAGGAAGCTGAATTTGCTGTACCATTGCAAAGCCCCTCTCGGCACTCTTACAAGGAGATGAACCTACAGGTGATCGTCTCAGATCCATAGTGTCTGCCCAGGGCGGTCCACTAACTGCACATGGACAGGACAGAGCACTTTTCATATTAATTTATTTATTCATGTGTGTGTGTGTGTGTGAGACAGAGAGAGAGAGAGAGAGAGAGAGAGAGACAGGGAGGGAGAAAATGTGCACCAGAGCCTCTAGCCAATGAAAAGAAATGCAGATGCATGCACGTCTTTTTGTAACTAGCTTATATGGGTGCTGGGGTGTCAAACCTGGGTCTTTAAGCTTTGCAGGCAAATGCCTCAACTGCTAAGCCATCCCGGAGCACATCTGTATTACACAAATTCATCTATGATATTTCCAGTGATGCTACCACCTTACTTTTGGTAAATGTATATGCAGTATGAATAGACTTGTTAAACATACTTGGACTTTAAAACCCACTGAATCCTATTTTTAAAGTCAGAAAGTTTGATTGGCCACAAGTTAGGATTCAATGAAGCAGAGAAAATAAGATCCTCATTTCTCAATCACTTTTTCAAGAAGAAATTTTAATAAGGTCAAGTATAAATAGGCAATATATTGTACAAGTATAAATTAGAAAGTCTTTGATATGGACTATAATGTCAAGAAAAATGTGAGCAATTTAAAATTATGTTTAAAGCTATATAGGACATCAATGAGAATAGGCCTGTTTAAATATGTTCACTACAAATTTTTCATGGAAAAAGTGAGAAAATAATTGTCATTGCAGGAGATAATTAGACAGTATTTTTATGGACTGTATATCTATTAACTATCTAAAATTATCAACAGGAACAAATCTAAAAACTTTATAGCATATTCAAAGTTATTTGAAGGCCATATACAAATATACATTTGACATGAACACTTACATACAAAATGCAAATGCAAGAAAAAATGAGGAAACAAAAAAGACACAGCTGCCACCTTAAAGAGAACAAGAGACAATTTATTATGGAACCGAATATGAGTGGCACTGATCCAGGAACACAGATTTTGGTTATCCAAATTTCCATGTTCCAAAAAGGTATCACTCATCACATTTTTTTATAGTAACCTAACCAAAGAAAGTCGTAGATAGAAACATTTTTCCGGGCTGGAGAGATGGCTTAGCGGTTAAGCGCTTGCCTGTGAAGCCTAAGGACCCCGGTTCGAGGCTCGGTTCCCCAGGTCCCACGTTAGCCAGATGCACAAGGGGGCGCACGCGTCTGGAGTTCGTTTGCAGAGGCTGGAAGCCCTGGCGCGCCCATTCTCTCTCTCTCCCTCTATCTGTCTTTCTCTCTGTGTCTGTCGCTCTCAAATAAATAAATAAATAAATAATTAATTAAAAAAAAAAAAGAAACATTTTTCCAATTCACTGGGGGCGATGTCAGAGAGGGGGTGAGAGCAAACCAGGGAAGTGTCTGCTGCAGAGTTCTGATACTGATGCTGTCTGATGTCAGCCTTGGCTTTTGGGTTGGTGTCAGCTAGGTTCTGTTTGCACATTCCAGAAGGCCTTACCCAATAGTCACAGGGGTGTTAGATCACACAAAATGTGTGCAGTAAATGGCTATTTAAGGGCACAAAGATGCCACAAGCTAGTTTGAATCTGGGTGTTTAACATTGCCACACCTCACAACCATTAAAATTCTAATCTGTCAATCATCCTTGTAGGTTTAGCACCAGTCATTCAAGAAACTTCCCAATGGCAAATGAAGCAACTACATACAGGCAATCGCTGGACACTTCAGTGAGAGTTGTTACACAAAGTGTGAGTGTGGAGCTGGGCTGATGGATCCACGGGTGAGAGCGCTTGCTGCACAAGCTTGAGGACCAGCACCCTTACTAAAAGCTAGGCAAGGTTTTGTATGCCTGAGCTCTCAACGCTGAGGGGCTGGAGACAGGAGGGCCATTGACATTCCCTGTTTGGTCAGCCTAACCAAGAATTGGGGAGCTCCAGTGGGGAGTTTCAGTGAGTGAGAGACTAATCCTCTGGCCACTGCATGTGTGTACACACGGTATGCTCTTCTGCATACAAAGACCAAAAGAAAGAAAAAAAAAAAGGCAGGTACATTCCTATTTGTATATGATTTCATGTAATATTCTCAGTGTTTAAAGATTTTAATATTATATTAACCTCATATTAAAGAAAATAGGTTTCACTGTGCAAAGTGACAGGTTTGCTTACAGAAAGTTGGAGGAGTCCTTAAAAATTTGGTAACATGCGTGTAATGGTAAATGAAATTAACTCACTCATTGTTTATTTTACATGGCAGGAACATTTGGAGGCTCAGAGATGTGGTGGTGTATGTAAAAAAAGACTTAAGGGTCCCAAGGTATTTAGAGGAAAGGAAAGTGGGCAAGTGTCAGAAGAATAACGAACTTTTCTCTGAGACATGTGACTATGTACAGACAACAAAACTGACATGGAAAAACACTGGTGAGGTCCCATGAAATGAACCTGAGAGACTGAATCAGACCTGAGACTGATCCACAGTAAATTCTGCCCATCCTCATGCAATCTGGCCTTTGAAACTCTATTAAGCCCTGATAATGTTCTGTACATGGGACCCTTTTCCCAAACTATCCAGAGACTGGGACCAATTCAAGCCCGTTCTTAGAAGCCTGCTTAGCTTTTATCAGCATTAGTTAGAATTCTAGGTTCTTTGTGTTTCAAAATTTAAACACAATCACCAATTTGCAAAACTCAGGAGAAAATTTTCAAGATTACTTGAATCTGTGTTTCCACAGATAGTTATATGAATTAGCCCCAAATAAAGGTGTGTTTATTCTCACTCATTTGGATTTCATTCCAGGTAGACAACTGATAAACTCTTAGGTGTCTTTATCTCATAAATTGTTATTAATAAATATATATAAAATGTTTCTGGAAACTGTCTAGTTCTTTGCTTTGAAGTAAACATTGATTTCTCCTAATTATATGAGACTTATTGAGAAAAGACTGGAGTTTTTAATACAAATTCATATTAATTCACATTATAGGACATGCACATCCAAACACTTGATGCAGGAGGCAGGATAATCCATGTTGTTCTGGAAGTGAATCTGTGGACTTAGACGTATGAGCGTGTCTCAACAAGACGGAGCTCTCCTCGGCGAAGGAAAGCAGAGCAGCAAAGGGTTGATCCTGTGAAGGGATGGACATTAAGCGGAAAAATTACACCCCATGGGTGGCATTATCCCAGTTTAGAGAAGATAGAAAACATTTGTTTGAGAAATGGCTTTTCTTCTCAAATCTACTATTTCTAGAATTCATGGACATCACTGTGAAGAATGACCAATGAGAAATTATGGAGACGGTTGTTTGCTAAACAAATATCTAACCATGTGAATAGAGAGCAGAATGAAAGATCCAGGCGTTTATCCCACAACAGAGAAGCCATCTTAAGAGTCAAATGTGAGTGCCTAAAAACTTCCCTTCAGAATGGGTGAAAAGTAACTGGGGAATGGGGCACAGTGGCACATCCTGCTTCCGCATGAAGGTAAAGTACAGAAATAAATATCTCAGTGTTATTGAAGTGGCATGAGTTGCTTGACATCTGTAAATTCCAAAGGTGAAATGAGGCCAGTTCTCTGGAATAGCCGCTGGCAGAACAATTGCACTCCTGGGCACAGGGGCTGAGCAGGTAAAAGCACTTTGTCTTTGAACTTAGCCAAAGACTCAAGAGAACACAAAAGAGATAAAGTCAATTTCTTGATGTGAGGGTTATAAGTTTAATACAATTGAAAGCATGCAGCTCTAGGGTAAAGGGGTAAAAAATGTCCAGGGCCCTGATGGAGGAAAAAGAAAAAGCAGAGACAGAAGGGAATAAAAGCATAGAAAAATAGATGAACCTTCTTTAGGCAGCTTTCTGTTGCAAGATGGAATGCATCGTCAGAGAGAAGTGGAAGCTGTGATTCTACGTGTATAATTTCTGGTTAGTGCTAGCCTTCTGGTGACAAGATTCAATGTTAGATCTGCACTCGATTACACATAGATACTCATTAATATGTTTTGTGTTGGCTATGCAGTGGAAAATCCAGATTGATTACATAGCTCTTCAATAATATTTTTTATACCTACCTTTGTCTTCTTTCTCTCCTTCCTTCTCTTAACTGTACCCCCTCTGTCTATCCTTTCCTTTCTTTTTCATTTCTTAACCAATCCGAGTCTCAAAGTATTCCCATCCTGACAGGAAGATATTCTAGAGACACCCATGCCCTTCCCTTTGACTATAAGGTTATTGAAACAATGTGCTGCAACAAAGAAAGAAAAAAAAAGCCATTTTTTGGTGGTGGTCTTATAAAGTTTTATAACTGATGTCCATTAATATTCTGTAGAAACAATCACTCTTAAGGGTTATAGAACCTTATAACAAATTCTTCTGAAGTACAAATTCTAGTACAGGAATGATAGCAGGAAAAAAGAAAAAAAAAGAAACACAGCTCTCATCTCAAAGAGAATAATAGATAGTTGATTCATTGTGGAGCCAAACATGACTGACCATGGTCCAGGAATACAGATCTAGGTTGCTGCAATGCCATATTCCAGATGTTAACAGCGTCAGGACACCTTACAAAATTCTATATGAAAACACAAAAGTCGCAGCCCGGCAGGCTGGAGCCGTGGGCAGCTGCAGTGGGGACGGAACGCTGCGACAGAGAGGTTCAGCCTCAGCTTCGGAGGTGCTGCCACCACCCTTGATTTCCTCAGTTATTTGACATTTCCAAAGTTATTTCCTTTATAATCACTAATGATATGGAAGTTGTTTAATATCTTCTCCAGATGGAGGGCAGCTTTCAGACTTGTGGGACTGCTGCCCTGCCTATAGCTCCGCACTAAGAGCGCCCCAGCATAAATGACGCCGGACCTGGCCGGCCTGTGGGACTCTGCAGTGCTGCTTCCTTGTCGTTGCTTTTGATTTAACCTTGGTCATACCACCGAGGAGCTCTGCTCCATACTGCTCATTTTCTGCTCTGAACATGGATGAATTTAAAATTGAAAGTTCTCATTCTCTTTTCAGTGTCACAGTCACAGTGTATACAATTTATAATATTATCATTGTCATTTAACCCTCATAGTCATCCATTCACTCAAGAAATAAGTTATATATCGTGTTTTGCAAATTTAAGTGCTTGTGTGTAAAGTGAAAGGTAAATACAGTCAGTGAAGGGTAACATTTTATGAAACTGTAATTATGTTGACTAAGTATACAAATAATCAAAATTTAACTCTGCCTCTGCTGGCCAGGCCACTTAGGTGAGTTGATTATGAATTTCATGAACATAACATCATGTCACACTAGGTAGCTAGACATTGTGGCGTTTATTATTTCTTCCTGTTACATAGGAAGAGGACTGCTGTAGACTGGGTCAAAAGTGTTCCCCAGAGACCTGTATTTTGAAGGTCTAGTACCAACTGTGGTACTACTGTGAGGTAATGGAATTCTTCAGAGCCCAGGACTAGTTGGAAGTCTTTGGTACATTCACTTTGAAAGAATATTAGAACTCTGTCCCTCCTCTGATCACTGTTGGTTCCTGGACATCATGAGGCAGGTATTTTACTTGTCCATATACTCTCAGTGTGATGTTCAGCCATTACAAGTCCAAAAGCAATGGGTCAACCAACTATGTGCTGAAACTTTGGTGACTACAAGCCACAATAAACATTTCTTCTTTATGAGTTGATTATCTCAGATACTTCAACATACTGATGGACAGACAACTAGTTACTATAAGAAAAAAAATTAAACCTAGGTATTTTTTATTTATTTATCTTTATTTTAGAGAGAGCTAAATACTATATGTATATATAGATAGAGAGAGGGAGAGAGAGAGAGAGAGAGACAGAGAGAGATAATTGGCATGCCAGAGCCTCAGCCACTGCAGTCAAACTCCAGATGCTTTCTCCACTTAGTGGGCATGTGTGACCTTATGTTTGCCTCACCTTGCGTATCTGGCTTACATGGGATCTGCAGAGTCGAACATGTGTCCTTAGGCTTCAAAGGCAAGTGCCTTAACCACTAAGCAATCTCTCCAGCCCTAACCCAAGCAAGTTTTTTTTTTTTTAAATGGTTTAGAGATATAAATGATTATATAACAAAATTGGGAATATATAGAATAGAATTTATGAATTTACAAATGTCTATTTTACAGTTGAGTAAACCAAGTTCCAGAGAGTTTATTTAACTTGCTTAAATTTTAACAAGTGCTTCTCGATTATGCCAATATATCAAAGGAAAGGAATGCAGAACTTCTTTAGTCACTTCAACCCATTTTGGAAATGGGGATTTGCACAGAAGCAAAATGATAATTGCATTGTCCATATTTATTTGAGCTTGTCCAGAAGGAATTACATTAGGTATGCTATTGCTAATTTAACATCCAGACTGACAAACAAGTTTTATTCTCTGTTTATGACCAACCTTTGGAAGGATGCTATCAATTCTTTGATTTAAGAATGACTTTGGGGAACTGGAGAGATTGCTCAATGACTAAGGTGCTTACAAGGCCTCATTACCAGGGCTCGAATCCCTACTACTAACATTAAAGACAGATGCACAAGGTGGTACGTGCATCTGGAACTCATGCCTTTGCAGCTGTTGAAGGCCCTGACACGCCTTTAACCTAAGCACTCGGTAGGCAGAGGTAGGAGGATCTCTGAGAGTTCGAGACCACCCTGAGACTACATAGTGAATTCCAGGTCAGCCTGGGCTAGAGTGAGACCCTACATTGAAAAACCAAAAACAATCAAACAAACAAAAGACTTTGAGATTTTATGTCCATCAATTAAAGCTACACCTTGAAATTATTCAAAAGAACTAAATTATCTCTTTATTTGTATGATGAGTATTAGCTGAGCCAGTCTGTGGGTTTCTGAGCTCGTGAACTCACTCAGTCTCACTGAGGCCCTGCTTTCTCCTCTGGGGTCTTACGACATCACTCCCACTTTCTTATTCTATTTCTCCTTTTCTTTCTGTTCTCCTTTCTTGTTCTCTTTCACTTCCTCTCCCTCTTTCTATCCAATGAAAATAGCACAGGTAATTATCACCTTGCACCATTCTTTAAATTGTGCCAGAGAAAATTGACTATTTCTCTTTTATTTTCCCCCATTCCTGTGAGGAAATGTTATGATTTAAAATTCTAAATTCAAGTTGGGGAGATTAGTCAATGGCGCAAGGGTAGAGGACACAGCAATTAAAGGCACTTGCTTTTAAGCCTACCAATCTGAGTTTGGTCCTCCTCAGTGCCCACATAAATCCAGACACAGACTGGTGCACAGCTCTGTAATCCCTGCACTTTTTTTTTTTTTTTTTTACAGTAATGGGACATAGAGCCAGCACTTTGCAGAAGGTTGCAAGCAGCAGTGATAAGAGAGAGGCTGCATCAAAAGAAGATAGAAAAAGAGGAGAGACAGCCTGAGGTTGACCTCGGACTTCTATTTGCATGTTGTGGTGCACACATACCCATACGCATATCACCATCCACATACACATACAAATAAATTATTAAAAATAAATAAAGGGCTGATGAGATGGATTAGCAATTAAGGCATTTGCCTGCAAAGCCCAAGGACCTAGGTTTGATTCCCCAGGAGCCACATAAGCCAGATGCACAAGGGGATGCATGCATCTAGAGTTTATTTGCAGTGACTGGAGGCCCTGGTGCTTCCATTCTCTCTCTCTTTCTCTCTCTCAAATAAATAAATAAATAAATAAAATGTTAAAAATAAAAAATAGAAATGAAAAATAATCAAACTCAAACCACTAGTTGTAACTTATAGTGCATTTTTCCAGTGATGATCATATTTTAATATAAAGTTAGAATGAATAAATACAAATAGCAGGATAAGGCTGGGTGTGGTGGTGCATGCCTTTAATCCCAGCACACAAAATGCAGAGGTAGGAGGATCCTTGTGACTACAAGGCCAGCTTGGGACTATGTAGTGAATTCCAGGTCAGTCTGGGCTACCGCAAGACCTTAACTCAACAGGCAAACAAACAAAAATTGCAGAATAAGAATGAATTTTGCTTGATACATAGAGACAGAGGGGAAAAAAAAAAAGAAGTAGATGGTCAATTTAGTTCATTCGGGAGGTCACGAAGAATGTTTCTCTGTGTTGATTTCTCTGCAGTTCTCTTAACATTGAGCCTCAAGGGTAACTTTTGCTAAATGTTGTACATAGACAGCCATGCTTATGCTGAAGCTGCATAGGACAGGGAGCGTTCTTAAATGCTGTTTCAACTATCAGAAATCACAGTACTAATTTCCCTTCAGGACTGAGGCTATGGCTGTGATGGGTTTATTTATTTATTTATTTTTTGGCAATCCCAACACACTGACCTTTTTAATATGAGAGATCAAGAGTGAGTGAGAGCAAGAGTGCATGCGCACACATGAGAGAGAGAGAGAGAGGGAGAGAGAGAGAGAGAGAGAATTGACATCCAGGGCCTCCAGCTATTCAAACTCCTGAAGCCTGTGCCACCTTGCCAGCATATGCAACCTTGTGCTTGCACCACCTTGTGCATCTGGCTTATGTGGCATCTGAGAAGTCAAACGTGGGTCCTTGAGCTTTGCAGGCAAGCTCCTAACCACTAGGACAACTCTCCATGTGTGGTGGAGTCCTGCTGTAGAGTATTGTGTGAGCTCCTTTCCAGGAAGAAGCCAGCAGGCTCTCTCAAGCGTGGAATCCCTGAAACACTAGAGGCCCATTCCATTCGAGCTCACCTTGGTGAACCAATAGGTTTATTGGGCTTTCTGAGCGAGCCTGGACAAAGGCTACCTACAGGAACACGGGGACTCCATGACAGCTGCACTGAAAGGTGTCATCCCATCCTAGAGAACAAGCTCCCCATGGCTGGGTAGGAGCTGCTCGCAGTCCCCTGATCCTCTAAGCCCCACATCTCTCCTGAGCTCCCCTGCATCCTTTCACACCGTGACACAGGGCTTACCTGAGACCCTAGGTGAGGAACACCAGCAGACCCCGTCTGGAGAGTCTCTCCGTTGTGGACACAGCTGCTTCTAATTAGGGTGGCAACAGTTGTCCTCTAAGGACAGCATCACAAAAAAAGACATGTTCAGTCAGAAGTTACTGCCACTATGCATTTATTAACTTTCATAGAACATAAGCATACAAATATGGCAATGGAATATGTGCACCAGAGGATCTTGTCACAGTACCTGTCTTTAAATCCACATGAATGAATATAGTATCTTCTTTTAGGTCATCTTATGAATCCCAACTTTAAGTGCATTGCAGGCAGGTAAGTTGTTAATAATCCTTTTCAAACCAATGTTAACAAAAATAGAAAAAAAGGAAAATAATCATTTTTTCTTATCTATATGTGCCTTTAAAAATTAATGTGTTAATAGTTATCTCAATTGCTTATAACTACACATATTTAGTGTCCATAATTCATCAGTTTAACTTTCCAACAAAGTGATAAAGGACAAGTTATTATTATCCCCATTTTATAGATGAGCAAACCGAGTCAGGTAATAAATAAAGAGTTAAGATCAAGATTGACAATCACAACATCAGCCATCCTCTGGAGGATGTAAAAGGTAACTCAAAAAGTTGTGCAAATAGTAACAACTTCTGATCCTCCTGCCTCCGTCTTCAAGTGTTATGATTAGCGATGTGTGTCAGTGTCCTGGGTTTATGCAGTGCCAGGGATTGAACCCAGGGCCTCTGAATATCCTATGGCCCAAGCACATCCCCTGTCTCAGCATTTGAAAATTCATTTTATGTTTCTTTTAGCTTATGTTAGTCTATTCTCCTGTACTTTACCACACTTCACTCTACATACCAGAAACTTAGTCAAATGGGGTATGCTTCACCTAAATTGAGGTCCCACCTCTTCAAGATTATGCCATAGATAAACATATCGCTTTTCATAGGCTTTCATAGTGGGTTTTATGATATTTTCACATTCCTTATATAATTAAGTCGAGCATAAGTGCACGTGACCTGGCACGCCTTTGACCACAGAGATGTGAATGTGAACACAGTTACCTCACCTGCAGGCGTGGCTATGGATTGAATTTGCAAGTTACGTTACAGGTGAGCTCTCATTTACATAGTCTGCCTTGCCTGCTTCTGAGATGACTTTATTAAGCAAGTAATAAAGAGGGGTAGGTTCAAAGGATGGGTATGGAATCATATAGGATGCCTCAAATGCTGACCGTATGTGTGCAAAGTGCATCATACCACAAACAAGGAGGATGGGAAACATTGCCAGTAGATATTAACAGGTGATACAGAAACCCAAGCTTGGACAGAATCAATAGCCCTCATATATTACCAGACAACAAAACAACCTTTCCTAACACACACCTTTCTTTTCATTTGACTTGATCTTTTTTTTTTTTCCATTACATTTAATGGGAATGGATTTATGTCCCTGACGTGATAGACAATCAGAGCAGTGCAGAGGTAGAATGAGGTTAGCTATTAGCAGCAGAAGATTCCTCTTGCAAATAAGCATGATATTTGCATGCAGATATAAAGAAATGGAAGAAATGGGAGAAATGCTTATATTACTAGCAACTGGTAGATTATATTACCCTAAGCATACTACCAGAATAAAAGTGAAACATCATTTGTGCCCCAACATATTTCATACTGAGACATCCAAGTGAAAAACAACAACAGCAACAAAACTCCTTTCTCTTAACCTGTGCTGAGTCAGGTGGTGAGATCCAGAGAATGGCTTGGGCTTGGCCACAAGGAAGCAAAGTCACGTGCCACCATTCTGCTGGTGGTTAAAAGGGGCTTCTGTGTATCTTTTGTTGTAAAAGAATGAAGTTCTAACAACGCTTTGCCATCTTGAGTCTGTGCCCATGGTGAGGTGTGGGCACAGCCCCTCCCTGCTCCCACAATGAACCACAGTACTCTCCAGGCTCCGTGGCCTCTGAAGTCTTGTCAGCCTGATTGGAAGAAAAAAGGAATGAAGTGGAGGTGTGTTGCTTCCTCATATGAGAGAGAACATGTGGCGCTTGGCTTTCTGGGCCTGGGTTACCTCACTTAGTATAATCCTTTCCAGGTCCATCCATTTTTCTGCAAATTTCATAACTTCATTTTTCTTTACTGCTGAGTAGACCTCTCAATGTATGCGCTGAACTTTAATATCTCTGTGTGATGTTGAAAGACAAGAAAAGCAGAGGCTGAGTTTTAGTGACTCAAATTCACATTTTTTTTTTTTTTCCTGGTAAACGTTTCTCCAAACCCACATCTATACTTATGTTCTTCTACTTGTAGTGCCTAAAAACACAATTATCAGGGCTGGAGGGATGGCTTAGCAGTGTTTTCCTGCAAAGGCAAAGGATCTACGTTTGATTCTCTATGCTTTGTAGGCAAGTGCCTTAACTGCTAACCCATTTCTTCAGGCCTAGACAGTTTTGCTTATGGTATTGATTGAATGCCTGAGATATATCAGCTTAACAAGGTATAATAAGGTTTATTTTGGATTATAGTTTGTGAGGCTTAGGTCATGGTGGGTTTGTTATTCACCACTGGGACAAGAAGGAGAAAGAGAGAGAGAGAGTGCATGTGGACAAGTTAGGGATCCATACCACCACCATCTCTCAGTCCCCAGTCATGGCAAGCTTGGACCAGCCTTTTAACACATAAGGTACTGAGGTACAATCATCCAAACCATCATGTCATGAATAGCATAATAAGAGAATGCAATGTTTTAAGGACTCTGAGGTTTGGGAAGTATTAACTACTTAAGCATAATTTCTCCATGATCATGACTTTAATATATGTTTGAAGTTCACTGGAAAAGTTATTTATTTATTTATTTATTTATTTATTTATTCATTTATTTTTTTAAGATTTTCCTTTTATTTTTTATTCACTTACTAGAGAGAGAGAGAGAGAGAGAGAGTGATAATGGCCATGCCAGGGCTCTAGACACTGCAAAAGAACTCCAGATGCATGTGCTACCATGTGCATCTGGCTTATGTGGGACCTGAAGAATTGAACCTGGGTCTTTAGGCTTCAAAGGCATGTACCTTAATGGCTAAGCCATCTCTCCAGCACAAGTTATTTATTTTATTTTATTTATCTATTAGAGGGAAGAGAGAAGGAGAGAGGGAGGGAGGGAGGGAGGTAAGGAAGGAGGGAGAGAGATAGAGATAGAAAATGGGCATGCCAGGGTCTCTAGCCACTGCAAATGAACTCTAGATGCATGTGCTTGCTTGTGCACCTGGCTGACACAAGTACTAAGGAATCAAACCTTGATCCTTGGGCTTCACTGGCAAGTGCGTTAACTGTGAAGCCATCTCTCCAGCCCAACGACGAGTTATTTCTTGATTTGGGCTCCATTTTATCTGCTTTTAGAGAAATTGTTCTAGCCGGCATGCCCATTCTCTATCTCTCTAACTCTTTCTCCCTCCTTCCTTGCCTCCCTCCCTCCCTCTCTCCCTCTCTCTTCTCTCTTCTCTCTCTCTAAGACTCCAATGTCCTAATATATCATAAGTCTGCTGAAAACATGGAACCTTGTTCCTTCTTCTGGATAATCAAGTCTATAATATACTACTTGGAATATATCAAATCACACATGATGCTGAAAGGTACATTTTTGAGAAGAATAACATTCTTCAGTAATTATGCAGAGGATCAACTCTTGTTAAAGTTGGAAAGGTGGTTCAAGAGCCCACATAATTTTGCCTATATTGAGCAGTACTGATCGTTGTTTTATTTTAATATTTGCTGCCTTAATTAAATCATATTAAACATAGATGTTTATAAAATAATGGATTTTACCAAATTATGAAAAAATGCTTGAAATTTGGACTCAATATTGGAATAGATTTTTGCCAAAGTAGTAATAGTTCAAATTTTGGCAATAATCAAAAGAAAATAATCGATACTCTATTATTTATTTATCCATTTTAAAATATAATTTTAAATTTGGGATTTTACACATGTTATAGCTAGTATGATTATATAATAACTGTTAAAATCTGTTTTTTTTTTTTTGCATGGATTTATGTGTGAGGTCAGGTGCACGTATGTGCATGTGAGTTTGGAGTCCAGAGGTTGACACCAGATGTCCTCTTCCATCACTCTCTGCATGATTCCTTGTGACAGGATCTTTCTCTGCACCTGGAACTCACAAGTTCCACTAGAATATTTTGCCAGCAGAGCCCAGACATCTTTCTGCCTATACTGACGCAGTGCTGGGATTACTGGTGACAGTCACGCCTGGCTCTCGTGAGGATCCAAGCTCAGGTCCTCATGCCTGCGCTGGCAAGCACTTTACCTACTGAACCACCTCCCTGACCATAAATTTCTCTGTTTTCTTGATTTTCTGGATGTATAGTCCAGGCTAACTTCAAATATAATCCTCATACTATGAGAGAATAATCAATGCCATATAATTGATATCATTATTCTAAAATAATATTAAATATTGTGCATTTATCACTATTTTAGCTTAAGAGGCAAGATACAAATTTTACTTTTATTATTGATCCCCGTTTGAAAAACAAGTAATCTTCCTCATGATAGGTATTTTTAAAGCATGAAAAGGCACTTTATTTAGTTATTTTATTAATTAGTTTCGTATTCAGCAAATACAGTCAGTTTGGTACCATTATTAGGCTCATCTATGACCTAACCCCTCCCCATTGGCCCCTCCTTGTTGAGGTATATGGGTCATGCATTGTGGAGTTAGCCCACTGATGTCTCTGCGTATCATGACCCAACGTGGCTCTGACATTCTTTCCACTCCCTCTTCTGCCAAATTTCCCTGAGCCATGTTGGGTTCATTTTTGGTCTTCTACAGTGATGAGGTGTTGGAGCCTCTGAGGCTCTGGCTCTCTGATTTGGTAGGAGTAGATTTTTCTCTGTGTTGATCTCCTTTCCCTTTGTGCTGGTATCCAGTTCATCAGGAAAAAAGCACCCTTGTTTGTTTCACCAATGTTTCAGCTGGGGCCCTTTTGAGGTATGATGGGGTGGCTCTCTCCTTAGGATCTACATCAATTTGAAAAAGAAAAGCAGATTCTCCAATGGAGAGTAAGTTAGCACCAGGACAAATGAGATAACCCTTACTTTTTTTATATATAGAGAATTTAATAGGTGTAGGCCCTCTTGTAGCCCATGATTGATGGTAGCTTGATATTAGAGAGTGGGCTAATGTTTCGATATGGTTCTGACTTGTTTCCCAGCTCCAGCTATGGGTTCCATACCAGCTGTAGGGATCAGTTAGCCAAATAAAGAGCAGATGGTTCCCCACCATGGCTCTGTGCCACTATTGCACTTGTGTGGGCATCACAACAGATTATTTGCTGCTAAATAGGTTAGACCATGAGTTGCTTGGACAGATATTGGTCATTTTCCCCCAGTCGCCCATGTAGCACCTTCTGGCACTAGACATGCTGACTGTCTGGGGACTGACTCTCTTCTAGCTTCCAGCCATGCCATTCCATTTTACGTGTCAACTGCATATGGTGTCTCTAGCAGTAGGGTCTTACCACTAACCTTTGGTGGGTCATCAAGTACTCTGACAGAAATCTGTCTGTCTTTTAGGAAACTTTGTAGGTCTCTCTGATCAAAAGCTCATTGTGGATGATAGCCCCATGCTGGTACTGGGAATTACAGGTCAAAAGGCACTTTATTTTTAAGAGAATAAATCTGTCCTGAATGGTCTGTGTTTCATTCTGAAAATCTGAGGTAGGAATTTGCCTGGGAAACCTTTCCTGACCACTACATATATAAGAGTGAGTGCACAAATTAATATATTGCTCTTTCCACAGTATTAATGTCCTACATTATAATTTGTAAGTTTTTAAGAGAAATGTGGGACTGGGCATCTTGTGTACTATGTGTGACACATGGACTAAGAAATGAGAATTATCTGAGGAATTTATTCATATATAAATTCTATTTCATGGCTCAATATCATGGGCTTTCAAAAAAGATTTTGTATTGTTGGAAACCTCTTTATTGCCACAGCAAGGCTAAGGTGAAAGAAGAGGTCTCCTTTGAATCCGTCCTTCTCAGCCTCCACTGTTGCCCCTGTTACTCATATCCAGCACTGGCGTAGTACATTTGCTACCACTGATGGATCAATACCGACACATTAGAATTAACAAGACCTATTGCAATTGTTTGCCTTCGTTAAACTCTTGTGCTGGAATTTGAACCCAGGCCCTCCCACATAGTAGGTGAACACTCTACTGCTTGGATTTGTCCACAGCCATTGGGGTTTTAAGACACGACCTCATTGTAGCAGTTTGGTTTTTGACTCACCATCATCCTGCGTCTGTCCTGCGGCTCCTAGGAGTGTGGACTTGCACCAGCATGCCCAGCATGTTGTCAGCATAAATCACAAGGCAGTGACTCACTTCTTATGCCACGTAGTTCCATGGATTTGGGGAAATGTAAATGTGCATGCCCCCTTTGCAGTACTACACAGAGCACTTGTGCCGCCTAGTCCTTTCCTCTTTCTTCCCAAGCCCTAGCTCTGGAACTTTCTGCTGTCTATCTCGTGTCATCTTTTCCCTAAAGTCATACAAATAAATCATGCAGAAGTGTACCGTTGGTACTAGAACTGACGGGGTTCAAAGCTCACCAGTAGAACAGGGTGCAGACCAGAGGGGTTTTCCATAGCAAGACCCACTGTTGTATTAACTAGTGATGTTGCTGACAACGGAAAATTCGTGGATCAAATAAACCAAGAACTCATTATATAGAATACAATGCGTGAGCGAAACAATTAAGCAATTTTGTCAATAAACCTGGAGATTTATTTCAATGTGGGACTATAAAACTTTAAAGACTTCAAAATGGGAAGGCAAGTGATAGACCACAGCATTCAAATGTCTAGTCATTTCCACGAGGAAAAAAAAAACTAATAAAACGTCTCTCTTTATCTGTAGTCATTGTGGGTTTTTTCTCTTTGCTTGTGTGTTTAAGTGTGTGTGCATGGTGCAGTGTGTGTGTTATGTGCACCTGCATTGCCCTTGTGGTGTGCACTCACCTGTGGTGATCTAAGCAGGATGCCTCATGTCCTGCTTCATTGCCTGGAGGGACTGGGGTGACAGGTGCCCATGGACACAGCCGGCTTCGCTTGCAGGTTCTGGGGATGCAGAAAGGGGCAGTGCCAGGGCGCTCCAGGTACACATGCCTGCGCAGCAAGCACGTTAGCTTGCCTTGATGTTTTTCACTACATTCAACAGAAATGGTTTTGTGTTTCTTGCATAAATTAAAAAAAATATTTTCTCTATACAGCCAGAGCTCTTCTAAGGTATAATTGGATAAAGCACTAAAATATTTCGTATTCATTTAATTACAAAAACCTGCTCATCTTCTTGCCTCAGCCTAACCGTTCAGACGGCAGATACTTTCTGTCACCCCCAGGAATCAAGGAGTAGTTTGGATGGAGGTGCGCTAACTATTTCATTCTGGCAAGGAGGAAGATCCCACATTTACATTATTCTCGCCTGTTATCATGCAGCGTGGTTGGGTAGAACTTTGGGTTGCTTTCATCTTTACTTAGTAATTTAATGTAAAGTCTGAGTCATTTACTGCCCAGAAACTTCGATTGATGACACGTTTCAAAATATGAATTTTGTCAGGGGAGTAAGAAAAAACTGCAAAGCTATCTATAAACAAAAGACATTTATACATGCAATAAGGTGGATTAAGATGAAAATGTTTAATTGAAGGAGGAATAATGCATTATAGTTCCATCTTTTCTCACACTAGAATTTATATTAATTTCTACAGAGTAAGAAGCTCCTGGGCTGGAGAGATGGCTTAGCGGTTAAGCGCTTGCCTGTGAAGCCTAAAGACCCCGGTTCAAGGCTCGGTTCCCCAGGTCCCACGTTAGCCAGATGCACAAGGGGGCGCACGCGTCTGGAGTTCGTTTGCAGAGGCTGGAAGCCCTGGCGTGCCCATTCTCTCTCTCTCCCTCTATCTGTCTTTCTCTCTGTGTCTGTCGCTCTCAAATAAATAAATAAATAAATAAATAAATAAATAAATAAATAAATAAAATTTAAAAAAAAAAAGAAGCTCCTGAATAGAGCATGGCAGACAATGAAAACTGGAGCTGTTTCTCAATGAGTCCATTCAAGCCATTTATTCATTCACTCATTCATTCATTATCTCTGTGTTGCTGAGACATGGTGGCAAAAAATCATGGCCTCAAACTAGCTGTGCTGTTCGGGGTGGACGTCAATCAATGATCCCTTACATCTACCTCTTAAATGTAGATTCCAGAAATGCACCAACACAGCTGATGCCCAAGCTGTTATCACTAATTTTAACTAGAGTTTCTTAGGTTAACAGCCCTCAGAATGTACAATATGATATAGTATATAAAATGAATAGGTAATGTGCATGAAAATCTCAGGTGCTTTCTTTACCCATGCCTCATTCTTTTTTTTTTTCCTTTTTTTTTTTTTTTACCAGTCTCCTACATTTTCATTGAGAGACCTGACATTTTATTTGCATTTGGAGGAGTGCTGATCTAAGATACCTTATTGGAAAACAAAGATTTTTTGGATGCTTGTCTCGCTGTCCTGATACACAATGAAGGCACGTTCAGCTAGCTGGGCCCTGGACGCTGCTGTGATGAGTAGGGAAGCATCAGACTTTTCCAGGAACAATGTTTTGTATAGAGGTCTGGATATTGCTCCATTCTTAGCTTCCTGGGGCAACTCGGTTTCACCCAATCTCCAACTCTGATATCTCAGTCTAAGCAGTGACTTTCCAGGTTTTTAATTATCTCACGGTAACATTCATCTTAAAAAAGACAGAATCTGAGTTTCCCTTGCTTGCAAGCAAATGAAGATTGATCTCCCTGTCTTTCCATTCTTTTCCCATCTGCTGTAGTCCAAGCTGTCTGAGAAGCTGCATGAATTCTATGATGTAAAAACCAGGGAGGTTAGGGTGTGTTAGAAAAATACCATGAGATCAAGTTCTTACGGACAAAGTGTTTACCCTCTATAAATCCAAGATAAATAGAATAAAGGGAGGATCAATCAATAGAGAGTAATAATTGAAGCCAATGTTTATGACATTAAAATTCCCATTACTATTGGGTTGTGAATAATGCATCAATTTTCCCAACAATAACTATACACAATAATCTTACTATTACTAACAATAAAGATAATGGTAAAATTAGAAGGCTGTTTCTTTTCAATGACTAGACAGCATTTATTTTATTTTAGTTGTATATAAAATAATTGTTAAGTAGAAAAGTACATTGTGAAGTGGGTATGTGAAGCAACTTGCAGGATGATAAAAATATTAACACTTAAACAGGGCTAGACCATTCATGGGTTTGCTATATTATTGAAAATACAAAGTATATTATGAATATATTCTTTAATTCTCATCATTAACAATGACCATTACAATAGTCACAATCACTAACTGCACAAGATGACCTTTTACAACATGCAACTTCCGTCATTTAACAGAAACATTGGCTATATTCTATAAATGTTCAACAGTAGGGCTGGGTAGATGGCTCAGTGCTTAAAGGTTCTTGCTTGCAAAGCCTGTTGGCCTAGGTTCAATTCCCAAAAGTGGCCTAAGAGTCTGGCATTATTTTGCAGTGGCAAGAGGCCCTAGTGTACACACACAGACACACATGTGCAAATTAATTGAAGAAATACACGCATAATATAGATTACACTTTATGCTAAACACTAGCTTTCTTTTATTACCTCATAGCATGGGTGCTATAATTTATGGAAGTTACATATTTCCCTATTAATATCCCTATCATGTACTCTTACATCATTTCACTAGTTCATATGCTCCCTAAATATATGCATCACCCCACATGTCATTTCAGCCAATTGTCCTGGGAGGATTCGCCTATATTGTCATTGTGTGTTACTGTATATTAAGAATAAGTACACAGGAAAGCAAATGTAAAATTTATCAAGTTAGAATAAATATATTTTATGTCAAATGAAAATATATTCCATGAGAATTTTTTTAAGTTCTTTTTATAAAGAGAAAATGGCCAGAAAGGCCACTGCATTCAATAGCTTCACCTTTGAAGCCAAAATGGAAGGGAAACAATTCTTCTTGCACAGTGAGAGTCAGCTAGAGCTATTGCAGGGAGAGACAAAGCAAGCTGAGTTGTAAGAACTGATGAACACGGAGACAATATTGAGAGAAAATGATGGCTGATACCAGATCATAGCTACTGGACAAGGAAACTTTCATTTAATCATGCTGGCCATGTAAATCCTGCAATCTGGTTCAATCACTGTCTTCCCCCACTCTCAATTCTCCATTTCCACACCAAAGATCAATGCCCAGTAAACAATAGATATCACTTTGGTCCTGCTCATTCCACGTGGAAAAGCAGAAAGAAGAGGGTGAGCAAGAGAGAGCCTCATCTCTGAAAAGAGCTCACTGAACCATGTTATTAGACGGGCTGCCCTCTGTCCCACTTCCTTTAGAAGTCAGCATCAGCTAAACTATCTATTCCATTCCTCCCCTCTCTGGTGTGGCAAAAGACTTCATTATCCAGGCAGCACCGGGAGAAAATAACACAATCATTAAGAGTAGGCTAAGGGTGTGTGTGTGTGTGTGTTTGTGTGTGTGTGGTGTGTGTGTGTGTGATATAATGCATTTTCCAATATTAAGCTAGAACTTAAACTAATTTTATGTGAGTATGTAAAGCATCAATCAAATAATATTAACTATTACAGAATTGACATTTGTCTATATATAAAATATATCTATGAGAGTCAGAGTACACGAATGATCATGTTTTAACAGAGAGCATTCCTAACTATATGTATACTTTTATGGATATATGTTTATATAATTTATATTTTATATAATTTACATAATTATGCATTTAAAGAAAGCCATGGTCCAATAGCTCTAAGTAAGCATGTAGACATGTTTCTCAGTAACTGTTCTCACTTCATCACAGGGCCAGGTTTCTATGTATGTCAATTAATATCTCATTTTATATTGCTACTTATAAATGTTCAAGAGTGAATTTGGCAAATGAAAGATTGTTTTAACTAAAAATATTTTATAGTCACTGTGTGACAAGTACCATCCTATATGTACATATGTATGATATATAAAATTGGCAAAATACTTATCCTACAAATCTGTTTTTTTATGCTTCTACTGCTGTTGAGTAGGTAGACACATGGAACCACAGTGCTTCACAGAAAAAGAGTGTAGCTTTTTGATGTGTCTGTCTTCATGTATGTGTTTATTTTTACTTGATTTCTAAAAAAAATTCAAAGAAAATGATCTTTCAAATATTTTTTGTTTATTTTTATTTATTTATTTGAGAGTGAAAGACAGAGAGAGAAAGAGGCAGATAGAGAGAGAGAATGGGCATGCCAGGGCCTTCAGCCACTGAGAATGAACTTCAGATACATACACCATTTTTTGCGTCTGGCTCATGTGGGCACTGGGGAATTGAGCCTTGAGCTGAGGTCCTTAGGCTTCACAGGCAAAAGCTTAACCACTAAACCATCTCTTCAGCCCTTTAAAGAAATTTTAATCATAATACATTTGAGTTAGAAGTTCCTTATAAGACCTACATTTAGATTCTTAAATTTTGTTCTCACATCTTACATAGTAAAGCCTTTCATACTCCCAAACATCTATATTTTCTCTTTCTGCCATGCAATGATAAAATATTACTTGTATAGGTTCTCTTTTCTTTCTGCAGAAAAGTAACACAGTAATAGTATGAAGCCAAGTGATAACAGTGAGGCTCATTATAATAAATTCAATAATCTTTTCTATATTCATCCACAGATGACTTAAGTAGAGCAATATTTGCCAGGCCTACAGAATGATCTCATACTGAGTGAAAGAATCCTAACAGAAGCCTTATGGGCTTAATAGAAGCGGTCAGTCTACCTTTTCCAGAAATCCAGTCGTGCTTGGGGGGAGGAACTCATAAAACCCCTGAAGTAGGGCACCAAAGTCTATTGTCTCTTACAACAACTATATTACAGTAGTTCTTTATTTCTTCATACAGTTGGATTTTGTAACTATCTGCTCAATTATTAAAAACAAAAAAGTAATTTTTACATTTTTCTGAGCATAATTGCCTTATTTCCACATATGTTTCCATTTCTGAGTTACACTGTTAATTGATGTTAACTTTTAGCATGAATTTGAAATTCCTTTATTTCCCCCATGGTACTTACTGGCATGGAAGGAGAAATAACATCAAAAATAAAATGAAATCCTCATCAGTGAAGCATCAAACCATAACCACTGAGAAATGAGCTATGAAGTTTATGGTTCTGAGCTTCTGATTCACAAAGCATATAAAATTCCTCAGATCATAGGGAGACTATGAACTTCATTGGAATGGTCAACAGAGTCACCCAATCTTTTTTTTTTTTTTGAATTTTTTTTTGAATTTTTATTAACATTTTCCATGATTATAAAATATATCCCATGGTAATTCCCTCCCTCCCCACCCCCACACTTTCCCATTTGAAATTCCATTCTCCATCATATTACCTCCCCATTACAATCATTGTAATTACATATATACAATATCAACCTATTAAGTATCCTCCTCCCTTCCTTTCTCCACCCTTTATGTCTCCTTTTCAACTTACTGGCCTCTGCTACTAAGTATTTCCATTCTCACACAGAAGCCCAGTCATCTGTAGCTAGGATCCACATATGAGAGAGAACATGTGGCGCTTGGCTTTCTGGGCCTGGGTTACCTGACTTAGTATAATACTTTCCAGGTCCATCCATTTTTCTGCAAATTTCATAACTTCATTTTTCTTTACCGCTGAGTAGAACTCCATTGTATAAATGTACCACATCTTCATTATCCACTCATCTGTTGAGGGACATCTAGGCTGGTTCCATTTCCCAGCTATTATAAATTGAGCAGCAATAAACAATCTTAATAAATCTAAATATTTGAGAACATGGATCTACCACCCTCCATAAGTACACTTCTTATAAGAAAAATTGAGATGTGTATTGAAACTGCTTTGGGGACAGAAAGGCATAGGGGACACTACCCTGTTTGGGAAGCACCTCTCCTTTAGAAGATGGTGGACAAGGAATTTTGCATCATTCTAATGACTCTGGAACCAAATGACCTGGAGATTCCTACAGCTACTGACACACATGTGTGTATAGGTGTGGGGTATCGCTATGTGGTCACTTGCATGCCCACAGGGACAAATTCTTTCCTTATGGCATCTTGCTGTTTCTTCTCTGGTTATATAAGCTGATGACTTTCCACAGGAGCAGAGCCTGTGAGGTCTTAGTCTTCCCGTGTTAATCTTTGGTGTTGATGTGGCTCATGGAGCAATGCACTGATTATTACAACCAGAACTGTCTTTCTGTCTGTATGCACTGGAAATTGCGGTGGTCAGGCTTTCTAGTGGTTTGTAGCTATACCTTTAAGCATTCAATATTACTATTCCTTCTATGGGGAAATAGCTATTGTCATTGCTGACAGTGACTGAGATGAGATTTCCATCACATCGAACACTGCATAGCTCAGAAACAGAATGGTTCCTCTCTGGTTGGAAGTATTTTATATACCATTTGCCCTGGGTTTCCAGAGAAGGCTATTGAGAGAGGGCACTAATCTCTAGCTGCCAACCCACAGAGGTCCTTCTAAAATGGCTTCTTGTCGTTGTTATGACCAAATGACAAGAATAGAAGATTTTCAATTACCTGCATGATATGCTGACTCCAAAATTCCCATGTGATTGGACTGTCAATCTGCTCACACACCGTGTTGGTTGTACTTTTTGAGTCTGATTTATTTTGTGATTTTTCTTTGCCCTACCCTCTGTCTGTTCATGCAGGTGCCTTTGCTTCCTCTGTCCACTCTATAAATTATGTGATACTGAGAACACGCTGTTACTCTTCTGAGGTGTTCTCTGTTTTAAGCGGAGGTCTCAACCCTTTCTTTGCAGTTATTCTCATCCAGCTGTGGAAGTAAAATATTTCATTTGGGGCTGAGACTTAGGGATGGACTCTGGGCTTGCTCTCCTCTTCCACTTGCTTAAGTACTTTCCCATCTTTCACTCTTATCTATTGAATCCGGTGCTTCCACCCATCACATAGAATAGCTGTTCTCCAACTAGCCCCAACTTATTCTCTGGAGATTCTCACAGTGGGTGCATACTCAGCTACTATCTTCCAACCTCTTGGTGGCTTCTTAAGATTACAATAAAAATTACACTGTAACATAAAAACCTGACCTATTTCTCCAAATAGCATTTTTCAAGATGATACACTTCTAATTTGCTGAACTATATTGCTATCTAGTTTTAGAAATTTTATGTCATAAACATGGACATATATTTTTCTTGAAATATTTATTTTTCCAAGAAAATACCATATTTTTTGTTATGAACTGATTTTTGCTAATTTCTATCACTTATTGAGGGCATGGCTTTTTCAATGGAGTCTACTTACTTTGACTCAAGTAGGTAGTGAGTAATTATTCCTTGGGGGAAATGCCATAACATAATTTACTAGGTATCTTGTGTTGTATGTGGAAATTATATTGTATTCCTAGTGATAGATATGGAATCATTTTATACAATAAAAATTGATGATTCCTTTCTTGTGCTACTATGAAAGGTGATATAGAAGAAAAAGGAAATGGTTAAAGGGTTAAGAGAAGAATTAGTCTGGTTTCTTTATCTGGTACTAGGGATTGTGGATGATAAGTTGTAATCATTTCCAGTATGGGTTGCAAATGTGGAATGGATTCTCAATGAATATTAAGTTAAATTTAGAATAAAATGCCTTTGATTATTTTTCAACAATATGAATTCAGACCTTTGAAAAATCTTGACATTATTATTGGTTTATGTTTCTATTGTTACCATCTAACTTGTAAGAATGTTACTTGTCTAATTATCTGCATGCATTATTATATAAAAAAAGCTTTACTGGATGAAACTGTAAATACACCAAATAAGATTATGTGTCTGTAGGGACACATAAGTCTCCATATACAACTCCTGTTCCTGCTCCCTCTGTCTTCAGAGAAAAGGGCACTGATGATCTTTGCAATGATGTCTGCATACTTGCAAAAATAAATTCTCCTTACTACACCACACTGTCGTAAGTAAACATACTTCATTCATCTTTGAGAACTTTGCAGTGCTAAGCAAGTGCATGCAGCATTCCTAGAAGATTTAGTGTCCAAGAGAGAAGCATTTTATAATAAAGAGAGAGGATGTCTTCCTCTCCAAAAGCATCTTAGAGGGGGAAAATCTTTTCCCCCACCTTGAAGCCAGCCAAAATTTTTGTATTCTAGACAACAGACAGACTCAGAACTCTACCTCGCATATAGACAAGTTATCCACTGTTCTATGTAAAATTGGTCTTCCCTGCTTTGGTATCCTTCTCCTTTAATGAACCTCATTGCATTCCCTGTCTCAGCTTATCATGTGAAGACTAATACTGAAATAAGCAGCACAGTGGTTTTCTGTGCTTCAAGTTTAGTCTGTGGGTAACAAATTGTCTTTACATTTTAACATAGAAACTATGCACTTCTGCATATGTACACATATATATTAAGGCATCACTTGTCTGAATGCCTAATCTAATAGTGGGAGAAGTAGCAGAAATTGTACAACTTCTTCAATGAATATCATGCTACACTAAGTATGAGCTAACTTGGATTTTGTAATTCTTTTTTTGGCTTTGAGGAAACTGCAAACTGTTAGTACAAATCATGAGTTCAAAATATTACCAATAGGGAAAAAGATCTTTGGAATGGTTACTTTGATTTTTAAATTTTATTTGCACAGCAGCTTGAGATTATTTTTAATTATTTCTATATGTCTTTAATTTAAAAGAGCACACAAAATATGAGCTCTGAAAATAAAAAAGCTATTATTTTTGAAAATAGTATACCTATTATTTATTTGCATGGAGAAAGAAGAGAGAGAATGAATGAGAATGGGCACACCAGAGCCACTAGCCACTGCAAACAAACTCTAGACACATGTGCCACCTTGTGCATCTGGCTTTAAGTGGGTACTGGGTAATGGAACCCTGGTTATCAGGGTTTGCACACAAATGCCTTTAATCATTTAACAATATCTGTAGCCCCTTTATTCGTTAAACATTATAATTTGAAGTCAATCTCTTGATTTTTTAAACCTTACACAAAAGTAGTATTTAATGTCTTTGTTTTACAAAAGATACACCAAGGCTCAGGGAATTGTGTGGAAGAGGGCAGAAAGACTGTAAGGACCACATGTTGGGACATTATACTTAGAGACATTGCCTACTCCTAATAACTGACTACTGCTCCCATTATGCTTAACCCACAACCCCATAAGGAATACCAGCAACCACACTGAGGAGGGCCCCCAGTGGAATGGGGACAGGGACAAGGGAACAGATGGTACCAACACATGATGCTTCCATATAAAATATGTTCTTAATAAAAAATAAAATTAAAAAGTTTAAAATTTAATTTCCTTGGAAACTGAGTTCATAGAACTGTGAATTCATTAACTCATTTCCATGAAGCCATGGTATCATATTTCAAAAAAAAAAATGAATAGTGGTTATCATTATATACTTATATAGTATAATATAAATTCTTCACAAGAAATATGATATACAATTTGATATGAAATAATCATAGCCTTTGAAACATAATTGATGTCCTCTATTTTCCCTCTAGCTAGAAATTATTCAAAAATATATGTCTTATTATTCATATTCTATTATATATCATATTTACATAAACTAATATATGATTGCTTTGTGTGATATGATTTCATACCTCTTCTAAATTTATCTTCAAAATTTTTCATGAGAAAAATTATTTTCTTTGAATCATAACAGGTAGTGCATGTTTTTTGCCAGTGTCTCTTATGTTGTTCCACTAGATGAAGAATATATTTACTTTGAATAAGAAGACTTCTGACTGGTCACTGAATCATTTGGGATTAATGTCATAAATGATCTTTACAACCTATAATCACAGTTGCTGCTGTAATTTCCAGTGCTGTGTTCCCCAAAAGGTCTGGGTGGTAGAGGGTTGGCTCCCAAGGTGCTGCATTGGGTAGTGCTCTCAACCTTGAGGAAACAAGGTCTACTGAAAGCTCATTAGGGCATTGCAGTCATATCCCCAGAGAGGGTTGTGAGACCGCAGTTTCTTCCCCTTCCTTTATGCTTCTTGGTTCATAACGTGAGAACTTTTTTGGCCCATGTGTTGTTGTCATGATGAGCCGACCTTTACGGTGGCCTAGGGGTTGAAGCCCTTGATCTTGTAGGAAGATATTCAAACCTTGAGACAAAATGAACTTTTCAGCATAGCATCATGAATTGGACTACTACATTGCTTAAAAGAAAAGTATGGGGCTGGAAATATGGCTCAGGAGGTATGGAGCTTGCTTGCAAACCCTAATGACCTGAGTTTGATTCCCCAGTACTCATGTAAAGCCAGAGGCACAAAGTGGCACGTTGTCTAGAGTTCATTTGCAGTGGCTAGAGGCTCTGGTGCACCCATTCTCTCTTTCTCTCTCTTTGCTTTCAAATAAAAGAAAAATTAAAAAGGAAAGGTATTCTTTTTCTTTTAAGAATATACCATCATCATATTCTTCTAAATCTAGTATGGTATGTTCTATTGTTAGAACCTGAAGGGAATTCTCAGACTCACACCTGATGACCCAATGTCCTTTAAACGCTGCATTTCTTCCTCAGGATGGAATGCCGCGTTGGGAAGGGAATCGTGTTATAATTTCAGGAAACACATTCTGAAAGATTTACACAGCGATTCACATATAAATAATGAGCTATCACATACACAGACGCACACAGACACACACACAGAGACACACACACACACACACACACACACACACACACACGGGACGGTGGTTGGGAAGCACAAGACTTACTCCATGTGGGTGAAGGCCCTGTTGAATGTTAGAGGCTTCAATGCTGTGAAGAGAGAACACAAAATAGAATGGGTTAGTAGGGGTCATAGAACGGTGGTCAGAAGGAAGGTAGAGAAAGAGAAGGAAGGGAGGGAAGGAGGAAAAGAAAGAGAGATGCCAGAACATTCTGTTTCCATAAGCCCATTGACATGTCATTTCTTCCTCTCAAGTTAGACAGTTGCTTCTCATCAAAAAATATTATCCCAAGTAACTACCTAGTTATTCCATCAATCTGAAACCTATTTACTATGAGTGGCATGAAGTAAGTTCTCACTCTAATCTAGATGGGGTACAATTACAACAAGCATAAGATTCAACTCAGGGCTGGAGTGATGGGTGAGCAGTTAAAGATGCTTGTTTACAAAGCCTGATGGCCCAGGTTCAGTTCCTCAGTACAACATAAAGCCATATGCACAAAATGGCAAGTGTATTTGGAATTTATCTGCATTGGCAAGAAGCCCTACTATGCCCAGTCTTCCCCCCTGTCCCTGCTTTTCTCTCTCCCTCTCTCACTGCTTACAAAAAGTACTAAAATTTAAATAAATTAAAATTAAATTTACTAAAAATAAATATAATTTTTAAAAATTAAAAATAAAAATAAATCGAAAATAAAAACAAAATTCAACTGAATCATATTAACTAAAGCAATAATAATAGGACCCCTGGCCATGATGGCATATACGTCTAATCCTAACGATCAGGAGGCTCAGGTAAGATGAGTTTGTGGTCAGTAGATATTACATAGTTATCCAGGCCAGACACTAACGAAACTCTAGATCATAAAATAAAAGAATAAAAACAGTAAACAAACAAAAACATAGACAAAATTTACCTGAAAATATGTGTTTGCATTTAATCCTAGCACTTGGGATGCAGAGGTATGAGGACTGCCGTGAGTCCAAGGCCACCCTGAGGCTACATAGTGAGTTCCAGGACAGCCTGGGCTAGAGTGAGATCCTACCTCAAAAAAACAAAAATAAAATAAAATAAAATCTGTGTTTTCAAAGAAATTATTATGTGTCATCCTCAAAGTTATGTTAGAAAGATCCTGGGCTGACGAGATGGATCACCAGTTAATGTGCTTACCTGAAAAGCCAAAGGACCCAAGTTCAATTCCCCAGGACCCATATAAGCCACATGTACAAGGTGGTACATGTGTTTGGAGTTCATTTGCAGTGGCTAGAGGACATTCTCTGTCCCCTGAACCTCCATCTTCCTCTCTCTCTTTCTCAAATAAATAAAAATAATATATAAAATAAAAAGAAAGAAGATTATTGAGTTGTGACTTCAGACATAAAGCACAGAAAAATGGGGTTTTGAGGAATTAGAAATCTATGCAACATATAACTACCTTCATACAATTACAATGTGTTTGTTAACCACAGTTGATTTATAAAAGGAAGATGCAGTAGTGGGAAGAACATAGCTGGTATATGAAGGTGAATTTGCTTCTTAGTATGCATACATTATGCATTTGTAAAAGTACATGGGTTCAGACAATTGATCTGCTCAAGCTGTATGATTAGAAAGACCTTGTCTTTAAGCCAAATCATTTATTTCATAAGAAAAATGGGTTACTATCATAATATTTAAAATTAATACACAGAATCATATCTCTTGGTTTTTGTGTCTTTGTGATTATAAACACAATGTTGGAAAATAGGTAATTTATAGCACTATGATATTTCAAGATTATTGTATGGTTAATATTTAAAAAGAATAATCTTGGGCTGGAGAGATGGCTTAGCGGTTAAGCGCTTGCCTGTGAAGCCTAAGGACCCCGGTTCGAGGCTTGGTTCCCCAGGTCCCACGTTAGCCAGATGCACAAGGGGGCGCACGCGTCTGGAGTTCGTTTGCAGAGGCTGGAAGCCCTGGCGCGCCCATTCTCTCTCTCTCCCTCTATCTGTCTTTCTCTCTGTGTCTGTTGCTCTCAAATAAATAAATAAATAAATAATTTAAAAAGAATAATCTTTATTGCCAAACAATTGAGGAATTGTAAGCTAATATTAGCCAAATATTTTCTGAAGTAGTTTTTATTCCTATTTCTTTTGATCCTTTGCTAGTTCAACCTATAATTAACTACTAATTTGAATTCAATATTAGTTAATTGCATTATTTTCCAGTGGTAGGTATTAAACACAGACCTTCCTAAATCTTAAGGAAATATTTTAGTATTATGCTGCATCCTCAAACCCACTAACTCATCATGCTTTTTTAAAATTTTTACTTATTCTAATTTATTTACTGGCAGGGATATTTGTGTTTTCATTGGTTCACCAGAGTTTTGTGCTGTTGCAAACAAATTCCCATTCAGTTTTATGTAAGAAGGAGTTCTTGAACATGGACCTGCACACTTTGCAAGCATCATTAACCACTGGGAAACCTCCCGAGCCCCATATTTAAAATTTCTGTTGGTGCAAATCTTGTTGCTATGAGTGATAGTTTTAAAGTGTGTAACCATCAGATCAATGATAAAAATTGTTTTTCAATGATTGAATGAGAGAACAAGGGGGGGGGATTGGTACAGCAGGGCCTTAGCCACTGCAAACAAGCTCCAGCTGCTTGTGACACCTTGTTCTCAGGCACCACCTGTGCAAATGCATCACCTGTGCATATGGCTCATGTGGGTTCTGGGCACAGAACCTACATCCTTAGGCTTCACAGTTAAGTACCTTGACCACTAAGCTATTCTCTCTAGCCCTAAAAAATTGTCTATAACTTAAAAACTTAATATTACATTGTATAGCATCATTTTAAGAATTAGACACATGATTGAAATTATTTGGCTAAAAAAAAAATGAATGGGGGGCTGGAGGGATGGCTTAATGGTTAAGATGTTTTCCTGCAAAGAAAAAGGTCCCAGGTTTGATTCCTCAGGACCCATGTTAGCCAGATGCACAATGGGGCACATGCATCTGGAGTTTGTTTGCAGTAGTTGGAGGCCCTGGAGCACCCATTCATTCTCTCTCTCTCTCTTCCTCCCTCTCTCTTTCTCTGTAATATAAATAATAAAATTAATAAAAATATTTAAAGGAAACTTCCTTTCACAAAAAATGTATGAGATTTAAGAGCCATTCTTTTTTTTCTTGGTTTTTCGAGGTAGGGTCTCACTCTGGTCCAGGCTGACCTGGAATTCACTCTGTAGTCTCAGGATGGCCTCGAACTCTCGGCGATCCTCCTACCTCTGCCTCCCAAGTGCTGGGATTAAAGGCATGTGCCACCACGCCCGGCTCCCTTTTCTTTTTATTTTTTTATCACATGAAAAGTTGATTAAAACACGTTTAAGTTGAAACAATGGTTTTAGCATACACTTGGTTTATTTTTTACTGAGGTATAATTTCAAGAAAACAAACCATCCACTCATTGTTGTCATTTGTCTAATTGAAGATAATTCCAATGAAATTATAAATGACTCCATTTTGCCAACTCCTCATTGCTTTTTACTGTACATATGAGGAATAGTAATAGTTTTGAGGCAAAATATCAATCGTCTGACTACATTTTTCACAAATCTTAATAAGCCTATTGACATCAATATAGATCTCTGTACAGAACTCCAGAGAGATTTTCTGAATTCTGAAGGTATGCATATCAACTTCAAGAGACTTGAGGGTAGGTCCACAGAGCCATCACTATGTAGGAAAACAGAGTCTACAGGATGGATCTGGTCCTTGGAGACATCAATTTATATTCTAAAATTATACTGTGCCACCTCAGGATCTTTTTCATCTTGTATACAAAAAGCAATGACTTTAAAATAACTGTGTTTTATAAAGGAAATGAACTAGCACAGCATTTTTCCAGTGCCTATAAGAAACAAAAATCCATCTCTCTCTACCCTTTGTCTATGATGCAATCAAAATTTTCTAGAACTGATTTTTATTTTTTAAAAATAAAACAATATTTTAAAAATCAAGTGTAAATGAAGTACTCATGTGGTGTGTAAATAATAATGAACATTATTATTTTTAAATATTGTATTTATTTACTTATTTCAGAAATAGATAGTGGGAATAGGCAGATACAGACGGAAAGAATTGGTGCACCAGGGCCTCTAGCCCCTGTTAACAAGCTCCACATTTTTGCATCACCTTGTGCAGCTGGCTTTATGTGGGCACTAGGGAATTGAACCTGGGTCCTTAGGCTTTTCAGGCAAGTGCCTTATTAATTAAGCCATCTGCCCAGCCCCTGATCATTATTTTTGTTAATTTTCTGTAAAAGATTGATCTGGGCAAAACATCTGAGACAAACTATGCTACAGAAATGCTTCAAAGATATGGCTGTGCCTACAATTTCAGAAATGCGAAAAGATTGAGCATAACTACACCACTACTGAGTGCTTTAATGTGTTTATACCTCCTGAGGCATCTCACTCTCATACACATGGAGTGAGGGTGCCCTGGGAGGAACAGGCACAGGCCAAAATCAGAGTGCAGTGTCTGGCTCAACTCAGCTGCAAAGAGCTGTAGAGAGTATCTGCCCATCAGGGTACCCAGGGAGTCTGAATGAGGTCCTGAAATCTTTAGCCAGGAACTTTTCATAGCAACATCAGTCAGGCCTCACTAAATAGAAGTTGCCAACATAAACACTATCAGAAACCATCAGAAGCATTAGATATCATGTGATGCTCTATAAAGTTGGGGTTCTAGATTTTAACTGTAAAGTACTCTAGACCTATCTTAAAGAAGTTTAGATGGACTGGAAAGCATCTTTGGGGGAAGATACATTTGTAAACTGAATTGTAGGTTCTGTTGGGAGTTCAAGTCCTCAGATAGCCATTAACATGCTTGGAAAATTGATAATCGTCAAGGATATAACCATTGTGATAGTCTCTGATATATTAGCAACAATGTTCAGACCAAAATAAAAATGACAAAATAAGGGAGGAGACAGGAATGTACTAAACTTATCTAAGAATTTAAGAACATTTTCAGATTTAAAGCAGGACACTTTACCTAAGAGGTGACCTTTTGTAGAGGAGGGAAACAAAGTAATTTTGAATGCATTCAAATTACTAATGGAAAATAAAACCAAAGAATTAATGGAAACTATGAATGAGCAATAAGTTGTTCAGATAAATGTACCTCAAAATATGTTGAGAAAAAATGCATTAGTATATTTTGTACATATTTTTGAATAATTATAACTGATTTTGTTTATTTAACTTACTTTTTCTAGGTAGTGTTTTTCTGTAGTCCAGGCTGACATGGAATTCACTATGTAGTCTCAGGGTGGCCTGGAACTCACAGCCATCGTTCTAACTACGCCTCATGAGTGCTGTGATTAAATGCGTGTGCTACCACACCCAGAAAAACTATTTTGTTTTTAAATACACATCTATAGTTGGCTGGTGCTTAGGAAGTGTTGATGGATTGCACAGAGAAACCAGGAAGCTGGTCTACATGGGTAGGAATATGCTCTTTCTTATCTTTTATTGTAGAAGTTATGTCAGTGTGTATATCATGTGTGTAACTCGAATATCTACATTCACTCTTATCCTATATGTGTCTCAATAAAAGCAGGAGAAATATTTTTTCCAACAATCTTCTAATCTCTTATTTTTCAAGCTATTCTTTTAAAATATTTTATTTATTTATTTATTTATTTGAGAGAAAGAGGCAGAGAGAGAGAGAGGAAGAGCAAGAGAGAGAGAGAGGGAAAGCATGCCCCTGCAAATGAACTCCAGATGCATGCACCCCTTGTGCATCTGGCTTATGTGGATTCTAGAGATTTGAACCTGGGTTCCTTGGCTTTATAGGCAAATGCCTTAACTGCTCAGCCATCTCTCCAGCCTTCAAGCTATTCTTGATGGTGATATGTTTCCTCTACTTTGCCAATCATGTCTAAACCCTTTTAACAAGGCAAAAAAGGTTTCTGCATAGGCACATGGCATACCATCAGTACTTGTTATTATAAAGAGAGCTGCAATGAACCTGTGTGGTGGCTGGAATGTGAGTGTGTGGCCCCCAGAACCTCTGGTATGTTTTTAATTTTTTCATTTTTATTTATTTATTTGAGAGCAACAGACAGAGAAAGAGGGAGAGAGAGAGAGAGAGAGAGAGAGAGAGAGAGAGAGAGAGAGAGAGAGAGAGAGAGAATGGATGCACCAGGGCCTCCAGCCACTACAAACTTCAGACACATGTGCCCCCTTGTGCATCTGGCTAAGGTTGGACCTGGGGAACCGAGCTTTGAACCAGGATCCTTAGCTTCACAGGCAAGCACTTAACCACTAAGCCATCTCTCCAGCCTGTCTGGTATTTTTGATCAAGGTTAAGTTTCCTACTGCAGCTTGTTGGAGGAGGTATCACTAGGAGATGGACCTTGCCGTTCAAACCTCAGGTGTGTTTGTGGACAGATCTTGATTTGAGCCGGAAGGTGTGGAGAGAGCAGTTTGTACACTGTCGGTTCCTGCTTGCTTGCTGCTGATGGTGTTTTCTGGCTCCTTGGTGGCTTTCTCTCTGCCTAGGTCTGTGAAAGGGAGCCAGCTTCCTCCACCATTGATGGAACTTCCCCTGGATCTGTAAGCTTGAAATAACCCCTTCCTCCCATGAACTGTATGGGATTGGATGTTCATCCATGCAATGATGAGTTGGCTGAAACAACCTGGGCGAGAAGGTGAAGGCGCAACTTGTTTCTGTAGTTGGAAAGAGAGTGGTGTTATGTATTAAAAATGAAATGAAAAGGGCTGGAGAGATGGCGTAGCAGTTAAGCGCTTGCCTGTGAAGCCTAAGAACCCCAGTTCGAGGCTCGGTTCCCCAGGTCCCACGTTAGCCAGATGCACAAGGGGGCACACGCGTCTGGAGTTCGTTTGCAGAGGCTGGAAGCCCTGGCACGCCCATTCTCTCTCTCTCCCTCTATCTGTCTTTCTCTCTGTGTCTGTTGCTCTCAAATAAATAAATAAAAAATTTAAAAAAAATGAAATGAAAAGGCAGCACTACTGATTCCAAGAGAGTTTTTTTTTTTTTTTTTTTTTTGGTCATAGCGGGTATCTTAAATCAGAGTTTACTCCATGCTGTGATCTGCTGACAGTCCTCAAGACGGTATTTAGGTATTTAGCACAGGGTCTTGCAGCCACGTTACCACTGTGGCAACACTCAGAGCCATGCTTCCAACTAGTAATAATAACTAGATCTCATACACACCTAACCTGCTCATCAGAAAGCAAAATCTTTCATTTGTGGAACAGTCTGTAAAGTGAATGTGATCTCAAAAATGCTTAAAGGTAGACAGATGGCTCAATAGATAAAGTATTTATCACCCAAGAGTGAGTACCTGAATTTGGATCCCCAGAACCCAAGTAAAGTCAGGCACTATCACAGCCATGTCTGTAACACTAGCCTGGTGTGCAGAGCGTAGGGAACAAGAGATCCTGCCTCAGAGAATATGCTGTGGAACACACACACACACACACACACACATCATAAAGTATGCATGTCATATATACAGAGTAACACTGAAGGTGCCTTAAATTAAAAGAACTCAAGGAGCTGTGACACTGACCATGCATGTGTAAATAGGATTTAAAATACTCTTACATCCAATGATGTTGTTAAGACAACTTAAAAAAAATGTCAAGAAAGTTTGCATATTAAGTTGAAACCCATTTTCTCAGTGTTAATGCCAATGGCATATGTGTAAACCAGTACATATGCATGTGGGCATATAGGTGCTTATTTTATTTTTAGGAATTAAATAATTAAAGATTTAGGTATCATATCAGCAGCTTACTATATTAACAGCTAAGGAGAAAATGAAAATGTATGCCTCTACCTGGCCCATTAATTTGTAGCATTTTACAGCTTTCTGTAAATATGAAATGAGGAGGGGCTCCAGCAGAGTAAGGCAGTGGAGGGGGGAAAACGTGGTGCCAGCGTGTGACGCGTCCATACAAAGTATGTTCTTAATATAAAACAGTAAGCAGAGCCCCAAATTAAAACATAATTGCTATGACTATTTTATATCCTTCTGGTAAGTTGTATTGATATGTGAGAGATTTACTACCCAAAAGTATCCATGCTGGAAAGATAGCTTAGTGGTTGAGGCACTAGACTGCAACATCTAAGAACCCAGCTTTAATCCCCCAGAACCCACATAAACCGGTTGAATGTTGTAGCACATGTATCTGGAGCACATTTGCCGTGGCTAAAGTTCCCGGTGTGCCCATTCTCTCTCCTCCTCTCTCTCATAAATAAGTAAAAATAAAACATTTTATTTTTATTTTTATTTATTTGAGAGCGACAGACACAGAGAGAAAGACAGATAGAGGGAGAGAGAGAGAATGGGCGCGCCAGGGCTTCCAGCCTCTGCAAACGAACTCCAGACGCGTGCGCCCCCTTGTGCATCTGGCTAACGTGGGACCTGGGGAACAAAGCCTCCAACCGGGGTCCTTAGGCTTCACAGGCAAGCACTTAACCGCTAAGCCTTCTCTCCAGCCCCCAAATAAAACATTTTTAAAAGTATCTAGTCATATTGAAATAGTTTCTCATCATGTATCATGAAAATTACGTTATTTGCTGAGACGCTGATTTTTACATCTATTGAATTTTGTTCACAAAAACAGGAAAACAATTCTGTTCATTGATTCTTATAATTAAACCAAAGTCACTCACATCCCAAGACAAAATGATTAAATTCTATTTTATGTACTTTCTTCATTTCAGATATTTCCTTCTTCATTGATGGCGAAGATGAAACATAGTTACATGAAAATATACATGTTACAGTTTAAAAATTGATTTTGGGTTTTATATTTGTAAAACATTAAGCTAACTACAAGCCCCACATTAACCTAATTGACTACTATTTTATGTTATAAATCAACTATTATTTTCCCATCCTTGGTAATATATAACTCAATTTGATTTCCCTTATGATATTTTGACAGCAAAAGCTGATGCACTGATCAAACAGAGTGATCTCGGATTTTATATATATATATACATATATATATAGTTTTTTTAAAGAAAATTTTTTGTTTTTTCAAGACAGGGTCTTGCAGTCACCCAGGCTGGCCTGGAATTTACTATGTAGTCTCAGGGTGGCCTCGAACTCACAGTGATCCTCCTACCTCTGCCTCCCAGGTGCTGGATTAATGGCAGGCACCACCACACCTGGCTGAAGTGAAATTTTTATGAAAGCTATGAACAATGGAGCTGGTGAATATCAGATACTCCCTAAGAGAATCAGTTAACATATCCTTTTTTAGGAAAATAACAATATGACAATCATGAACTTTTCTTTCTTTTTAAATTAGAAATAAATTTATATGAAGTTTTTTTTCAATAAGATGGTTTCATTTTATATATGGGATATAAACAAAAGAAAGGTTTATGGTGTTAACATAATGAATGTCTGCAAATTTCCTAACTTAGGCTTCAAAATTATAAATAAATTCATAATAGATATTTTAACTACCAGAAATCAAAATGCAAATTAATTACATTAAATTTAAAAAGAAAAGATCTCATGCCAATAAGCAGAAAATCTCATTCCTTCAGTCATAAAATATCAAAATGCATTCCTCCAAGATTTAGATTATTTTGATAATATTCATTGTTTGAAGAATGCCAAATAAGTCATATTTTCTCTCTCTCCTTGCTTTATATATGCACCTATCAGCATGAGATTTCCAACTTAAAATAGCTATATGCAAAAAATATACTTGTATGCCTGAATCTAGGTCTACACAATCTAAATTGAAAACAAAAATCATGTTATCAGAAAGGGAGATGGCTTTTGTGCTTTAATCACATCAAGGGAATCCTATGTTTCCTTAGAGTGAAGTCAAATGCTTTCTTTTTCTTAAGTTTTTTTTCTTCAACATCTCTTATCACTACCAGTTGACACATTCTTTAATCTTGCAACCATTAATGTTTTTTTTTTTCTGACTTCATTCCTCCATTCATGATCTACTGTTCACTTTTACACAAACTTCTCCACTCTACCTTATCTAATAAAATCAGAAAGCGTTGGTTTCAGATGGAATGAAAACAGCAGTATATTTTCTGGAGAGTTAGGAAAACAACTGAGATCAAGCGCTAGATAGTGTTACTGGAAAGAAACACAATGATGCAAAGATGGGATTTTTTTTTTTCTATCTTTATTTTGCCTGATTTTATTTAAGCTCTGAGTGTCATGATACAAGTGGCTTAATAAGAGAAACTGATGTTGTACATTTATATATATTAGCTACAAAGCACAATAATCCATGAAATAAAATAGTGAGCACAAGAATTTTTAAATGAGTAAGATATTTGGATTTTGTTAATAATATTTTATGGCAAGATTAAATACTAGATGCATTTATAGTAAATAGTAGCAAAATGAAAACATCCATAGGTCTCCTCTTTCTCTTCTAACTTCACTAAGTTAGCTATAAAATTATCTTTCAAGACAGGCATAAATCTGCAGATATAATGAAGATGGGAAAGTAAGGGTATAGCTTAATAATGGAGTACTTTCCTAGTACCTATAGGCATGAGTTCCATCCCCAGAACTGGATGGGGGAAAAAAATAAAGCTACATTAATATATTGCAAAACAATAGAAACTAGAGCACAGAATGAACCAGGAATGGGTTGTAAGTTGTAGGAGAATTATGTCATAAATCAGCAATGAGAAAGCATAGGAAAAAATAAGTTTGTACCCCTGAGCCCCACAACTCCAGAGAGTTCTTAATATGAAAATAAAGATAGGAGTTACCCCTGGACCCCACAACTCCAGAGTTCTTAACATGAAAATGAAGATGGGGGCCTGAAGAGATGGCTTAGTGGTTAAGCGCTGGCCTGCGAATCCTAAGGACACCGGTTCAAGGCTTGTTTCTCCAGGACCCATGTTAGCCAGATACACAAGGGGGCACACACATCTGGAGTTCATTTGCAGTGGCTGGAAGCCCTAGTGTGCACATTCTTTCCCTCTCTCTCTCTCTCTCTCTCTCCTTCTCACTGTCTGTTGCCCTCAAATAACTGAATAAAAAAAAGAAAGAAAGAAAGAAAATGAAGATGGGGATTTCCCCTGAACACCACAACTCTAGAGTGTTCTTAGCATGAAAATGAAGATGGGAATCTCCCCTGAACCTCATAACTCCAGTGAGTTCTTAACATGAAAATGAAAATTGGAATTAAAGTTGAAGCAGTGGATGAAATTTGTATGAAAGGAGTTAGAACACACCCCCTTCTACAAGGCCCATGGCACCAGCATCCACCCCATTCCACCCTGACAGAATAATGCAGGAACATGCTTTGGAAAGGATCCAGGAGATTCACAGTAAAATGTAGAACAAAAAGATTAGAAAAATGTGTTCTGAAAGCAACAAATTATATATATATATATATATATATATATATATATATATATATATATATATATATATGTTCTCAAAGACCAATAAATAGAAAGGGTCAAGAGATAAATCCATGGAACATACCAAAAAGTTAAGAAATAATGTGTGAAAAGTTTTAGTAAACATAGATTGTTCACAAGAGGAGAGAAAAATATATGGAAGGAAAGAACAGAAAAGACAGAAGAGAAAATAACAAAGAAATACCTTTTGATAAAGATCTTCCACTGCTAAAGGATGTTTCATACATAAGTGCTCACCGATCCTACTGGGTTATGCCATGGATAGAGGATGGTGATACAACTAACCCCGGAATATGTCTTGGATGGAGAAAATATCCACGCAGGAGTGTTACTTGTTAAAGATTTCAACAAACACCAGTGGAGAAGCAGAGAAACGAGAAAATTCTGGGAAGAAATGAGATGAAAAGTATGCTATGAAGGCCAGAGAACTCTGGGAGAGAATGAATAGCATGTTACAACATTATATGAACTGAGAGGTGTGTAGTATATTTAACATCAATCTGCTGATGAGCAAGTGAACGTAGGTCCAAAGGATATTAGTGTTATGTCACTTGGACTGGTAATGTACCTAAACCAAGCATATAAAAATAACCAAGAGAAATCTACAAGAAAAAACAGAAAACAGCATTCACATCAGTACACAGAGAGCTACCATTCTTTGCATTCAGTCAGACCTATTGTTAATTCCATTCCAATTTATAAATGATTCTTTATGATTTGGACTGGTTGTGATTTTAAAAATAAAAATAACAGATTTTTAATTTATTTATTGTTTGTTTGCTTTTTTTTTTTTGAGGTAGGGTATCACTGTAGCTCAGGCTGACCTGGAATTCACTATGTAGTCTCAGGTGGCCTTGAACTCTCGGTGATCCTCCTACCTCTATAACAGATTTTTTTTTTTTTTTTTTTTAATCTTAGAAGAACATTAGAGGAAGGAATACTGATGCGATTGGTCTAAGAATGGTAAGGAATACTGAGCATTTTCTTCCCTCACTGCTCATTTGATACCCAGACTGTCCGTCAGTGTTCAAAGTGACCTGCTTCCTCATGATGTACGCATCAAGCCTGACAGGTGAGTCGCTGGTGACTGGCCCTGGTCAGAGGCCACTTGCTTTCATAGGTAACACAGAGCTTTTGATACACTTCAGTAAATCCCTCAAGAACCTCACTTTCTGCCCATTCTTGATGATTTTGGTCATTTTCTTTCTTTTTCTTTTTCTTTTTTTTCTTAATTAACAAAACCAGCCACACCTGACAGCGCAGGAGCCAGTTATTTGATTGAATGCCTGGTTGAACGTCAGATGTGAATAGGAGCCCTGATGTTTGATCGTTAAGTTTATTAGAGTCTTTGCAAAGTCTTTTGTTCAAAGTCTTCTTTCATGACTAGACTCACATCAAAGAGGCTGGCACTGTGAACTGAAGAAGTATCATTTGCCAAGCAGATTTCTGAGTGATGATCTAGGAAAGGCTGATTTCTCTGGCACCCACTGCTTTCCACTTAGCTCTGAATGCGGGCAGTCCTGCAAAGTCTAATTTTTATGCATGTGTTTGTTTGAGAGTTCATGAGCTGGGTTTGCGCCATTGTTTGGATGAGTGCTCATTTTGCCTGAATAAATTCACTTGTGAAGCCTGAGTCTGTGATCCTGTGTTTAAACATTGGTTTCTTTATGTCCCAGTTGAGGCATGACAGCTGTCTGGACTCCTCTGGGGTGGCACTGAACTACCAGCTGGTGAGGTAAGTTACCCCCATTATTTGATGCTTGAATAGCGGCCTTGCTCCATTTGGGGATACTATTTTGTGAAATAAAGTTTTATAATTCTTCAGAAAATTGTTTTCAGAATATTTATGTGCTTGGTTTAGATTTTTTCCCCCCATTCTCTTTACAACTGTTTTTATTTCCAGGATGGAAAACTCTATTTCTCTAACAGCTGGGCACCCTGGGCTGAATATTAGCTAACCAGAGAGATTACAGCTGTGGTTTTATTACTAGGAGAGAGCTAGTGTGTTACTATAACATTCTACGGCCTCTGTGTAGGTCAGGTTCTGGTGAAAGATGGTGACCCAGTGGTTCTTTAGCTTATATCATAATTGCAATAATTGTGTCAAAAGGGAAGCGGGATGAAATAACTGCATACACATTTCCGTTCTATTCACTAATAAGGATGTGAAGAGAGGTGGTTCAGAGAGGAGGGAGGACCTTATTTTCCTCCTGGATAGGAGAACTCAGCAAGGAAGAGGAAATTATTTTCTTCAATGTTCTTAAACACCGCAGGTAGCTTTGAATCTCCAACGCTGCTGATTACCACACCATCCGCTCTCATAGAGTAGCAAGGTGCTGTCGGAGCTGTGTGTCCTCTGCTCTCTGAAAAATAGACAAGGTCTGTGCACACTTGAAAACCAACAGGAGACCTGATTTGGCCTGCAAGCATCCTATCTCAGGTCAGGATGATCCCCACTCAGACAGAATCGAGCTGGAAGGTAGAATGAGGGTGTACTTCCTCCATGATGTTATTGAATGCACATCTCCTTCCAACTTTAGCTCTGTTACACCAGAAGGCTTTCACCTGGCATAATCCACAGAAAATCACATATTTATTTGACTCTATTTTGTCTCCTCACCTGTTCACCTGAGCAGGCATTCATGCCATTTTAAATGTTTTGCCAGCTGCAGAGGACAAGAGCTTCATGATAGCGCCCACTGTGAGGGGAGTCAGAACCTCCGCCAAGCAAACCCTGTGCAGAATCCTCTGAGTCTATGCCTGTCCCAAACGTTAAGTACACAGTGAACTTGGGTCTCAATAGACGGTGGATCCTGGTGGAATTAAGGGAAAGGACATCTAAACTGAGGACAAAAGACAGGAATTACAATTATGTAAATAAATGAAGACCTTCAGAATTTTTGGACAGGACTTATTGTTTTCAAAAATATTTCAACTCAGACGTAGAGGGCCTGGAGAACATGACTGTGGTACAGGGCACCGCATCCCTAGGGAATTCAAACTTTTGGAAAGGGCTGTAAAGCACATAACACAAAAGATGTAGAAAAGAACAGGCAGGCTGGGATTATGTTAACCACAAGAGAATGCTAAGAGGGGAAGAGAAACGGGGCAGGCAAACACGGAGAAGAGAAAGTGTGGGTAGAATATGTAGATTTGAAGGAACAGGGCACTGGAACTGACAGCTGGGCGAGCAGGAGTATAAACCAGAGAAGGAAGGAACAAGCCAAAGGGCTCCATTTAACCTTTCAGAGCCAGTTTTGATTTCCCTACAGCAGCCCAGGACACCGTTGGCAGTGGGGAACTCAAGTGATAGAGCTCCTGGTCCACAGCACGGCCAGGCATGCAGTTAAGTAATAAATTAACTCGCAACAGTGGAAACGGGGTCTGTTATAGAAGCAACAGGGGAGATGTTAACAAACACTTTTCCTCTAACCTAAGCAGTGCCCGTAGAAGATGAGATTAAAACAGTTTCTCTCCATGCTGGAAACAAATGCTCAAATAACTTTCCTGAAAGCCAACAGCTTCAACTACAGGTTCATTCAACTAAACCTTGTCCCTGCAAATATTGTTCACTCACCTGGAGGAGACATCCAAGCCCTTCCTCCCCACACCAACCATGAAGTATAGAAGAACATAGGAGTGTGAGGGCCTGCAGAACCCCAGGCCAAGTATCGCCTACATGAGCAGGAAAGACAAAGTTAATAAACCCAGAAGAAATGATAGTCCCTGAAGAGAGAGGTCTTCAAAAGAATTCAGTGTTGGAGAATTTTACAATAGGAATTGATCTGACCATATTAGTTACTCTTTAATAACTCAGTTCTGCCAGGTAAGAAATCTAATGTAAATGAATATAAACTTGTTTAAAATTTAAGAGCTACTCATAATACTATGTAGAACGTCCATCAGACTGTGCCAAGCCCAAATACCTTATTGGCCACCATACCTGAGTATTATGTATAGTTTTCAGTCTTAGACCATGAGGATGCTTTCTTTTGCATCTCACTTAGTTATTATTCCCTTTGGAATGGTAAGATTCAGTAACAAAATTCACATCCCAATATTGCCAGACTGTTGCCCCAGAATTCCAACACCCACCTCAACTTAGTCAACAGCTGAAGAACTCTGCAAGTAGAAGTGCCCTTGCTGCAGTGTGGCGGTGACTTGATGACAGTGATTATGAACGATGTCTATTTAATACCACTTTTGTGCTAAACCACCTGACACGCTGCCCATCCAGGACTAGTTAGTAAAGCTCAGGTTTCTAAGCAGAGAGTTGTTTTCAACTAAAGCAAGGGAAACTGAGCTTGATTTACATTCGGAAGTATGAAATGCCTGACAGTGACGTGTCTGGTGGTGAAAGGCGGCTAAAGGACTTGTAGACATGATGGACTTTGGCTAAATTTGAGCTCATATTTTGGAATCATTGTCAAATTTATTCTTTAAATAGTTTTATTCATTCATTTGAAGGAAAGGGAAGGAGGAAGGGAGAGACAGAAAGCAGGAGAGAGGGAAGGGGGAGAGATAGATGATAGATAGATAGATAGATAGATAGATAGATAGATAGATAGATAAATTAGATAGATAATAATAAGGAGACAGTATGTGTATACCAGGGTCTCTTGTGGTAAAAGAACTAGACATGCACCATTTTCTGTGTCTGGCTTTATGTGGCTACTGGGGCGTTGCTAAAAGTCTGCTCATGCTTTTGCAGCTGTTTCCTAACTGCTGTGGCACAAATGGGGTCCAGCCTCTTCTCAGGCCATGCCATCCCCTGCCATCATGAGTCTCCCCTTTGAGATGGCAAACGAACGCTCCCTCCTATCAACTGCTCTGGGTCTTGTGCTTTGTGCTAGCACTGTGAAGGTAGCTACAAAGCCACAGAAGTGACGAGGAAGATGAGCCATTAGTGACCATAATAACATGAATGCTTACCATTGAAACGATCATGGGGTGGCTTTACTCCCAAAAGATCTAATGGGTGAAACATCAAAGCCTTCACATGGCAAAGCTCATTGCGGAGTAGATGTGCCACTACCCTGCAGTAGCCAAATCCCCAAACACTGTTCAAAAATTAGCTACAGATATGCCATCTGCATGTTCAAAATGATCCCAAGGCTGAACACAATCTGCCTCAGAAGGGAGTACCACGTAAATGTGTCCCCGTGAAGACAAGGAGATAGACTTCATTTAAATGCTTTAACCATCCAGAGAAAAAAATTTAAATTTTCTTTAATTTAAATTTAAATTTGTTGGTACTTTTTCAGGCAGAAGCATACATGCACGTTTACATAGGAGAGAACAACGGAGGTAAATAACCTTTGCCTAAGGAAAAGATACCCCAAATTGGAGAGACCTGGGGGCAAGCCACGGTTCCCACAGCTCCTGTACTCATGTTTGTATCCATTAGTTATGACGGGGCATTATTGGAGCAGGCCAAGAGCCCCATGGTGTTCCGTCTCCTATGGGACATCTGGGCAGTGTAGGGGAGGGAGCCTGGGGCCTGGGGTCAGCCTCGAACTCACTAAGGAGTTGAGCCAGTGTCACAAGGGAACTGCAGGGCTAGTACAGGGTCTCATGGCATCTAGACTTGAACACTTCCAATTCTTCATGCTTGCCCCTCAAGGTAGGATTTTAAGTATTTACTTAAGCAAACAAAGACCTGTTAACTGAGTACTTTTAAGAATAGTAACTGTGCTTAGTGTGTCTATTTATTGTACCTTTTCTTTTGATTCTGTCATACTGTTACAGGGAAGATGGGGTTCCATTCTGCAGAAGCCTAATCACGGTACATAACTGAATTTTCAAACAGAAAGAAATTCAAAGGCTCTTTTACTAGAGTTGGAGAAGAAACCAGCAGTGCAGGCAAGCAGGGGTTTGTGCCTGATCTCTCTGACACAACTTGGTAATAAATCTATCCTGAAGAGAAATTTAGAATTGGGATCAATGCCTTTAATAATGGCAGCAGGAACTATTTTATTATATTATACATCCAGAAACTTTATTGGTAGTTCTCAAATTTGTTTATTATCTCCTGCTTCATGTCATAGTTTGTCTGGAATTTAGCAAAACTGAATAAAATGCTAAGGACTGCATGGTACAATCTCAGATTCTCTTAATCCTCATGAAGCAAACGTCAACTATGAAGTGATGAGTGTCATGCATATTCACAGTCACTTGCAAATGCCTTTAAAATATAATACTTGTTTGAAGACGTGGAGAAAGAAGATCTCTCTAGAAAGTGCCTTATTCCTTCTCTATACCTTGCTTTGAGAGCAAGCTTATGACATTGACTCGAACACCACGACGCACAGTTTACAGACAGTCATGGGTCTTCTGGGGACAACACTTGCTCTTGGATATCACAGATATCAGGTATCACCACACTTGGTTGTGGAAGTCTTTTCTTTTCATGCTTACAATGAAGCAGATGTGATCTTCTTTGGAGAGCTTTACTGACTTTAATTGGAGATGCCATTGATGGCCTGGAGAGGTGAAAGTGGCTTCTGCCAAATGGTTGAGTGGGGTGGGCACCTGGGGACAGTCAGGCCTAACAAACTTGGACTTAACTGAATCAGTGACCTTACAGAACTAGAATGTGTGTACAGAAGAAAGAAAGAAACAACAGCAACAAAACAGAAAACTGTAACCAACTGTGTGAGTGAAGCAAAGTTGGAAAAAGACAATCAGTGGAGATTCTATGTTATAGAAAATGTGAGCAGCCCTCTTCTAAACTTCTTTAAATCATTCACCAATGGTTCTGTTGCTCTTACCAGGACAGGCTTTGTTTGGTGCAAAACCAATGGATCCATGATCTCTTAAGGCCACCATAACACAAGAGAAGATAAACAACATGGTTTTTATTTCAGCCTGGAGGTAGAGATTAGTATGTACAGGGTAACAACAATTCTGTTGTCTTTTTGTCAGGAAGAAAAATGAGTAACAAACAACCATATTAGATATAATTTTATAAAAGTGAAGAGTAAGTGTTACAGTCAGGTGCGCATTGCTGGCAGAAATCACCTGTCCAAGAGCAGGTTTCCGGGGGGCAGGGGAAGGGAGGTGTATTTTGAATTATAGACTCGAGGGAAAGCTCTGTGATGGCAGAGAAAACAATGGTGCGAGCAGAACGTGGACATCACCTCCTGGCCAACATCAGATGGACAACAACAACAGGAGAGTGTGCCAAACACTGGTAAGGGTAAGCAGGCTATAATACCCATAAGCCCGCCCCCATCAATACACTGCCTCCAAGAGACATTAATTCCCCAATCTCTATCAACTGGGAACCTAGCACTTGAAACACCTAAGTTTATGGGGGACACCTGCATTAAATCACCACAGTAAATGCAAATTCATGCAGATTTTAAAATAGAGCAGTGTAAAGGCTGAATGTGAGTGGTCTGTGATGACCATTCCCCCGAGAGCATTCTCTCACTGTTTCTTTTATTATTATTATTGTTAGTTTTTTACTCAGTGAACACAGTCAAGTTGGTACCATTGTTAGCTTCCTCCCTGTTCTCCCCCCTCCACTGGGCCCCTCCTTGTTGGGGTGTATGGGTTTTGCCCCTCCACTTCCCTACCCAGCAGGACTATTGCCTTTCTAAACCCAGTGAGTGTGAATGAGAAATTGAAAGCAGGGAAACGGTACAGAGCAGATTGCAAACTAAACGGAGACACAGATGCATAAACAGGAGCTCTGCCTTTCCAGGAAGCAAATCCTTTCCTCCCCTGGCTTTACTGCGCAGTGCACATGAGTCCCCCAGCACGGCTTCCTCCATGTTGCTTCCCCTCTAACAACCTGTCTTTTGCACGTGGTGCCTTTGTGATACTTCTCTATTTTGAATATCATTATTTTTTCATTGCAAACAATGTGTTATTATCAGGATACAGAAGATCTGGCAGGAGGTGATTTTGAAAGATAATGACAAAGTCTACCCAATACAAATTTCAAAGAATTTATGGGAGGGCAAAGAAAATCCCTGTGTTCAGGAACCTTCTACCTATCACCCCAGAGACACCCTTGAGATTTATTCCATCTTTAAGATGGAGAGTGTTTTTTTGTAAGACAATCTCAATCTCTCTCTCTCTCTCCCTCTCTCTCTCTCTCTCTCTCTCTCTCTCTCTTTGGTTTTTAGAGGTAGGGTCTCACTCTAGCCCAGGATGACTTGGAATTCACTATGTAGTCTCAGGATGGCCTTGAACTCATGGTGATTGTCCTACCTCTGCCTCCCAAGTGCTGAGATTAAAGGTGTGCGGCACCACACCCAGCTTGTCTCCCATATTTTAAAGGGTAGACTTCAATAAACCTATCTCCTTTACCAAATAAATAAATAAGAAAAAAGAAAGAGGGCTGGAGAGATGGCTCAGTGGATAAGGCACTTGCCTGCAAAGCCTAAGGACTCAGGTTTGACTCCTCCATGTCCATGTAAGTTGGATATGCAAGGTGGCACATGCATCTGGAGTTTGTTTGCAGTGACTAGAAGCCCTGCCACATCCATTTTTCTCTCTCCCTTTCCCATCTATCTCTCTCTAAAATAAATTAATAAAATATTAAAAAATAAGAAAGAGAATGAACACAAAAAATAGAACAAAGTAAGCAAAAGCAGTATACAGTCATTGTTTCCAGTGCAATGAGCTGTGACCTCTCTAGGAAACAGGAACCTGAAATAGGTTGTCATAGGGTACCTGGATTGCATCCTTTCAAAGATTAGGTGAAAGAAGAGGACCTAGAGAAGTGCATTAAAGTAGTTTTTCTGCTAGCCAGTCATTACTGGGTAAAGAGTATTATATAAATTGAAACCCCTGAGTATCCAAGATATATAGTTGGCTTCATTTGCTAGGATGAATGGAAATAAAATCTGTGATAACTTACTGGAGCAATGTGACTCTCACACGGGGATTTTAGCATCTGAATAGAACTTACATGCAGCCTACAAAGACCCTTCCTTTGGCAACTTAACAAATGTAGAGCATTATGGAGAAAGCCAAAAGTTAAGTACAGGTCCCCAGACTTTTCCTTTACAACCAAATTGCAAACTGTGAGCAACTCTCAGAGATTCAGGCGACAGTGTTCTGCACATCAGTCCTCTCGTGAACTGCTGCAGTACTCAAGGCTAGTCACAGAGTTTGCATACGCCACGAGTCCTCTGGCTACCCCAGAGCTCACGTTAAGACGGTTCTGCAGCGAGGTGTGATGCTCTTCTCCAGTGACAGCTGCTCACTTTGTGAAGAGCGACTCTTGTCCTTATTCTGTGCCCTGATATAAGTGAACATTTGCCCTATGACTGCAGCGTGCCCTGCCATCATTAAATGAGTTATATTTGATTCACTGAGTTATGTCATTGCATTACGATGTGTTTTTTTTCCACTACGAGGGACAAAGGTGGATATTTGGGGAAAGCTATGGCATTTACGGTGATATGTTGTATTGCTATGATTAGGTTTACTGGGATTGTGCAGAAATTCAATAAATCAAGGGTCAATAAGGAACCCAGTGTTTTGATATGAGTGTTCAAGCCACCTCACTAGGGAAACACGTCTGAGCAGCACAGTACTGGCTGTGTCAAGAAGGACACCCCACCTCGTAAGAGCCTCCTGCACCCCTGGCCATCACAGTCATGCGAATCTCAGCAGCAGGCAAATGGGTGCCCCCAACTTTTAACCAGCCCTTATTGTTTCTCTCCCTGCGATGAGATGAGTGGATCTCTGCACGATCTGGAATTGATCAAGGAGGGGGGTGTACATTAGACTATGTGGGGGTGGTAAGTGATTAATGGAAATGCATCCTTACTCTTGTTGGAAAAAAAAAGAAGAAAACTTTTGTATATGATGGATAACTTGCCTAAGATTAAATGCTATCATAAAATAGAGACTAAAATTCCATAATTCAGTCATAATTTATGAATCTCCTATCATTTCTGAGTATCATGCAATGGTAAGAGGTTATCCTAATATCAGGTTAGAAACTCCAGCTTGTTGCTATAGCCACCTTAGTGTACTCCCAAGTGACTTGAGGTATTAAATCTACTATCGTGTTGATACAATGATCCTTCAGATTTATATAGTAATTTATTATAAATGTTTAGATTTATGTTGCTAAATCCTATGCATTGTGAACATTTTATAAGCCTAACAAATATGCAGTATTGTAAAAACTGTATAAAATACAGTAAAACCTAGATACCAAACATATTTGAGTTGGTGCATAAGTGATTTTTTATTTCCTAGTTTCATAATAAAATATATTCAACATTATAAAGACTGACTTTAATATTAGACTTTGAATTATTTATGTTAACAGACCTAATCTATTTTCTAGATCTCGAATCCTTAAATGACAATTCTTACTGCTCTGTGAACTTCAAATGTTCAAAACTAATGAAGAGTGGTTTCTTCACAAAAGCGCTTGTATGAGCTCATGCGCAAGAAGCTAACTGTGCTGGATAAATAATGGATGGGGCACTCAGGGGATGCTTCTTTCTTTTCTTCCATGGCATTTTGGTACAAAATACCAGACTGTGCATGAATACTTCCTATTTGCACACTCAAGATTGCATTCAGAAATAAGTGATAGCAATGATTTCCAGTTCTACAGATGACAAGAGATCTCTGGTCTAAATCATCTTGCAAAATAATCCACCAAATAGAGTGAACTTGACACTTAAATCATCTAAAGATAATTATGGCACTATTTGGAAGAAAGATTGAAATGTCCACAGGCTAGCAGAATTCTCAAAGATTTTTTTTAGAAGAAATAAGAGGTTTAGAGATCAAAGCTGCAGCAACATACATAGGAACCGAGCTGTCATCTGTGGCAATGTCATCACGTAGAATCTCTTTTATGCCTTGTCAGTCTTCCTGACATTCTTGTTGAAGCTAACCCAGGCAATAAGCTACAGAGCTGACATTTATGTTTTTGTCATGATAAGTAGTCTTACTGAAGTCAGCTACCTAAATGCCAAGAAATATATAAAACAGGAAAAATCATCAAGGCAACTCCTTGTTAACTAATAAGAGAACCTAATAAATGTGAATTAATGACTAACATCTATCTTTAAAAAATAGCATTAAAATCATGCATACTAAGAAATCAACAGAATGCCATACCAAATGGTAAATATGCATGGAATTCTTTTTTTTTAATTTTTTTTTATTTATTTGAGAGCAACAGACACAGAGAGAAAGACAGATAGAGGGAGAGAGAGAGAATGGGCGCGCCAGGGCTTCCAGCCTCTGCCAACGAACTCCAGACGCGTGCGCCCCCTTGTGCATCTGGCTAACGTGGGACCTGGGGAACCGAGCCTCGAACCAGTGTCCTTAGGCTTCACAGGCAAGCGCTTAACCACTAAGCCATCTCTTTAGCCCGCATGGAATTCTTTACAATCCTAAAATAGTTTGAATAACATGTTTACTACCTTTAGGACAATACTGACTATACTTATTTTTAAGATGCTTAGAAAAAAAAGAGTACATTATCATAGATTTAAAAGTGTTCATAGTGGAGGTTTACCTTATATTTTAAAATTTAAAAAATCGTTATATACTGCCCCCATCATTTGTATCATTGGCTACTTCACTATAAATGCTAAAGCATGCACTTTTTGAATGAATGTGTGATAAAATACATGATAAAATACAATATATTGACATCTTTGGTTTATTTAGTATACTACTCTGCCTGTTTTTTAAATTAAGTTTATAAATTATTTATTATTATTAACAACATATTTTCTTTTCCCTTGCCCTCCCCCACTGTGATGAGGATGGGATTGCAAGTATTCCCCATATGGTTGTGGGAGCAGGAGTCAGTTTGGGGGGTAGGCAATGCCTCTGGGCATGATGTCACACCCGTGGCTGTTACAATCTTTCCAACCTTCTTCTGCAAAATTCCTTGAGTCGTGGTGGGTGAGTTTTGAGACTACTTCAGGGATGAGCTGTTAGGAGCCTCTGGATCCCTGCTTTGGTAGGTGTTGAGTGTCCTCCACCCTGGCGCTGATGATCAGGATCGGCATGGAAGCAGAGCTCGTGCCCATCTCCAGTCCTCTGTGGTTTCAGTTGTGAGTTGGCTGCAGGGTGAGGGGTGGTTTATCTCCCTGGGTCTCACTACCTTCTGAAAAAGGAGAACAGTTTCTCCAACAGGAAGTGAAGTCAGCATAGTTTAAATGAGAAAAGCATTATTATTTTAGGGACAATTTGATATATATGGCCCCTCTTTTATTCAATTTTTATTTTTTATATTTTCTTATTTGATTTGGTTTTTCTGAGGGTCTTGCTCTAGCTGAGGCTGACCTGGAATTCACTATGTAGTCTCAGGTTAGCCTTGAACTCATGGCAATCCTCCTACCTCTGCCTCCCAGGTACTGGGATTAAAGGCGTGCGCCACCACACGGGGTTTATAGCCCCTCTTTTAGCCAAAGACGAGTGAAAGCTTGACACTGGAGAGGAAGCTCGATGTCCCCATAGGATTCTGATTTGGTTCCTAGTTCCAGATATGGGCTTCTCTACACTGAGTGGATCTTTCAGCCAATCAGAAAACTACTGGTTACCCACCAAGGCTGTGTGCCGCTCTTTCACTGGTGCATACTTCCTGTCAGGGTGTTTGCCTCTGAAAAGCTTGGACTTCTGGTGGCTCAAACTGGTAGCTCATGTAGCCCTTTCCAGCACTAGACAGACTAACTGGGGACTGGCTCTCTTCTAGATTCCAGCCAGGTCTCTCCATGCTGGGTCAGCAGCACATGGTGTCTTCAGCAACAGGGTCTTAGCTTCTCCTTCAGGAAGGTTATCAAGTTCTTTGACAGAAGCCTGTCTTGTTTCTAGGACCTCATAGGTCTCTCAGATCAACAGTTCACTGTGGGTAGCAACCAATTTCTGGAACTGGGAGTTATAGGCCAGAAGGGGAAAACCAAGGATAGGCTTCATCCCACCCTTTCTAGGGCCCTTCTTTTCAGTTGCTCCCCTCTTACTCCTACTGAGGGTTCTATCTTTTAGTCTCTCTTCAAGAATAAAGCTTTCTATGGTGCCAGTTCATTTTGTGTTTGTTTCGTTCCTCCCTTTCCCCCTCCAAACCCTCCCTTCCTTTGTCTGGGCCTTGAGTTGCTTATCAGGTATGTCAGCAGCTCAAGCTGGTCCTGGTTAGGAACTGCAGATGAGAGAGACCATGTGGCATTAGTCTTCCTGTGATTGTGTAAGTTTGCTGAATAGGATCTGTTCCAGGTCTGTCCATTTTTCTACAAATTTTATTGCATCATTTTTTTTTTTTTTTTTTTTGCTTGCTGCTGAATAGAATTTTCTTGTGTAAATGTATCACAACTTTGTTATCTATTCATCCAGTAATGGGCACCTGGGTTGATTCCCGTTCTTAACTATTATGAATTGAACAGCTAAGAGGATGACTGAGAAAATATCTCTGTAGTGAAGCATGGAGCATGCCCAGTAAGGGAATAACCGGGTCTGTTGGTAGCTCTGTGTTCTTCCTTTTCAGCAATCTCTGCATTGGTTTCCATAGTGGTTGTACAAGTTTACATTCCCACCAACAGTGGGTTAAATTTTCAAGACAAGGTATCATACAACTCAGAGTTATCTTGAGATGATATATCCACCTTCCAAATTCTGAGATTACAGGTGTGAACACCATGTTGGCTGGTTTCTCACTATGTCTTCGATTTGTCATAACCTTTCTCTGTGATTCATTCCCATTTTATTGAAACTGCACTTACTTATTACATACAAAAGTTAGCAAAATCCTTACAGAAAGATATGAAGTCTATTAGAAAATTAACCACAATATCATTCATGTAATATGAAGAAATATGAGGTAATTATTTGCATTGTAAATGCTACTCTATGTAAAATATTTTATAATGAGTCAGATGTGTGTTTGCAAGATGAAGTCTAATTGTATATTATTTACTTGGCTTACTTTCAGAGGGAGAATGTTTCCTTCACTTGAAATCCTTTCTTCCAATCCTTCCATATAATACTGTTGTCAAAATGTTTCTGCTTTATAATACAGTTTGCTATATATTAACATCAACATTGTAATCTTAAAATCTGATCTTTGTGTTGCATAATTCTTTTTCCTAAATATAATAGGTACAGTTGGGTCTGAGGTTTCCTTCAAACAACTCTGAGGTTATCTCATAGAGAAACAACAAAAGCTTAGCAAACATTCCTATTTTCTAAAAGATTCCATAACCTTTATAAGAGACATATGATATAAGATAATCATTTTGGTTAAGAAGCATGTCTATAAAATACAGAATGCTAATCCTTCACAAGCACATAGCTGTACTATAGTAACAATTATCTTCATTATTATTAATGTTGATTTTCTCTCATTATGACTCAGCTAGTTTGGCATAACTTTGTATCACCATAGTAACCAAGTTATCAAGGTAATTTTAATTTTCACTGCAATTACTAGCAAATGCATTAAGATAGAAGCATCTGTGATTCATGATTCATGTGGTTATTATTTTCTTTTCTTTTTAATATTTTTATTTACTTATTTGCTAGCAGAGAGAGGTAGGGAGATGAGAGACAGAAAGAGAAAATGGATATGCCAGGACCTCCAGCTGCACCTCTTTGTTCATCTGGACTTATGTAGGTACTAGGGAATCGAACTCAGATCATCAGGTTTGCAGACAAGCACTTTAATCACTGAGCAATCTCTCAGCCGAATTATTATTTTTTTAATAAGACAAAATATTTCTCAATGCATTTTCAATGGGTAGTGTCTGGAGATGCATGGCTAAACATGATATTTGGGCTAGAGAGATGGCACAGCAGTTAAGTTGCTTGCCTGAAAGGACTCAGGACCTAGGTTTGACTACCCAGAACCCACATAAGCCAGATGCACATGGTGACACATGCATCTGGAGTTCATTAGCAGTGGTTGTAGGCCCTGGCATGTCCATTCTCTCTCTCTCCAAGTAAAAATACAATTAAAAACATAATATGCTATGGGGGGCAATAATACTGGGTCATCTAACAACCTTGAAAATTTTTATCAATCATTTAGCTCAATACGATTGTCAAGTCTTTATTTCAGACTACATTTGGGATTATAAAATGAAATATAGGGCTGGAGAGATGGCTTAGCGGTTAAGCACTTGCCTGTGAAGCCTAAGGACCCCGGTTCGAGGCTCTGTTCCCCAGGTCCCACGTTAGCCAGATGCACAGGGGGCACACGCGTCTGGAGTTCGTTTGCAGAGGCTGGAAGCCCTGGCGCGCCCATTCTCTCTCTCCCTCTATCGGTCTTTCTCTCTGTGTCTGTCGCTCTCAAATAAATAAATAAATAAAAATTTTTTTAAAAAAAATTAAAAATGAAATATAACCTTTCATTGAATGCTCCCAAACACCAATTGGCCTGTGTTTTCTCTACATTATTCCACTTAATTTTTATAAATCTATTGTTTTAAAATATTTAGCTAGGGCTGGAGAGATGGCTTAGCGGTTAAGCACTTGCCTGTGAAGCCTAAGGTCCCTGGTTCGAGGCTCGGTTCCCCAGGTCCCACGTTAGCCAGATGCACAAGGGGGCACACGCGTCTGGAGTTCGTTTGCAGAGGCTGGAAGCCCTGGCGCGCCCATTCTCTCTCTCTCCCTCTATCTGTCTTTCTCTCTGTGTCTGTCGCTCTCAAATAAATAAATAAATAAATAATTAAAAAAATAAAAAATAAAAAAAAATCTTTAAAAAAATATATTTAGCTAATTTTATTTGCAAGGAGAGAGAGAGAAAGAAAGAAAGAAAATGGGCATGTCAAGGCCTCTAGCTGCTGTAAACTAACTCCAGACATATGAGACGTTTTACTCATCTGGCTTTTCATGGGTACTGGTGATCTAGCAAGCACCTTTACCACTAAGCCATCTCTCCAGTCCAAATATTGCATTTTAAATGTTGGAGCTTTGTGTCTGTATGATTAGGGAGAAAAGTTCAGAAAGATTTACTAAGTTAGCAATGCTCACAAAGCTATTTAAATACTATCCCAACATTTAGGCTTGGATATATATATATATTTTACTCCAACACCTTGCTTTATTCAGTTGTACTGATGAGAAAAATATGCACAGGAACTAAAATTAAATACCTTAGTGTGCATCTTAGACTCTAAGCATTTCAGGAATGAAATTTTTCTACCTAGTTCTTGCACTTATATCCTTCCATCAAATTGGAAGCAAACCAACCCAGCATGTTTGGGGGAACATTTCATGGGTCATTAGGAAGGTCATAACAAGCTATGTTATCATGGTCACTTCTCCTTATATGCTTTCTTGGACATTTTTATATTTGAAAAGCCTGTGGTTGTGCTATTTGTGTGTACTATGAAGTATCCATCATGCTCCTGTGAAGTTGTTTGGATAAATTTGGCGACCAGAGATTTGCTTTGATTAATGCTAACTGTTAAGGTGGGCACCAAGGCCTGAGCAAGATGACATGCATAGAAAATGAAGCTGCTTGTCCCATTCAGATTCTCAGAGAAAAGATATGAAAGTCTCTTTTTTGACCAAGTTTGTTGATGCCTCATTACTCATTTTGATAAAGTATCACTTATGAAAGCCTGCAGAGAAGTGGAATTTTATAATGCTATGTATTTTGTATTACTGCATACCATTCCACACATATTCTAGGAAACTATGCATGCTTTTTTTTCCTTTAGGATATACTCATCTCTTATGCATTTGATTTTAATGACCATTCGCTTTAAAACAGTGCAGCTGTTAATCATTCATTCGCTGGAGCACTATTGAGGCCTTATACTGTGTGTGTGTGTGTGTGTGTGTGTGTGTGTGTGTGTGTAAGCATTTTATATTCACTAAGAATGCAATAGGAACTTGAGAGACTTCTCAGTGTGTTGAGCACCTGCTGCCCAAGCATAAGGATGTGAGTTCAAGCCCCAGCACCTACACACAGAAGCATAAGGATGTGAGTTGAAGCACCTACGCACCTGGCTTTCTGTGGGTACCGGGAGTCGACCCTGAGTTCTTAGGTTTTGCAGGCAGCACCTTAACCACTTAACCATCTCTCCAGCTCCCATGGTTCTATTTTTGAAGTCAGGATCAGGGCTCCATTGCTTCAGGATTCTTATGGGCAGCAAATCATCCGAGGTCTGTCATAGAGCCCAGAGGCCAGAGGTCTGTCATAGAGCCCAGAGGCCAGTCAGGTAGCTGACGCCCATTCAGTGTTTCTGTTGGTGAAATTAATGGAGCTAAGTCAGCCATGGATAAAATTATGCTTGCTCTTTCCTATTCCTCTATCTTAGCTTCTAAATGTTGGTAATAATATTAGTTCACCTAAGTTTAAAAAAATAAAGGTTGTAAAGCTCTGAGCTATATGCAAATACAACATGTTCCTATATTGTCCTTTAGGAGATTCCAAGGAAAAAAACTAACCAGAATAATAAATATAAGGATTAAACAAAAATATGATCAATCAAAACCCATATACAAGGAATATGGTGTGCTGCTACTTTGAAAGAATATAAATATTTTTATCAGAAAGTTTAAGTGCCAACATGTATTATATGTATGCCTATGATAAGTCAGAAGCTCAGTGACAAGGGTGAAAGAGTTTGCTGTGATGACAGCACACATTATGCAATCACACACGGAAATGAGAAAAACAGAGCCACACTGCATACTTACTATATATACATACAAGTATTTTTCATACAGTACATATCATGAACCACAGTTTTATCACATACAGGAATAAAATATTCTAATCAATGTAAAATAAACCCTTAGTCAATTGACAGGTGTTTATTTTGTATCAACATTGTAGTATAGGAATATGGATCAAGAGTTTCTCTAACAAACTCATTTCCGTCTGTTGTTCGACTCTACTAATCTTGAGCATGTTTGCTTTCTTTTTCACTTTCCTCAGGTTATGAATGTATTTACTGATATCTGAAATAGGTATAGATTTCAATCCTGAGAAAAGATAGAAAGAATATAAGCCCAATAATGCATGCATCTATAAACAATTATGAAATACAACTATCAGCAAAATGTTTTTTTTTTTCTCTCTTTGATTTGGAACAATCTATACTACCATCTTACAAATGTTTTCTCAAAATCACACAGTAGATTCCTATTTATACCTCATTGGTTAAAATTGAATAGCCACAGTTAGCCTGAATGAGTATGGGTAAATCATTATTTACCTAGCAAAGTAACATTGCTAAGACATCCTAAGATGGTTAAAAATATAGAGTGAATTTCTCTCGATAAAATCATACAATTTTTTCTTTCATAAATGTTTCATTTCGACTTCATGACTTTATGCTCAATTATAATGCATAGCAATTTTCATAATATGTGAAAACCAAATCAGAGGATCAGAGGATTAATGTTGAATGGCTGTGTGTGTGTGTGTGTGTGTGTGTGTGTGTGTGTATGTATGTGTATGTGTGTACATGTGTGTGAGTGCACATGTATGAAGGGTAAAGGATATCTTTGGTGTTTTCCCCAGAAATTCATTCCAACTCTTTGAAATAGGATCTTTAATAGTCCTCAAGATTGACAGTTAGACCGGGCTTGGTGGCACCTGCCAGTATCCCAACACTCAGGAGGTTAAGGTAAGAGGATGACCATGAGTTCAGGCCAGCCTGGAGCTACAGAGTGAATTTAGGATTATCTTGGGATGGAGTGAGACTCTGCCTCAAAATAAATAAATAAATAAAATAAAATAAAACAAACAAATATGATTGCCAGTCAGGCTGGACTGACTGGATTGGCCAGTAAACCCCAGTGCTTCTCCTCTATCTACCTTCTCAACGTTGAGATTACAAGCACAGACCACCATGTCTGATTTAAACTGCTCCCTTAGGAACTGTTTAATTTATTAATTTGAGATAAAGGGAGGGGGAGAGATAGAGAGAAGAAAAAGAGAACGGGTATACCAGAACCCCTAGATCCTGCAAACAAACTCCAGGTGCATACACCACTTTGTGCATCTGGCTTTATGTGGGTCCTGAGGAATCAAACACGTCATTAGGCATTGCAGACATGCACCTTAACCACTGAGCTATCTCCCCAGCTCTTAAACTGCCTTTTAAACAAATTACAATGCCATATTAACTTTCCCTCAGCTTGGCATGACATACTATAAATTGGGGACAACATGCATTGACTTACAAAAGACATTATTAGCTTGAATTATTTGTTAGGACATTCCAGTGACATCAAGTCTTGATTACTTATATTTATATAATTTTCCTAATTAGGTTTAGGAAATCATCAAACAAAATTACTTCTCTCAACAAACGACAAGCCAAAACCTTTACTAACCTTCTAGTCAACTGTCTTTTTATTCCTCAATAAACCTTGCATACTTGACATAATAAGAACAACCCTTGAACAAAATGATCTTCACAACTTCTTTATTGCACAACTATCAATAAAATGTGTTCAGCATTGGAAAAATGAAGAAAAGTCTTGGAGACCTTATGCCTGTCCTTTCATAACAAAGTGTTATGTATCCTACAAAACATCAACGATATTAATGCACACAATAAAGTTCATGTGTTCATATTAAAATACAAAAACACTAACAGAAGGGTATATCATTATTAATAAAGAAGAATGTTTGATAATAGTATTTGTCTAAATGGTAAATTTAAGAATGCTTTATTTGTCAGGCATATAATAGTATTTCCCATTACCATAACTGACAAAGAGAATACAGGTGATTTTGGAAAATGAGGTCTGTATGTTCATTTTCTTTTTGTGATGTCCTTCTTGTAATAAGCTTTTTGAGGAAATCTAAAAATAATATTATATATATTAAAACAATCTGTGCATTCCTATGGTGAAGGATAAAGTATATTTTCAGGGAATTCTGAAATGTCATGGGAAATTGAGGAGGAAACAAAGTTGATTGCATGGATGTCGATGCAGGTGTCACTGCAGGCAGCTCCACGGTGTCCACACGAGTGTGCATGTGGCATCCACACATGTGCTGAAAGGCCTTGGATACCGATGCAGGAAACATTTTGTGTTGTTAATAACCATATCTGCACTTATTTTCTTTTTAACTTGTGCATAGGAAAGAAGTGGAGAACTATGTAGTACCTTCTTCTTTCCTCACTAGATCCGCTTTTTCTCCTTGTTAACAAAACATGGGGACCATGTTCCTACCTGTGGGCTATCCCAATAGTATCACTGGAGTAGTTAGGATGCACAAATTGTACATTACATGTTTCACATTATACACATTTGATTCTGTTTCCTCTCAAACAGTGGTTACTAAATCTTCAGCCCCACCATTTTTTTTTCTTTCATTATTAACACCAGAAAATGCTTAAGGTTGTGAGTAAAGACTTTCCATATACTTCCTCATTTGGAAACACCATTTCTAATAAATGAATATTTTTGGTAACTGACTTTCCTTCTTTTATTGTAATTTCAGATCAACATTTATGAGTGATATTCCCATGCCATTATCTTTTTGTATGCCAAACTGCCTCAAGACATGGGCAATGCAGTGATAATTAAGAAATAAATGAATACTTAATTTCATTAATGTAGTAAAATTTTTTTTAAAAACTATAATTTAATGAATTCAGAATTATAAAGTAATTGGTAAATAAAATGGAGGATGGAAAAAACACATTCTGAGTGATTTTATGATGAACAAAGGAATTTATTTTCAGAATATTGTCAGAGTAGAACTCATTTCAGATTCTATCAAGCAAGAATAATTAAACTGGAGATAATTTTAGGTAAGGCATTGGGTCACTAACTACTGGGAAGTTGGGATATATAGTACAGTCAAAAGGCAAGATCATACAGGAGAATATATAGTCTGAAGAATCCCAAAATGGAGTAAAATAAATAGTCTATAAGACTTAATTCGGGGGGGGGGGTGGCTGGAGAAATGACTTAGCAGTTAAGCACTTGCCTGTGAAGCCTAAGGACCCCAATTCAAGGCTCAACTCTCCAGGACCCACATTAGCCAGATGCACAAGGGGCACACGTATCTGGAGTTCCTTTGCAGTGGCTGGACGCCCTGGCGCACCCATTCTCTCTTTCTCTTTCTATCTCTGTCTGTCCCTCTCAAATAAATAAGAAATGAAAAAAAAAAATGTTTTTTAAAAAAGAATTAATTCAGTACAAGAAAGGACAAGGTTTCCTGGTAGTTCTGTGGAGCACTACTGGTCAATCCCTAAAGGATGCACACAGGTAAACATTTCCTTGAACAAACAACATTATTTGGAAACAAACCAACATATTAATATCACACTTAGAAAATCACATTTTATTTGGAAAATATTTTGGTCTATTTTCGAAGTTCTAAATCATATTGTTGGCTACTTGTTATTACCTCATAAAAAGTTTCATGGCTGACTAAAAATTATGAGCATAAGCCAAATAATTGACATTTTAATTGTAGCTTTATCTTAATAAAGACATATTTTTCAAGTGCTGGAAATTGTAATATTTTAACATGTCATTTTTTGAATATCTTTTCTTTCAAATTCTGAATACAAATATGAAGGAATGGCATCAGTACTAATTTAAATAGCAATATGATAAAATACAAAAAGTTCAGTCATAACTAGATATGTTGCCTAAAGCTAGGAGAAAAAAAGTATATATATTAAACTTCAGTTTCTAGGATAGAAATAAGGACTATAATATAATAAGTGAGTAGAATTTGTAAAGTTATATGAATTATGTGTAAAATATGGCTTAAATTAGAATTAGTCTCACATTTTTCTAGTCAAATATTTAATTGAAATTAAAATGTAATGCTTCCTCTATTTAAATATTTAATTTCTATTATTCTTCAAAACTATTAGTTAGATTATACTATTTAAAACTCCTTTTAGAATATTTTATTTATTTGCTTATTTGAGAGAGAGAAAAAGAAACAGGTAGACAGAGAGAGAGGGAGAGAGAGAGAATGAATGGGCACATCAGAGCCTCTGGCCATTACAAAACAGTGCTAGACACATATGCCACTTTGTGCATCTGGTTTACATGTGTACTGTGGAATTGAACTTTGATCCTTAGAATTTACAGAAAGCACCTTAACCACTAAGCCATCTCTCCAGCCCCAATATTTAAAACTTCTTTGAGAATATATTGGTATTACATATTTCTTGGCAACTTATGTCACTAAAAGCATGGTTAAAGCATTTGTTTTCAATGGCTAAAATGTAGTGGCTATTTATTGAATACTAATTATCATCAATGAATTTACTATATTTGCATTGCAAACACCAAAATGAAGGGTTTATTCTTCAGTTTAGGATCATTTCAACCATCTCTTAATTATGATTTGATATTTAATATCTAATATTCATGTTTAAAATGTCACTTTATTCATGCATGGGAAATAGCAGGAAATACACATTTAAAAAGATACATTATAAATACCAAAGGATGTCATTGTAAGCTGTGAAATGTGTCTACTTAACACAAGAGAGAGGATTGCTTCAATTACTTGATAAGCTTTTTTGTTTCAAGGAGGGACTTACTCTGACCCAGGCTGTCCTGGAATTCACTATGTAGTCTCAGGGTGGCCTCAAACTCATGGTGATCCTCCTACCTCTGCCTCCCTAGTGCTGGGATTAAAGGCATGCGCCACCACACCCAGCTTTTGATAAGCTTTTAAAAATATTTTCATTAACACATATTAAGAATACATAGTAATGCGTTATGTCATTTTTATTCATATCCATAATGCATTTTGATCATGTTCACCCCAACTACCCTCTGTTATCCCCTTATACTCCTGCTGATCAGATTACACTTTCAATTAGTAAATCCTAAATCTTTATGACTCACTGAATTTGGTCAGTGAGGTTACAGGAGCCTGGGGTGGAGTTATCCAGCGAAGCATGGGCAGCTCACCAGTGGTCCCCCAGTGAATAGCAGGACTCGCTCTCCAACTGCCACATTACCTTCAACTTTACATTTCACATGCTTTTATTGGACACTGGGTGTTCTTTAATTAAAAAGAAAATGTCCAGTTTGATAATATCTATCTGGTAATCCAAGAGTTTAATCCACTAATGTGTAATTTACTACTGTTTGTGTTAGCAGCTTAGCTTTAAAGATATAATAAATTGAAAATTATTTTTTAAAATAATCTGCCCATATATTCTTTAAACTTCAGCTTAATCTTCATAGTTTTCAGTAGAATGCATATCCATTCATATGTATAATTTATATTTATATTTACATGTAATTTGAAGCATAAGTTCACTGGCAAGAGAGTTTTCATTTACAATTCTCTTAAAAATCATATATCTTAATAGTTTTTAAACTATTTTAGATAAATATATAATTATGGTGTCATAATTTTTAACTTCATCATGTTCACGTTCTGTCATTTTCTTTGGTTTCCAAAATTCTGTATTAGAAGTCTTCTATGTAGTTAAATCTATTTCTCTGTATGTAGTATTTCATTTTTTTCCTCTTTTACAGCATATTTCTCCAGTAATTGAGGTTTTTTACATCTTGACTAAGATGTGATTTAAGCACTGGAGAGATGACTTAGTAGCTGAAGCACTTGCCTATGAAGCCTAAGGACCAAGGTTTGACTGCCTAGTACTCATGTAAGCCAGATATACAAGGAGGTGCATGTGTCTGAAATACACTTGTGGTGTATAGGCCCTGGGGCACCCACTCTCTCTCTCTCCTTCTCTCTCTCCTTCTCTCCCTCCCCCCTCAAATAAACAAAGTAAATTAAAAATAAAATATTTAAAATATGAGATTTTAAAATATAGTTTTTTGGCTTCTCGGAGCCTTCGAATCTACACTGCTACATTTTATTAAATTTAGACAACATACATCATAATTTTCTCAAGTAATTCTTCCATAGTTATTTCCCCCTTTCTCTGCTTGGCTTTTCAAATACATATATTTTCCTACCATTCTTTGGTTTCATATTCTCCTCTGTAACACTTTTGTGTCTTTACCTGAACATTCTTATAATCATTATTGGCCTGCCATTATCTATCACTTTTTTCTCTCTGTGTATTTTAGTCTGCTTATAAATTTTTGTAAAGAATTTATTATCTGCAATGGCTTCTATAATATTCTTAACATAAGTGTAGTATATATAGGCTAGTCTTTTGCTATAGACCTTTGAAGAAGTTTTCAATACTTCTCTATAGTCTCCAGCTGCCCTTCCCTCGTTTCTTTATCACATTTTTCATACCTGCTGCGGAGGGGTTGGCTGTTGCTTTCCTCTGCCCCTCAGCTGCAGTGAGTGTTGGTCAGGAATCCAGGGAAGGAATATTTCCTGATTCAGAGATGTTTCTGAACTTGTCACTGCATGACCTAAGAGGAGGAGCAGGCGTCTGAGCACAGCGCTCTCGGCATCTGCTCTGTCCTTGACCTTGTTTCTGAGCACACCCATCCTCAGACACTAGGAGAGGCAGCTGCGATGCCACGCGGGCCTCCCGTGTCACTGCGGCTCCCAGCCAGGCCTCGGGAGTGGAGAAGTTCCTGTTGTTGTCATCGTCTTTGTCCTTGTAAAGCACACTCGGCAAAGAGTGAAGCACGTTGGCTTGTTGTTGTCGGAGGGATGAAGGATCACCTTATAATTAACATCCCTTACCAGACCCAAAAATGTTATTTTGGGCTTGGGGAGATGGCTACACCTTCTGCAAGCAAGAGAGCCCAAGATTCCCCGAGTTCATTTCCCCAGGACCCAAGAAAACAGCTGGCCACACAACCTTTAACTTCCGTCTGGGGAGGGTCTGAAAGTGAAGAATCGCTGGAGCTTACACCAAACATAGTTCCACATTCAGAAAAAAGACTGATTTTGTCTCAAGGAAATATTCAGATGAACAATACTGTAAGGACACCCGCTGTTCTCCTCTGGCCTCCATGCCCCTTCAAGCACATCGACGTATAAACATATGTACAGCTCCCATACACACCATGCCACACATACCACACACACAGAAGATGTCTCGGTCCTCTCCTCATAGAAGACTACTGTTTTCATGGTGTTAACACTGTAAGTGGAAGCAGAACTCAGGCTTTTCTTTAATGTTGGTGTCATTTGTATTTGTCAGTCTTATTTTCAATAGTTATAATCTAACCTTGTTTTTATTATGTGGTTTATTGTTATATAAGATAATATTATTTCACTAATTCTATTGTAAAGTGTTGTATAAATATACCTCCACATTGAAGGTGCCTGGTATTTACAGAGCTTCTTTTAAATATTTGGTTCCATTGCATGCATAGGATGAGAACGTTATCTACCTAGCTCATTGTGCTTTCTCTTGATCCCCAAAGTAAGAACATGCCAAGTTCAGCATGACTATAGGGATCAACGCTACATATATATATATATTTTTTTCACAGCTTCTATACAGAAATAAAGCTTGATCTTTCATCTAAAATTTGAGCAAAAATATTTTTTCCACTATGATAAATTATCTATCTATCTACATTGGATTCGTAATAAGGATCATATAGCTCAATTAATTGAAACCTGTGCATAGTAACCTGATTGGGATATTTAAGTTACGCACTGACTTCACCGTTTGAGGTGTGTGATAACAGCAACTCTACTGGGATAGATAAGGTCATGGATTCCACTAACCCGTGTCTTTTGAAAGAATACTTGAACATGGCCCAGAACTTTATTCCAATGTGTTTGAAACACCACAGTGATACTGCCAGCATCTTAATCTAAGTTTTCATAGAGAATAAAAACAAAACACTAGGTCTTCCTTCAGTAACTAATTTCTCTGACCTTGAAGAAACCATTTAATCTCAAGTTTCCTTTCATGTAAATATTAGGGTGTTCCATTTCTTTAAAAAATCATGTAAATTAAGTGGGCAGTGGTTTAGATCCTTCTAGGTGCATAAACTACTCCCCGAGTGTAAATTACATTGTTCTGAGTACGTTAAGCCACCAGTGCCTGAAATGCAGTGAATCACATCTCTACTGCATTTCATGTGCCCTAATGACTTAAAACATTCAAGATGTTTTTTTTTTTTTAATACCAAGCTTACATAGTAGGAGTTTGATGATGCTCTTTATGAAACTTGAAAAGAAGCACATTGCCAAGATTTGGCATGTTTTCTCACTGCTGGTAAAGAAACAAAACTGACAGGGAACTTGAAAACTAATTAGACTGCACAATACACCACTGCAGTTAAATTTATGAGCGGTGCTTTTAAAGGAATAAAAATATGCAGGTTAAGGGTGCTCTTCTAATTCATCATGCTAAACAGACTTCCTGAAGCATACACCAAAGGGTGTCCCAAAACACTTGGTAACATAATACCTGTCAAAATACTCGCTAATTGGTAAAATCCAAGAGCATGTCCCAGTGCATGTTCTATCTGTACTTTGAAACAATTTCCAGGGGCTGAAATCTCTTCTCTATTATCACTGAGTAGCTTTTACCAGAGTCCTTTATTTTGTACTAAAATAAAAAAGGTGGTGCATTTTCAGATAAGCGTTCCTCCATGATTAGCTGTTCTGTGAATCCCGTAATAGTGCTCTGGGCTGTCATTGGTTGGTTCCATCTGAACTGACTTTTGAATATGTTGCCTTGAGCAGTGTCGCCAAACAGTCTTAATGGCCTTCAGAGTAGTGTTGCCTGTTTATGGGGAGACAACACAACAGCTTAGCAACAGTACTTTATGCATCTTCCATTTTGATATCTCTTGACTACATTCTTTCTGGTTTCAGTTTGACCTCCTAAAGAATGTACCCTGAGCTGGCCCTCCCCCTCTGGTTCTCCTGGCATCACTTTCACTTCTGATCAATTGCATCCGAACCCAGAATCTTTCCTCTCTCCCACAGCCACGTTGTTTCAAATACCCAAGAGCAATTTACATTTTGGCACACATCTGTGGCAATCAAGTGTTTTAAAGAAAAAAAGAAAGAATTCTTACCTTCTCATTCAGTTTGCTCTCTCTTGTAATGTTTATCAGATATTTTGTCCTCCAACTAGATTTCATTGTTTTGAAATGTATTAAGTACTGCAAATCTCACTATCATTGGGGATTAATTATCTAAGAGATTCCTGGTTCCTTTCACAAACTTTAGAAAAAATCTCAAAAAATGCATCATGGCATAGAAGAAATAACAGAAACTCCAAAACAAAACAAAAAATCCCACAAGTGAAGCTATGGAAATTTCCCTTCCCTGGTGGAAAGACTAACAACAGCAGAGTGGAAAAGGATCCACCAGTAAGTTGAGGAAATTGAGGAAGAAAACTTGGAAAAAGTAGCAGGAGTCTGCTCACATCTCACTGACCATCTCTTCATTCTACTGCAGGTGGCCACAGGACAAATCAGAAACACGGCCCTGGATTTCTGAGCCACTGCGTCATGCAGGAAACTTTTGCTCCAGTGCCGGGCATGGTGGTGCACGCCTTTAAGCCTAGCACTTGGGAGGCAGAGGTAGGAGGATCTCCATGAGTTCAGGCCAGCCTGAGACTACACAGTGAATTCCAGGTCAGCCTGGGCTAGAGTGAGACCCTACCTCAGAAAGAAAATAAAAAGTTTTGTTTTGAGTAAAAAGCATTATAACAGGTAAAACTATGGAGATAACTATAGTATCAGTATGGGGCAAGTGCCATCTTTTAATGAGGTGACTCAGTAATCATGCGTGGATGGAGTCGGTCACTATCACCACATGACCATGCCCATCAATCTAGAAACCACTACAACAAAGCCCAGTGGGAAAGTGCTTGGACAATTAGTATGAAGACCTACTTGAGTTTGATACTTGTACCCACATAAGAAAGGCCAGGCATGGTGACATGTCCACCTCCAGTTTTTTACATGAGTTCTAGTCAAACTTGGTAGACTCCAACCAAAGAGGCCCTCATGCTTAACAAGCAAGTGCTCTTACCTGCTGGCCATCTTCCCCATCCAGAAATTCGTTCAGTAATTATATAAATGCATATGCATTTGTATATAACTTGGCTATGCTTTATAATTTTCATACAGTGAGATTTTAATAAAATTAAAGATAAAGTCAACACCAATTACAGATAAGTTTACTACATTTTAAAGTACAAAATTTGACAACTTGTATTTTTATTTATATCATACTTATTATCATTATGTAAGTTTCAGGGCTGACCAAGACCACGGAGACCAGTCTGAGGCAAAGATGGAAGTTTTCATTTAGGGAAAAACATGAGCTACCAGGACTGACTCTCAAGAGCAGAGCAGTCAGCTTGGGATCACAGACAGTGGGCTATACAGAACTCTTCAGCTGGGGGAAGGTGAGGAAGAAGAGGGGAACTCCTTTCTGTGAAAACAGAAGTGACCAGGTGGGAGGTAAGGAGGGCAGGAAACCTAGACCTGCGCTATTGTCAGGCAAGGAGGGGATAATGGCTGGGCGGTCCCGTGAGGAATGTGGATGACCCACTTCTTGATGTGTCACCCTCCTGCTGTCCTTAGAGGTATCTTCAGTCGAAAGCTCCAAGTTGCCTAATTCCTTCAGCACACAAGTTCCAAATGATCAAACTCCTCATGGCCAGACACATTTCAACACTTCCACCTCAATTGCTTGGTTGAACCTCCAGAACAGACAGTTATGGGAGGAAGGGAACTTATTTGGAGCTTACAGATCCAAGAGAAGTTCCATAAGGGCTGAAAAAGCCAATAAAACACACTTTCACAGGTCCAAGCAGAGGGAAAAATCACAAGCCAAATTAACATGTAAATAAAAATCAACAAACCTTTGAAGATTGGTACAATGAGCTTAATATCAAACACATGTGTGGGTGATTTTAATTCAAAATGAAGTTTAAAAATATTGGAAATGCAATGTTTTTTAAATGTCTCAGAATTAATAGTAGTAAAATTTAAGAATCTCAGTATTTCTAAGGATAGTCATTTATTTTAACATTATTCATAAATATCTAGAGTTAAAAAACAAGGCATTTGGGAGGCTGAGGCAGGGGATGTTCAGTTGGAGGACAGCCCGGGCTACAAACCATCTTCAAAAACAGCCTCATTAGCTACACAGAAAAACTTTGCCTTATGAAAATGTAATTACATTCTTAAAAGACAGAAGAAACAAATTTCCTAAGTCAGTCTTATTTAAAAATATCTCTGAACTAAATGGCTTTTTACAACAGAATGGTAATTATTTTCTTTATCTTACAATAGTTTTATAATAATAGTATTATAATTGTTAAATTCTCTAAACATCTGGGTTTTATTTGTATTTTAAACTTAAAGTTTAAAAAAGTATTGGACTTTGTATTTAGTTACCACTAAATTAAGTTTTTTGTTTATTATTAAGTTTGAGTTCATTTTTTGCCTAATTTTTAGATAATTTCATTGAACTACATAGAAGAAATATTGTTAGGAATGAAACTATGCAGGTATTTTAACCCATTATTTCTCTACTCAGTACTAAATATTTTACATTTATTTAGGTGAGCAAATTTAAGTTAATCAAAGTAGGATTTAAAAAAAAAAATAACATGCAAGTCAAACCTCAGACCATCTAGGGGACCGGGACAGGTTCCTTTGTAGCTAGGAGAGGATTACTAAGCCTGCACAACAAAGCAAAGAATCTTTCTTGATTCAATCATGTTCACCCATAATTATGTCATTCCCACTCCACTATAAGTCCTTTCTCCTTACATGCTGTATTTAATGGCAACCTTCCTCTGGTTCTTTTTTTTTTTTTTTTTAATTTGATTTATTAGTTTTCTTTTCATCAAATACAGGCAGTTTGGTACCATTGTTTAGGCTCATCTATGACCTACCCCCTCCCATTAGACCCTCCTTGTTGATGTAAACGGGTCGTGCATTGTGCAGTTAGTCCCCAGTTATTGGTATGCTAAATGTCTCTGCAAATCATGACCCAACATGTGGCTCTGACATTCTTTCCGCCCCCTCTTCCGCAAAATTTCCCTGAGCCATGTTGGGTTCATTTTTGGTCTGCTTCAGTGCTGAGGTGTTGGGGGCCTCTTAGGCTCTGGTTCTCTGATTTGGTAGGAGTTGATTTTTCTCTGTGTTGGTCTCCTTCCTCTTTGTGCTGGTATCTGGTTCACAGGAAAACATCACCCTTGCTTGTTTCACCAATTGTCCTTAGGTTCTTTTTTTAAAAATATTTTTATTTATTTATTTGAGAGCGACAGACAGAGAAAGAGGCAGATAGAGAAGGAGAGAGAATGGGCGCGCCAGGGCCTCCAAGAGCCACTGCAAACGAATTCCAGATGCGTGCGCCCTTCCTCTGGTTCTTAAAGGTTTCTCTGGTTGTGTTTATTCATTAATGCTTTCAATGTTCCTATCTGAATTATCTGCTTCCATTTTTACTGCCTTGTTCACCTTGGATTCTCAGGTTGGCATTTTCCTTGACTCATGACAATGTGAGCCTGAGACTACACTGCAGCAGAGACCATCACATGGGGCAGCTTGAGCCTGGGCAGTAGAGTCACCTACTACCTGGTACCTGCCTTAACTCTGGAGTGACCACTGGGTTAACAAGCCCGTGCAGAGGGAAACATGAACTCAACACATCCGTCTCTCCTCATTTCACTATGCATCTATTCATTTATCTGCATGCATGTGTGTAGGCTTGTGTTTCCATATGCTCATGGTTGCATTCTGGCCATGGCTCATATTTGGAGGTTAGGGGACAACTTTCAGGTGTCTGTGTTCTTCTCCCTCCTTTGAGACAGGGTCTCCACAGCTACAAGCAAATGTGGTGCCAGCTTGGTGACCTTCAGATTCTCCTGGCAACGCATCCCACTGTGCGCGGGGATCTCATTTTACTGGGGAGAACGGAGCTAGCATTTGCAGGCTTTGCCAGCCTGCACACTTAACCAGTGTTCTCTGGTAATTAACATAAATAAGTGCATAGTCCATGCATGATAATTAAATCTTGTAACTCAAACAGCAGCAGAGCAGAGAGAATGGTATAGAAATCTTATAAGAACTCTTATAAGAAAATCCCTCCAATCTGGACATGGTGGCACATGCCTTTAATCTCAGCACTTGAGAGGCAGAGGTAGGAGAATCACCGTGAGTTCAAAGCCACCCTGAGGATACATAACAAATTCGAGGTCAGCCTGGACCAGAGTGAAACCTTATCTTTTTTTGTTTTTGTTTTTTTGTTTTTGTTTTTTTGTTTTTGTTTTTGTTTCTTGAGGTAGGGTCTCATTCTAGCTCAGGCTGACCTGGAATTCACTATGTAGTCTCAGGGTGGCCTTGAACTCATGGGGATCCTCATACTTCTGCCTCCTGAATGCTGGGATTAAAGGCATGCACCACCATGCCCGGCTGAAACCTTATCTTGAAAAAAAAAAAAATCCCTCCAAATACATGGTGTTAATATGTACATATAAGATTTTACTAACTGCACATATATTATTTTTCTAAAATTAATTAATACTGGTAGATATGAGGTATGAACGAGTTGGTCCAAATTGTTTTTAAGGCCATCTCATGCCAATTTATTTCAGCGACCCCGGGCTGTTGGGAAAGATCTGCTCTGAACCACAAGGGAGGGCAGAAAGGCAGGAAATTGGACGCTTCCTAGCTGAAGAAGCATGGTAGAGAGGGAATCTGAACACATCTGGATGCGGTAGGCAGGGCCGCTACAGGAAGACAAGCAGCTACAGGTGGACATGGAGCAGTGACTTCTTGTCATGGCTGCAGTCCCTGTATATCAGGGTTTTGTTTTTTTTTTATAACTTTTTTTTTTTTTTCAAGGTAGGGTCTCGCTCTAGCCCAGGCTGACCTGGAATACACTATGTATTCTCAGGGTGGCCTCAAACTCCTGGCAATCCTCCTACCTATGCCTCCTGAATGCTGGGATTAAAGGCGTGCGCTAACACCACCGGCTCTGATGTTTTTTAAGGTAAGTAGAAACGTTCTATGGATACATCATGCTATGTTTCGGTACCATCATTCCCCTCCTCCCTACCCGCTTCACTGAGGGTCCTCCTTCGTTGGATTTCTGATAGTTACCAAGGGACTGTGGGTGTTAGTCAAGTAATGCTTCAGGATACTCCCTCCTTCCCTTCAGCGCTTATATTCTTTCAGCCGTCTCTTCCACAAAGAACCCCGAGTTTGGTGGGTGTGTTTGAAGTCCACTTTCATGTTGAGCTCTCGTCAGCTCCTGGATTTCTGCTCTGGCACGTCTTGAGTACCCTCAGCGTCTATCGCCATCACCCTGGTGCAGGATGTCCGGTTACCTTGGAAGCAGCGCTCTTGCTCATCTCGCTAATTCCTCTGTGGGTTCGCCTCCTTGCTGTGCAAAGGGTGGGTCCTTTCCTGCCAGGAAGTCAGTTATTCAGCTTTGTCTTCTTGGTAATTGAGTTTTGTTCCTTCTTCTTGGTTCTCGCTGCTTTTCGGAAAAATAGAGAAAAAAAATTCTACTCAGTTTTGGTTGATATTGAGCATAGATTTCAATGCTTATTTGTACCTATCTCTAAAGCCAACCCTACTTTGTTTCAACTATGATCATACATAAATTGGGGATGGATTCTGAAAATTACATCATTAGGGGATGTTATCATTATATAAACAAACTGAATGTATTTGATATTTAAGTCCACACATCTAGGCTATTGTTTGGTGGACTGAAAACCAATACAGCTTGTTGATATCTGCATGTCTAAATGAGGGAAAGGCTCAGTGCAGCATGAAGACCTAACTTTGGATCCCTAATCTCAATTTAAGAAGCCAGGTAATGTAGCAAGTGTTTATAAAGCTAATATTGGGGAGGTGGAGATAAAATGACCTATGTAAAATTTTTAAAAATAAAATAAAATAAAGGGGCAATTTATCAAAATGAAAAAATAAATAAGTGATCCATAAGGATTATTACAAGTAGTCTCCCAAAATCAGTGGATTCCATGTCCTGTGAAGAAATCTGCCTAAAAATAGAAGGTAGAGAACAACTGAGAAAGATTCCCAGGGTTCACCTCAAGTCTCCTTATGTTTGCACCTATGGGCATGTGCCCCCCACACACATGCACACACAGATGAACACACAGACAAACTTATATGACACATGCAAATGTATAGTTTAAAAAAAATCAGGAGCCAGACATGACAGCACATGCCTTTAATCCCAGTACTCAGGAGGCAGAAGTAGGATTGCCATGAGTTCGAGGCCACCCTGAAACTTCATAGTGAATTCCAGATAAGCTTGGACTAGGGTGAGACTATACCTTAACTTCCCCCCAAAATCAGAATAAAATATTACAAAATCACACCACATACAAATCAATAAATGTCAATGCAGAAATTGATGTTTTATTATAATCTTTCTAAAGACCATATTGATAGATTAACTTCAGAAGATATAAATTAAGCTGAAATAAGAAATACTCCCTGGTTGGAGAAATGGCATAGTGACTAAAGCACTTGCCTGCAAAGCCTAAAAACACAGGATCAATTCCCCAGTACCCATGTAAAGCCAGGTGCACAAAGTGGCACATGCATCTGGAGTTTGTTTGCACTTGCTAGAAGCCCTGGTGTATCTATTCTCTCTCTCTCCCTACCTGCCTCCCCCTCTCAAATAAATAAAATATCTTTTAAAAAGAAATAATTCCAGAGTAACAGGAGCTCAGAAGAAAACAAATTTCTTTTACTCTCATTTTGTATCCCAATCCAGTTGGAGTAGGCTATGCATCAATTTCCTTTCACACAGGACTTGGGCATTATCAGAACAGATGTGTTTGGTGGGGATGCCAAAATAATCTTACATATTCTGCATTCTCTGTACCTGTGAATTACATTTTCATACTATAATCAGTATAGTGAGAAAACACTACTGGTAGGAAAATAGCATATGTTTGAATAATTTGGGCATTATCAATAGACTTTTTGTAAGTAAAAGTATTTTTTTTGTGTATGTTGTCAGGAAATACTATAACATGTAAAATTAAATCTGTGCAAAATTAAATGATTGACTTTGCATATGCCTATATTTATATCTGGGCCACATCTATACAGAAAGAACACAAGCTAAGGGAAATACCAGAGCCAATGCAGACTGGCTTTGTGAGCATTATAGATATAAATGCCTTTATAAACTCCATACTATAAAAACACAGTGGATTCTGACGAAGATCTATATTTCCTACTTGGTAATGAACTAGTTTTAACTAGAGCTAAAATAATACACTTTATGGTCAATTCTCTGACTTCTTATATTCCTAGTATTACTTATTTTGTGCTCCTGTATTGACATTTTACTAATTATTGGAATTCATTCCACCTAGACAGGATTTTCAGGGTCAAGCTCTTCAAACATTTACTCCTACAGGAAAAGATGCTCCTATCAAGAAAATTCTGAAATTCTTGCTGCCTATGTAATTAGATATAATGACAGCCTATGATACTGAACCTTCTGGCTCCCTCCAAACTCACTGTGCTCTCTGTGTTCTGAATGTTGAACAGAGAGGAAAGCATTAGGAACTCAATAGGTGGGGAGTCATTTCCTGCCTACAGTCATATTCGAAGAAAGGTCTCCTAAAGTTTGGCATCATTAAACATCCGCCAAATAAACCTACTGCTGAGATATTAGTCCTAGAAGCTTTTGTGTTTGATATTTAACTAGAGTTTGCTGAAAACAATATTCACATCTCCACAAATATTTCCTCCATACACACATGTATATGTGTGCATGTGTGTATGCATGTACATATATGGAAAAGTAACCATAAATCCATATATACATATGTATATATATATGGTACTTCATATATATATATGTCTCCATATGGTTTCTTTTACTATTACATTTATTTCAACTAATCAACTAATAGGTTGATACTTTTATATATAAAGGAGTAAATTAACCAACATATATCCATTTTGTTTTATTTTTAAAATCTTGACATTTTTCTTCCATAATAGTAGTAGACAATTTAAGCAGTACAGTTTAAATTGTGGCTCTAAGATGCACAAGGTGGTACATGCATCTGGAGTTTGTTTACAGTTGCTATAGCTTCTGGTATGCTCTCTCTCTCTCTCTACCTGCCTCCTTCCTTCTCTCTCTTTCAAATAAATAAATAAATAAAATATTTAAATTGTAGCTCCATAAACACTTTCATATCGTTTCACAAAATGTTTATAAAATGCTATTGAAAGTATTTGCCATTATTTAATTAATGAGTTTAAATAAAACTTATTACAGTAATATATAATTTCTTGAATAAAATAGAAGAAAGCCTGCAACCCATTATATGTTTTCAAATATGGTATTAAGTGTCATGGACTTCTGTAACAGTTTCAAAAAGGAAGTTCATAGAATTTTAGTTCTGTAAAAATTCATGTTCTTTAAATGTTTTCATTAGAGTACCACAATCAGTATATTCATATTAATCAAGCATTTTCTTGTTGCTTGTGCATGTCACTAACCAGCTTTTGGAGGCTTAGAAGAGGATTACCTTGAGCTCCAGGACATCTTGGGCTATAGAGCAAGTTCCAGGTCAGCCTGGGCTAGAGTGAGTCCATGCCTCAAAACAAAACTGCCACAAGATATCAAAATAGGTGCAAAGTGAGATGACGGTTTTCAAAATGTACTACTTAGGCTGATCAATGACTCAGAGGGTAGTAACAACTAGATGATTTCAACTAATAACCCAGAGAGGAAAGTTAGCAACATTGAGAAACAGGTCCAGAAAATGGAAGAGAAATTCAATAATGTGGATGAAAATGTCAGCAACATGAGATAAAAAGTCAACAAAAAAACATTTAAAAAGTAGACAGTAGGAAATGAAAAACTCAAAGAATTAAATTTAAAAGCATAATGTTAGTATCAACAATATATATAGCCAAGCACCAGAAAGGATCATAGGGATGAAGGGCAAGGCAGGGTTGATGGACAAGCAGAGGATGATGAAGGACTCTGGGAGGAAGGACAGGGTTGGGGTGATCGACGAGGCTGGAAGAATATTACTTTGAAGCACCATAAAGGAAAAAATGAATATGATCACAACATCCCAGAACTATGGAATATGATGGAGAGATCTACATAGAACGTGCAGGACAGCCAGCTCCATGGGAGGGAGCCCATGCTTCCTATGTAAATCTGACTGAAAGTCTAAGGCTCGAGACTTGGGACTGCTACCCGGATGGTGTGTTAAGCAGTCTTCTCAGTATGTATGTTTTATTCCCATAGAGGAAGGTCTGCTCTCAATCTTGTTCACAGAACTTTGTTTTAGCAGAGGACAAAGGACAATGAAGAGATGCATGGCTGGGAAATTTTCTGAAAATAAATGACTATTGTACACTCAACATGTAGCCCTTCCTAAGGCTCATAAGGACGGGGAGACTGAATAGAACCAAAAGAGTAGGAATGGAGGAATGCATGGAATGCTGTTTCTGGATATAACATAGTAGTTTTACTCAGGAACTCACAGCAGGTGCCATTTCCTGAACACAATTGAGCCTATAAAATTTCAGTGTGAGTTGTGTAACTAAGTGTTCATAAGATCACACGCCCCTCAGAGTTGTTAAGGAAAGCTAATAGTCGGAGGATGGAGGTGTAGATATTGGCAATTTGCCCATACTCTAGTAAATTATTTCCTATACATGCTAGTGTAAGAACCCCTAATTAAGCTCAATGGATCAAAAAAGAGTCTTGAAAATAGGAAGAAAATTAGTTGGGGAAGAGTTGTAGTGTAAAGTAGAGGGAGATAGGTGAGAGCAGAAGGCAAAAGACAAAAGTACATTCTATACATTTATGAATGGCACAAAACTGAAAAAAGATTCCTTCATATAAAAGGAGGAGCTGAAAAAGAGTGAAAGACACAGAGGGCCTATTCAATGGAATAGCAGCTGAAAATTTCCCAAATCTAGAGAAAGAAATAGACATCCCAATGTAAGAAACATTCAGATCTCTAAATGCACATGTCCAGGAGACAGCCTCTCTTTGACACATTATAGTGAAGATGTCAAAAACACAATGCAAAGAAACAATACTTAAAGCTTACAAGGATAAGGTGAGTGTGGTAGAGCACTCTCATCATCCCACAGCTTGGGAGATGGAGATAAGAATATCCGAAGGTCCACAAATGAATACTGATTTACTCATATCCTAATAATGTGCAAAATGCTTGGACTTTAGAGAATGCTGGACATAGGGTATACCTTAACTCATGGCAACTCCCCAAATCACTGGGGTCAATGGATAGAAGGGAATGACTTGGAGAAAGACTGGTGAAACAAATTAAGTTGGTTTTTTTTTTTTCTGATAATATATCATGTAGTGTACATTTCCATCCTGTGGGAAATTATACTGTAGAGAATGTACTATTTTGACAAGCCTTGAATACTTGCATTCAACAGTTTGGTCTGATGATGTAAACTGTGGGGGAAATTGTATGAGCTTGGACCAAATAGCAACATGCAAGGTAGATTGTAGTTCCACTACAGATGCTAACAACAGCCAGTGTGACTGGTAAGGAAACCATGTCCACAGCCCATGGAGAATGTGTATATTATCATCCAGGCTTTAGTACCCAACAGTATTTGTTTTACAGAATAGAATAATTGATACAAGTGGTGAGATCTTCTTATGCTGCATTTGACCCATCATGCTCATTTTTTAATATGCTTAGTTGCTAATCCCTAAGACTATAAGTCAGAGTTGCTTGGAATGTGTGCCAAGAGCCTTTAGAGCTCTTCTCAAAGTTACCTCCATAATCCTGTTTGTCTTGTGACAATGGCCCAGGACCTCTATTTATTATCATGCACAGCATTAATAAAGCCGCTTCATTACATGAGTGATAAAATGCTGGCCTCTATGTGTCTCACGTATTTATAAGAACATCTGGAAGAACAATAAAAATAGCATTTAAAGAGTTTAAATGTAGAAAGCAATCTGCATGGGTGGAAAAGGGCACTCACAGAAGCCACAGATTTACTGAATGAAAATCATCGCAGCAGAGATGGAGCTGCCGTCTTTCGTGGTTGGCTCGGTAGGCTGATGACATACTCTCTCTGCCACCACAGAGCGTCAGCCCTGCTGTCGGCTGCCAGAACTGGATGAAAAGCTCCCCATTGATCCAAAACAAAAATTAAGAACAAAGCGAAATCAAGCTTGGAACGAGCACGCTACTTCCTTTAGGCTGGCTAGCGCTCGTCGTTCCAGAAGTTCACGTTGCACAGTAGTGAAGAGCGGGACTCAGATGTGGACGCCATGCAACGTATTTGACGCATTCTAACCAACACGTGTCTACTGGCGTAGTAGTTATGCAGCTCATAGGACAATAGCCAACTATTTATCATGTGTCATAGAAGGGAACCCATGTTTGTCAGTGCAAGTCAGAATAGAAATCCTGTATCTGCAGAGGTTCTCACATGGAAGCTGTTGTTTTGCTGGCTGAATATGACGTACTTCCTGATTTTCCCTCTAAACCTTTGGGTTCAAGCCCCACAAGTTACTACTATTATTAGCTACAAGAAGATAAAACTGTTTACATGTGAGTGGTAGAGATTCATGAGTCAGACTGCATGGTATACGTGTCAACTGTTGAGGTGTATGTCTTTACTGCAGCATGTCCCAATGTTCAGCCCTAAATGTCTCTCCAGAAAAGTTAAGCACCAAAAGCCATTCAACTTGTGGGAATTTGTTTGTGACATCATAAAAGAAATTGTGTATGCTGATATTGTCATGTATTACCACCATATTTATTTATTTTCTCTAATATTAGCCATGTTTTAAAATATATATATTTTCTTTATTTATTTGAGAAAGAGAAAGAGCGAGAGAGACAGAGGGAGAGAGAAATGGAGAGAATGGGAGAGTGAGGGTCTCTAGCCACTGCGAATGAACTGCAGAGGCATGTGCCCCCTTGTACATCTGCCTTACATGGATCCTGGAGAACCAAACTGGGATCCTTTGGCTTCACAGGCAAATGTCTTAACCGCTAAGCCATCTCTCCAGCCCATTAGCCATGTTTTTGGTTATTAATGTAGTGAAGGCCAGACGTTTTGTTTCCTTCTTAGGTTCTTAGATTACCTGCTTTTATATTTTTTTTTTTTTTTTTTTTTGTATCTTCTCACGAACTTTATTGTTTAGCCTTAATATAATAAAATCATTTTATTTTACCTAGGTTTAAACATTCTGGCATGTTAAGCATTTTGTTACTATTTCAAGTGATTCCGTTGTCACTTTTCTATTGTTTGTCGTGATTTGTAATTGTCTTCTCTTCTTCTTGTCCAGCCAGCTGAGCACCTGGAAGCTGAGCAGCGATGTCCAGGGACACAGCTCTCAGGACTCGTCACCAGTGCTGCGAGTTCCTCTGAGGCACTTGACCTTCAGCCATCCCTGCTCTTGGAAGTTACTCCTTACCTTTGCCCCTTTAAGTAACCTCAGTAGAGTCACTGGCTACACAATTCAACTTTTAAACTATTTTTAAAAGTTATTGGCAGGACAGGTACTCAGCCACTGCAAACAAACTCCAGACGTGTGTGCCCCTTTTGTGTGCATGTGCAACATTGCACACTTGTGTCTCTGGGCATCTGGCTTACATGTGACCTGGAGGTTCAAACATGAGTTCTTAGGGTTCTCAGGCAAGAGCTTTAACTGCTAAACCATCTTTCCAGCCAACTGAATTTTGATTGATGCATTGCTTTGCTCTGTCACTGAGGCCCTATCTGCTGTGACTAGATGTTTTTTAATATCTCACCAGTAAAAGTCACAGAATGGTATATTTATTTCAGTATTTTATTTCAAACATATGTCACAGGGCTAATCGACAACTACTTACTTTTAAACGAGTTGGAGGCAATCACAGTTTTAATTGTGTCAACTCAATATGCATCACAAACTGCATTTTTCATCAAATATACTTGAGAAGTTTATTAGCTTTACTCTGTATTTATCCATCTTATTTTCCTATTCTTTAAAGTTGAAGTGTTCTCTGTCCTTCAAAAGTCTTTGGCTATGTCAAAGGCTTATTTTTTTTTTCTGTTGCTTTTCTTTGCTAATTTCCATGGATATTCACATAAAAGATATAAAGAAGGGGCACCAAACGGAATAAAGAATTAATCCAGTAAAAGAAAACTGAGCTCACAATTTAGGAAACAAAATCCCCCATGCAAAGATGAAAGACAGCATACATATGCAGGGCACTGACGGCAACAAATGAAAATGAAAACGTTACCAAGACCAATCCTCAAAATTCCACCTGAATAAATAAATTCTTTCTGGCCTCAATGTTGTCAAAAGTAAAAGTCACTTATATATGCTATTCAGTTGTAGGAAAATGTGAGGGACAGAAACGTGCTTGTGAAGAAGACAGCAAAGTGTTTAATATTTCTGACCCTCAACCTGAAGGCATGTACTCACGTGGACACGGGACGTGTTACCCTCAGCCTAGGTGAAGAAACTCAAGCTCTTGGTCCTCACCTTCTTCTAGCAGAAGTTCTCTCAGAAAAGCGTCTCCAGCCCTTCCAAAGAATAATAAAGAAGACTCGAGCTCAGATTCCATGATGTCAATATTCCTCAAATTGGTGTGTGTGTGTGTGTGTGTGTGTATGTATGTGTGTGTATGTATGTGTGTGTGTGTATGCATATATATATGCCACGAAGTCTTTGTAACTGTAGAAAAGATTGTTGTACACTTTATTTGAGTAGGCACAGATATTGAAGCAGTTACTAAAATCCCATAAAATTAGTAAAAAATAAATCCCCACGTATGATATACATACAGGAATGATGTAACCTATTTTTAAAAATATTTTTGCTGGGCTGGAGAGATGGCCTAGCGGTTAAGCACTTGCCTGTGAAGCCTAAGGACCCCAGTTCGAGGCTCGGTTCCCCAGGCCCCACGTTAGCCAGATGCACAAGGGGGCGCACGCATCTGGAGTTCGTTTGCAGAGGCTGGAAGCCCTGGCGTGCCCATTCCCTCTCTCTCCCTCTATCTGTCTTTCTCTCTGTGTCTGTCACTCTCAAATAAATAAATAAATAAATATTTTTTTTCTTTTTTTTAAATTTCCCTCCCGCCATCCCTATAAATAAATATTTTTGTTAATCCCAGCACTTGGGTGGCAGAGGTAGGAGGATTGCCATGAGTTCGAGGCCACCCTGAGGCTACATAGTTCCAGGTCAGCCTGGGCTAGAGTGAGACCCTACTTTGAAAAACAAAAATAACAACAACAACAACAACATGTGTGTGTGTATGTATGTATGTGTGTGTATATATATATATATATATATATATATATATATATGTGTGTGTGTGTGTATGTATATAGTTTATTTCTTTTTAATTTATTTATCTGGCTAACGTGGGACCTGGGGAACCAAGCCTTGAACCGGGGTCCTTAGGCTTCACAGGCAAGCGCTTAACCGCTAAGCCATCTCTCCAGCCCTGTATATAGTTTATTAATTTGTCTGCCAGAGAGAGAGAAAAAATGGGCACACCCGGGCCTCCTGCCACTGCAAATGAACTCCAGACACATGTACTACTTTGTGCATCTGGCTTTATGTGGGTGCTAGGGAATGAAATGCCGGTTGTTAAACTTTGCATGCAAGCACCTTAATTTCTGAGCCATCTCTCCAGTTACCCCCTTTTTAAAAAAATAGAAATGATGTAACTTTTAAAATGGAAAAATTCCTACAGTAACAGAGAACTAATTAGTGGTTGGTAGAGGTTGGTGATGGAGCTGGAAGTGAGCATAAATTCTCCTGGTGATGGGTGTAGTAATGTAAATGCTCCCTGTTGTTTCTTTGCCTGTATGCACACAATTGGAAGATAACATTGTATACAAGTGAATGCAGACACATGCATATACAAACACTCAACATTATGTCTACAGGTGGAAATCAGAAAATCCAAATCTTGCTCAAATTCTCTGCGACAGTTTTGTAAGATAATATTAAAATAAAAATAGCATGAGATCTTGAGTTATTAACTTTTACAAGTTATGTATATCTACAAATATTTTAGATAAAATATCTGATTTAAATTGAGATGTGAGTTGAAACACAAATAATACTAATAACAAACAGGTAAGAAAAAAATTTCAATTCAGGCAAAAGAAAGAAAACAATAAAGCAAAAAAAGAGGGCTGGAGAGATGGCTTAGCGGTTAAGCGCTTGCCTGTGAAGCCTAACGACCCCAGTTTGAGGCTCGGTTCCCCAGGTCCCACATTAGCCAGATGCACAAGGGGGTGCACGCATCTGGAGTTCGTTTGCAGAGGCTGGAAGCCCTGGCGCGCCCATTCTCTCTCTCTTCCTCTATCTGTCTTTCTCTCTGTGTCTGTCGCTCTCAAATAAATAAAAATTAAAAAGAAAAAAAAATAAAGCAAAAAAAGAAAAGAAATGAAAAGAAAAAAAAATGTGAGGAGAACCATACCATAGGCTGTATTCATTAGTGGAAATGTCAACATCCAATATAATCCAGAAATTATTGCAAAAAAAAGACACATAAAGATAATAGGAATTAATATTATAAACTATTTTGTATTAAAAGGAGATCCGGGAAATAAATATTGAAAGCAATAGACCTTACCACTTTGATAAAATAAAATCAAAGATTATTGTACAATAGTTTAGCATGGAAAATGGAAGATTAAAAAGTGAACCTACGGCATAAATAAAAACAATATGGTGCTTAGACTAGGCATGGCATTGGGAGTGGAAAGTTGGCAGTGTTAAATAGGGAAAAAACAGTGTAGTAGAGCCGGGCGTGGTGGCGCACGCCTTTAATCCCAGCACTTGGGAGGCAGAGGTAGGAGGATTGCCATGAGATCAAGGCCACCCTAAGACTCCATAGTGAATTCCAGGTCAGCCTGGGCTAGAGTGAGACCCTACATTGAAAAAACAAGCAAAAAACAAACAAACAAACAAAAACAACAACAACAAAAAACCCATAGTGGAATCTAAGGGAGAAGGTGGAAAACTCTTGGTTTTCATGGAATGGTAGATCCTGTCATTGCAGGTCAGACAAGATGACCCGTGAAGAGAAGGGGTACACTGGTAGCCACGTACGTCCAGTAGAACAGGGTGAAGACATGTTGGAGAGCAGAGGAGAAGAGACACAAGCATTTGAAGAGAATAAACAAGTGGCATGCTACCCTTCAAGAAAACCACTTCATTTACGTGCAATTGATGAAGCTGCTGACGTTACTGCATACGTTTTTTTCCCTGAAATGCTTAGCTCTGTTTCATTCTCCAACAGCTCAAATAAGATCCCACTGTTAATCACACTTCCTGAATTCAGGTAGAATCCACTGGTTACATATAGTCTGAATAAATGTAGAATTATAAATACCCCAGTGTGATTGGACGTCTCTAGAGAACCTAAGTTGCATTACATGTCTCTCCCTGGCTTTATAGATTATTTTTTAAATATTTATTTATTAATTGGAGAGGTAGGGAGAGAGAGAGAATGGGCATGCCAGGGCCTGTAGTCACCGCAAATGAACTACAGTCACAAGTACTCCGTTGTGCATGGAGATTACATGGGTCCTGGAGAATCTAACCTTGGTCCTCAGGCTTCTCAGGCAAGTATCTTAGTTGTTGAGACATCTCTCCAGCCTGCTTTGTAGATTCTTTTTGCCTTTGTAACTCTCATACAATAAGCACGTTTTACTCAACATACTCATTTTTTTCCACAGCACCAACAATTTCTTTCCCTCGCTTAGCTCCTTAGAGAACAATTCTCATTTTTTAAAATATATCAGAGGTCGTCAGTCATTCAGAAGTGATCTTGACACAAAGTAATTTTATTAACACAAGATTAATTTCCATATCACAGTTAAAAACCCCTTGTGTTTTTATTTTAGGATGAATGAAAATATGGATATTAAACTGTGAGAATATAATATATCTAGAGGTCAAAGCATTTAAGAGAAAATTGCATGGGATAACACATCTTTCTCAAAAACAAAAACAACAACAAAAGAAATGGATGTCATACTGTCCAAATCCAATTAGTCTGCTTCAAATATGGTATCCAGTTTGGCACAGAGAGTCTTCAGAACTCATGTTGCATGCTCCCCTAGGCTGGTACCAAACACAGGAAATTCCAGTGACAGTGTATCAACATCGCCTTGGGAATCTGCCTCGGAAGCCAGACAGGATTCAAATGACCTTTGCTCCAGTAGCTGGTGCTCAGTCACCTTCCAGTTAACCCAAGTGACACGGACTGAGTAGAGTAATGAAGGGAAAAAAAGCCAAAACAGTCCCACGTTTTTCTGCGTGTACATGACCTCGCTGAACATAACCTTTTAATTTTTAAAAAGTGCTTTATATTTACTTTGTTGTAAACAGATAAGCTAAAGCAACAGCAATGCAATGTTTGAAACACACAAACAACTATACAGGGCCTGGTTTATTACCAGGTGCATGTATATGTTACATAGGGCTTTAAAAACTGCCATTGGAGTCCTCTAGGATTAATTTAAATGCAAATGTTGGGTTCAGATCTTTTGCAGATGCATAGTACAAAAAATTACAGCTTTGAAATAATGATGAATACTCTATTAACGTTAATTGTTATTTTCCAGGAAGTATGCAAGAGAGTGTGACCAGAACATCACCACAGGCAAAGGTCTATTAGCCAACTAGACCAATAAAAATTATACCTCTTGTCAAAACTGGAAGGGCAACAATTTTTTAACAAGCCTAATAAGGAATGACAGTATTAATTAAAAAATGTATTTTTATTCATTTGTGAACTTTGGGCTAATTCCAGAAGTTAGAGGAAGGAAACAAGAGCACTTCTTCTATAATGAGGATAGAAGTGACTGTTCAGTCAAGAAAACAATCATTAAGCCATGAAAACACTATCTTAATTTGGAAGAAACTTCTTCTTAAAAGTTATTACTGTTGTAGTAAAATTGACTTTTTTCTTTCTCAGTGATTTCCATGGTCATAAATCCATCCATCACATAGTAACAGAATTTCTCTCTTTCCTAATTTTTTTTATTTTTCAATATTTCACGGTACGGTCTCACTCTAGCCCAGGCTGACCTGGCATTACCATTCACTGTGTAGTCTCAGGGTGGCCTCAAACTCACAGTGATCCTCCACCTCTGCCGCTTGAGTGCTGGGATTAAAGGCGTGCGCCACCACACCCGGCTGTAGTAACAGGATTTCTCACTTGGATGATTTACATATATATTACTAAGGATTTTACTGATTGGATAGTATACCCCCAAACTGTACGACAAGGAAGCCTTCTAGAAATTATACAATCTAATGAATATTTTTTATGTTTTGTTTTTGTTTTTCAGTTTTTGAGGTATGGTCTCACTCTAGCTCAGGCAGACCTGGAATTCATGATGCAGTCTCAGGGTGGCCTTGAACTCATGGTGATCCTCCTACCACTGCCTCATGAATGCTGGCATTAAAGAAAGGTGTACACCACCATGCCTAGCTTTTTCTTGTGTGTTCTTCATTAGACTATCAATATTCATTTTAAGTCTAAATATCTAGCTCACATTCATGGTCATATACTAGAAATTAAAACAGATGTTTGAAACCTCAATAATACTCTTTGATTAGTAAATGGTCTCAATATAATGCTTGCAACTCTTAGCCCTAGCTTAATGTTAAAAGTTGGAAAAAAAGATGCAAACTGAGAAATAAATTCATAAATCTCTCTTCAGAAATATTTTAAAATGCCAGGTGTGGTAGGGCACACCTTGTTTTTTTAAAATTATTTATTTATTATTTATTTGAGAGCGATAGACACAGAGAGAAAGACAGATAGAGGGAGAGAGAGAGAATGGGCGTGCCAGGGCTTCCAGCCTCTGCAACGAACTCCAGACGCGTGCGCCCCCTTGTGCATCTGGCTAACGTGGGACCTGGGGAACCGAGCCTCGAACCGGGGTCCTTAGGCTTCACAGGCAAGCGCTTAACCGCTAAGCCATCTCTCCAGCCCATCTTCAGAAATATTTTGTTAGGAAGTAAAATTGCTGAGAAAGAGCAAAGATTAGCCTTAACAAGAGTGAACTGCGTTGTTTGGACAACACATCATACAGATATTTGCACCACTCTTGGCATTCTGTGGAAGGCAACCTTCATTAAGAACAGCCCACAGTCCCGGCTGCTCTAGCAGGTCAGCTAGACATGCAAAAGTACATCTTTCTGACCTAACCTTCCCCTATTTCAAAACCCCTGGCCAATTAACCATACTTACAGACCTAAAGATTTGTTTATTTTTTTAAATTTTCATGCAAGTCAAAATTCTCCACGTTTGTTTACACTTCTTCATTTACATGAATTTTAAATCCTTGAGCATTAAATTAAGGAATATTAGATCAAGAATCCAGTGAAAGTATGAGGCATCTTTCCAAGGATTATTTTATACAAATAAGTGACTCAATACAAATGTCTACTCACCAATAGCCTTACCTATAGGAAGTACTCAATAACACATCAAGTTATGGTTAAAATATGAACTGGGTTGATCTATGAGTAACATTTCCTGAGTACTCACTCTATAGCACATGCTACCTAAGCAGTGTTCTGCTGAAAAGGTTCCCTTGAAGCCTCATATAATGAATACCTAGAAAATGCAGAAATGTAATTTACCTACCACTATACAGTCACCAAGGCTAAGGCTAATCTTTGTTTCTGAGCTGTGCCCTAATTTCTCACTCATTATATATACTATATATAGTGCATATGCGTGAATACACGCACACACACACACACACACACACACACACACATCCCCATTATATTGACAGTTATACTGTTAACATTCTCCATACTTGTTTTAATCACTTGTGAAGTAAAACATAAAATGTGATGATGTGATTTTTTTTTTAGAATAAATACCTTTGCAATTTAGGTATCTGTATGTGTGCTTAAATATGTAAAAAAAAAAAAATTAACTGTGACTTTTCAGTCCCATTACAAAATTTATAATTTTTCTAACTTTTCTTCAGTTATGGAATGTTGTATTTCTTCCTTCAGAGGAAAGCAATACAACAGTGTCTGAGGTAGAGAGAACAAGTTCCATCTCCCCTGTGGCCCACAGATGAAACACCTTTCTCGTTTGCTGAGTGCAGAGCAGAGCCACGGTGCGGAGAGTGGCCCGTGCCCCTGCCTGCCCGGACCTTTCCCCTTCTCCAGCAGCTGCATCCCCGTTTGTCTGGAAGCTGCGTTCTTCACTGAGCACTTTGAGAAAACGCAAACAGGAATGCCAGGAGAAGACAAGTAAGAAGGCTTTTCCTTCCAGTTTATTGTTTTCTTAAAGGCATTATGTGGTTTAAACTTACTAAACTCACTCATTCTAAATAAGCTTAACTTTTCTTCATTTGTAGAAAACCAAAGCATCCCAATGGATGCTTTAATTAAAAAAAAAAAAAAGTCTTGTTTAGAGAGATGGTGGGTAAGCATTAGGGGCTGAGGCGGTCTCTTGGTCTCATGGATGACTTCAATTCAATCAGCAGGACCCAAGTAAATATCTGGTTATGGACTTATGTGTCTGTAACCCCAGTCTCTTGGAAAGCAGAGCTCAGGGAATTGCTGGAGCTTTCATAGTTCTGGCTCAGAATGCGTGGAAGAGCCATAGACCTGGACACCTGATGATCAGCTCTGGCCATCACATGTGACATGTGAGTATATTTCTTCTTCATCATCATCATCAATTATCTCTTGATTTCTCTATCATACACACACACACACACACACACACACACACAAAAGCAAAAAAATAAAAATAATAATCAGAATAAAATAAAAAAAGTATAAATTATCACTATGTTTGTGCTTCTGAATGGGAACCCAGCACCTAGATCATTGTTGATGTCTAGATATATAATTTATCTACTCTGGCCAGTTAGCTCAGTTGGTTAGATATATAATTTTACTGTAAAAAAATCTTATGACTTCTTATTACTTTAAGTAAAGAGTACTTTTACTAAGGGTGCCACTAATCATGACTGATATGACTCAGTTTTGCTCCTCTCTATACTATTTTCCTCCTGAGTTTCTGGGTGTTGTTTTGGATTGTGGCTGTACCACAATCACCTCTCCATGAGCTAAACTGCAGCCACTGCTGTTTCTCCCTCCTACAAAATTTCAAAGTTCTGTCAGCCCTTTGTGGACGAATCTGAGGTCACTGAAGTTGTTGTCTTGGATTGTGGCCATACCACAATCACCTGTTCTATGAGTTATTCTCCAACCACTTTTGCTTTTCCTTCCTAGAAAATTTCAAAGTTCCTGTCAGCCCTTTGTAGAACAATTTGAGGTCATGGAAGTCCTTTATGTGTTTTTCCCCATAGGGTCATATGGAATAAATTTCTTTTCTCTGCCCTTCACCACTAACTTGCCTCTTCAATTTATGTCTTTGGAGATACAGGTCAAGTTACTGGGTACCTTGTAGCTACAGCCTTTGCCTTCAGTTTCTATAATACTTGTATTGTTTTATCCAGCCTCTGCCTAACAAAAATAATATAAATTAAATATAAATATAATATAAATGTAAATTTGGAATATATATATATTGAGGATCATAAAGAGTGAATATACTAATCTTAAAATAAATTCTTTTAGAATTTTTTCTTTAATCTTTTATTTATTTCTGTGAAAGGAGAGAGAGACACACAGAGACAATTGGCATGCTACAGCCTCTTGCCACCATAAACAAACTCCAGATACATACGCCTCTTTGTGCATCTGGCCTAATGTGGCTACTGGGAAATCAACCCTGGGCCATTAATCTTTGTAAGCAAGTGCCTTAACTGACTAGCTATCTCCCCAGACCTCATTTAAGATTTCTGTCTCCTCATAGATATAAATTTTTTTAATCACATTTTCAAAATATTAGCTCTGATATGAGACTCATCAACTGCCAACCTCTTCCATTTCATGTTCAACTAGTATATCTCTAAAATATGTACAGTAGCTAGGTGAGGTGGCACATATTTAATCCCAGCACTGGCGAGGCTAAATTAGGTGGGTGGCTGTTGACTTGAGGCCAACCCAGACTACACAGTGAGTTCTGGGTCAGTTTGGGATAGGGTTAGACCCCGTTCCAAAAGCCAGAAAAATAAAATAAAATAAAATATGTATAGTACTTAAAAATTGCATAGGCAGTCTAAAGTTTTTGTTTTATTTTCCATTTAGGGTTAGTCATCAAGCAGGAAATGAGCAATATTCAGTATGATTTCATATCAAATTTATATAATTAATTACAACCCCCCTTGTCAACATTGAAATTGTTTTGGCTATTTTTTTTTAATTAAACAAGAAATCTGAACCATGGGAAGACTAATTTGTTCCAGACATTTTAGCTAAATCAAAAGTGAAATTAGCCATATGATATAAGTTGAGAATGATTAATTGATTTCTGCCTTACTACTTTCACACATTTATTAAATAAAGCAGATAATTTTATTCTCACTACCCCTGATGGTACTTGGACTTTTTGTGACCATTACTGAAAATAATCAGTCACCATTCATTCTAAAAGAGAGATCTCCAATTAAAAAAAAAAAAAAATCAGTATCTTGGTACATTCATTTCTTTAAGTTTACTTCATCCTCCAAATTCTTGGTCTTTCCCATTCTGTGATTTTGAGCTCTGTCATCTTGTTCCTAATGGCAGGGTAGCATGTTCGAGTTCAGGCAAGGGCTGACCACGTCTCTTATGCTCTCGGCATGTCACGGATAGGAGGAAAATGTCAGCATCCACATCTCCACACACTTGATGGGAGAATGGGTTACCTGATCATGACTGTACTAATGCTTGGGAGTGTTCTAGAGTGTGATCAGCTTACAGCTTTGAGGAAATGTTACGTTTCATCACTTGGAAATGAACATATGCTACAAATGGGATCTCTGATGTCTTCTGCAAATGAGAGAACAGAAAAGATTTTGTTTCTTTGCATGATCCATCTTGTGCTTGTCTAGGTATAAGGAGAACGCATTTTATTACCTGTGCCATCACCTCCATCACGCATACTCCCGTTTCCATGTGTGAGGAAGTCATTTGGAAGATCTGCCTCTCTAGTTCTACTTTGCACATTAATGGAGATGAGGAAGGTTTCCCGGGGGACACCGGTGAGAGATGAAGGCTTGCTGTTCTTAGTAATAGCTTTCTCAACTGAAAAAATGGTGTGTATGTGTGTTCAGTATGTGTAGAGTGTAATGTGATATGTGTGATATGCTCACATGTGTTTGCTGATGTGGGTACCCTGTGCACATGTGTGTGGAGACCAGCAGGAAACTTCAGTTGTTCTCTTTTTCTCACGCATCCATCTGTTTTCTTGAGATGAGTCTCTCACTTATTTTATGACATTCCTCTTGTTTATGTAAAATCTGTTACTTGCATAAGATTATAAACTGAAAAAAATTAAAAGCATGAGGGTGTGGTGTAATATAATGTATTAATTAATCATCTTTATTGTGCTCATAATTTCTGGCTTTATACACTCAGTAAAACCTAACAAATTCTATAACAATATGTGAACTTTACAGTTTGTCATTAATAAAATTTTCAGCAGAAGTAATATGGATACAACATAAAAAGATTTACCTCTCTGTGTATAACTTCAAAACATCTATAGGGCTAGGAAGATGGCTTTTTGGTTAAATATTCTTTAAAAATGCCTCTGAGTGTGTTATCTTTTTATATGTAATGTTCTATCTCCTTCCTCATACATAAAAATATATGGAAGATTCAAATAACTGCCAGTCACTAAAGGTTTGGAGAATTTACATGCCTGTACACAAATGCACACACATTCAAAACAAGTTAAGAAGGAAGAAAGTACATATGTGTGTGCAGATCTGTGCTCCAAGAAAAAGAGTCCACGTGAGAATGTGGTTTTTAGCATTACCAGGAACAGAAGAAAGATTAAAAAACACTCAACAGATTTCTAACTATACAACTATTAGTCAAGTAATTGCTGAAGGTTGCTGAAATAGATGGATTATATTAGCAATCATCAAGATGACATGTTTTTCATACAGCCAGTTATGAAACTGGCCTGCACTAGTGGAGTTTGGCCGACAAGATGATCAAGCATCACCACTGGCAGCGGCAAGTGAATTTGACACTTCTCAGAGAGAGACATGGGCACAGAAAGATTGGCCTTGGTTCCAGTATGACATTCAAATACGCTTTATAATCATGAAGGGTGTTTTTCTGTAAAGAATGTGTATTTTCTATATAACTTATAAATGTAAATTTTGTTTTTATACTTAGCTTTAAACTGTTGTGATTTCATAAACTCATGTACTATTACTGTAAGGTAAGAATATATTATGTTTTATTTACTTTTTAAGTATAACCTATCATTTCACAGAAACATTTTCTATGGCAAAAATCGTTTTTCTACTAGCCAATTCCTCACCAAAAACAAGAGAAGGGTGGAGAAAATAATTGTGAAAATGATTTGAGAAAGGCTTTTGTATAAATACAATTTTAATGGTCACTTACTAGGAACATACTTACTTTTCTATTCACATAAATAGTGTGCTAAAATACACACATCATTTATGGTGCTCATTACAATAGAAATTGGTCATCATTGAAAAATAATTACTTATTTGTGTTTGTTATCAGCAAGATTTAGACAGTGAGAATTATAAATCAAGAAAATCAAACATATACTTCAGTAAGATACTAAACATAATTTCTCAAGTAATAAAATTTTTCTTAGGCTGCAAAACAAACTGTTTTCCTAGCTGACTAGATAGGGTGCATATTTCAAAAGGAAGTTGTTTACAGATATCTATTATTTAATCTAAAGACAATATAGAATTTTGGTTTCATCCATTGAAAAATTAAACATTGAAAATAAAATACAGATGATTTTTGTCATATAGGTATATGTGTACTTTTTATACTGAAAAATATAATTAATTTTGCTAAAGTGAATATAGTTATTTTAGGGTTTATTGATTATTTTAGGTTTTTTTCAGTGTTTTCAGTATTTACCTTTCCAGCTTTTAGAAAAGGCAAGGTTTAAAATCGCTAACCTACAAATGTATGATTTTTTTTTTGATACTAATAGACATATAGATGGTCAGGTACTAGATTCAAATATTTGTATGAATTTTCACAATCATACTGGGTGATTAATGCACTTGTAGCAGATGAGGTAAATGCTAGTCAAATCTCAGGAAGATAAGCCATAGCATAGTTTATTTTACTAAAAGGAGATTTTCCATGTATTCACCAGTAAATATAATTCACATTCATTTCTTTTCTGAACATATTACTTAGCATTGTTTTAGTGTCATGTGCTACAAAGGAACAGGAGGTAAATGGGTCTTGAGTAAGACAAAGGAATACCCAGTGGCAGGCCGGCAGCAGGATACAGAACAGCCTAAGAGACAGTCGCTGCCCGTGAGGAACCCTCTCTCTGCAGAAGAGAACCCCACGTCATTATGGTATTCCCGCCTTCTGATACCTCCCCAGGGCCCCTTCTATTGTGATGTGAGCTGTGGGAAGAGAGGACTTCTGGGCCCCCTATGTATGCATAGCCACAATTAGCTTTGCTCTCCAGACTGACACCTTCTTTAACTTTTTCAATACTTCAGACACTTTTGTGTGTGTGTTTATTTACTTAACTACTATCTTCTTATATCCCCTCTCCCCTATCTCAGGTCACTGAAGGCCCTTTTCAGTGGGGCAGCTGGCAATTATGGTGGTATAATTCAGACCTTAGTCAGTTGGTGTCAGGGGCTGTGTGTCATGATATTCCCATCTACCGTGTGGCTCTCACAGTATTTCCACTCCTTCTGAAATGATTCCTGAGCCTTAGTGGGCAGTCAGATTCAGGCACTTTTTTAAATTAAGAAACATTTTTGCTTCTGTTGTACCATAGCTGATAGCCTTCTAGTAGGCTTCCATATTTGTCATTACATGATCTTTCTACCAAAAGAAACACTGTCATTATGGTATGCATATTACGTGCATAATTTTGATTATTACACACCAGGCATTTTGACCAAAAAGGATAATGTTATTATTGTTTATTGTAATTGAGGTTTACTTATATTGCCCAATATTTTTATCAAATCACTCACTCTTCATTTGTTTCTGCCTCACTACCCTTTCATTGACAAGCATATCATTCATTGAAATGCCTCTAACTTGGGCCTACTAGTTATGTGGCCTTTCTTTCTGGCTGTCAGAAGATGACTTTGTCTTGCTTGATTTCAAGAAGTATATATTTTTCTAATAAATAGTCATGTAGTTAATATTCTGATGTTATTCTTCCTGGCTTCTTTTGTGGAGAATTCAACTATTGGCTTAAACTTTGATCTTGAAACATAATCTTCATTCTTTCCCCTGTAGTTCCCCTTATGGAGCTTAAAAAAAAAAAAGAAAACATTTTTATCTATTCATTTATTTATTTGAGAGAGAGAAAGAGTAAGAGAGTGGGTGAGAGAGGGAATGGGCATGCCAGGACATCCAGCCACTGCAAATTAACTCCAAACATGTGCCCCCTTGTACATCTGGCTTATGTGGGACCTGGGGAATTGAACCGTGGTCCTTTGGCTTTGCAGGCAAACGCCATAAACACTAAGCCATCTCTCCAGCACTAGAGTCTTTTTATTGCCTCAGATTTCTTCAGTTTCACTGTGGAGTGCTTGATTGTGACTTTCTTTATAATTACCAAATTTATGATCATATTATTTTGAAACATTGCAGGAAATTTAGTTTGAACATTGGCATATTAATTTTATTTTTAGTTACGTGTTTTTTCTTTAATGCTTAATAAGTTACTTTGATCTGTAATCTCAAAATTGCATACTTTAGCACATGCAACTTTTAGGAAAGAAATTAGAAAATGTCATTGATATAAACATCCAAATATCCTTGAATCTGAGCCACGATCAAGAGATGAGGATGTTAATAGAAGAACATCTGAATAAGATAATTATAAAGGTAATTCTCCATCTGTTATGCATTTCTAAGCTATTCAGTTAAAATTGTTACTTTAATTGTGAAATGATGGGGCCATTCATATAAGAGTAATTATTTTTAGTACTAATATCCATAGCTACTGAGTACTTTTTTGGGGGTACCCATGTATAGGATGTGGGTATACATTATGTATGAGTTTATGTGTTGACACATAATACATGTGCCTAAAATGCAATTTGGGGGAATTCAAGGGTAGAATCTCACTCTAGAAAAGGCTGACCTGGAATTCACTATATAGTCCCAGGCTGGCCTCAAACTCATGGTGATCCTCCTACCTTGGCTTCCTAAGCATGTGCCAGCACACTCAGGCTGCAAATGCAATTTTAAGTACCTGTGTATAGTTCCACATCTCAGTGAGGCCTCCTACATACTTTTCTAGCACTACCCTCTCTTCCCTAGGTCAGAGAATCACAATGCTGATATATGAATATTACATTCATGGTTTCATTTGGCTTTTATTAAACATTAATCCAGATTTAGTTTTGTCTTGCTTCTTAGTACTGTGTATTAGGTTTGTACATGCATTGTTTCGTGACATTTTCTGTTTGCTCATTAGGACCACATGTGTTGTATGTAACATGACAGTGCTTAGATGTGATGTCTGACTGCAGAGAAGGCATTTTTACACCCACATAGTTATCCATCAAATAAGGAATTTACCAATTCAACTAGACAATGTGTTTTAATAAATAATTGAGATTTTTCCAGTTTTGTATTCATTAAGTATTTTGGGGATAACACTTATTTGTATAGTCAATTACATGTCTTTTGGGATTTCTATAATAAGCTTATCTAATGTTCCATGTTAAAAACATGAGAAGATATGATGAGGTTTTAAAGTCTTCCCAATATGATAAGAGTGGTCAGGATTCATGAGAATGTATTTTTATGTTTTAGTTATTAGGGTTAGACTGAATTTTCAAGTTTCCTTTAGGTAAAATGGGATTTCTTTTTTTAACAAAATGATTTTCATGAGTGTACATGTATTACATACACTTTCAAATTTCCTGATTTGACTTTTTATATATATATGATATGCTGTCCTTTTGGAAATAATTTTAAACTTCAATTAAAACAAATCCATCACAATGCATTAATGAAGAAAAATGTTCTTTTATAGAAGCATATGTTATTCTAAGTTTTAATGTTTAAATTCAAATTAAAACAACTCATTTTATTCATTGTTTTCAAGGATTAAACCATTATTTAACTTACGGAGTTTGTTGGGCTTGTGTGTGTGGTAGTTTGAAAGTGTGGTCCCCTAGACTCGGGCTTGAATCTGGAGTCTCCAGTGGGCAGACCCCTGCTGGGGAAGAGGTGTCACTGGGGACAGATCTTAAGTCCAGGCCTGAAGAGTGCAGAGGGCAGCTGGAGATCTGGGGTTCAAGCGTGCAGGTGTCGGGGCTACGTGGTTGTTTGGTGGTGCCTCTCCTCTCGGGTGTATGGAGGGGAGCCAACTTTTTCCGCCATTGGCAGGGTTTTCCTGAAATTTGTGAGCTTGAAGTAAATGCTTACCCCCCCCCCCACACACACACACCGTAAGTTTCTCTGATGGCATTTCCAGCATCCATGGCCTGAAGGAAACAGCGAGCATTTTTTTTTTCTTTGTAAATGATCCCTTGTCATTGTACTTCTTGTCTGTATACTCTTGAGTATTTTCCTTGTACATCAACACTGATCTTGGCCTTGTTAAAGTCAGACCAATAGGGAGAAAATGTGGTGTGGCTAAGCAGAGGTTTGAAAAGAGCCTGCTCTGCAGGTTTTTGTTGTTAACTGAGCTACATTGTATGGCCCTGGGAACAGTTTTATATGGTACTATTGTATGTGTTTTATAAAATATCTCAGTGAGTATAAATTGCTTGAAAAGTAACAAATATTACGTTTGCTTATGATTAGTTTCAACTTTCCATCTATACATTAGTATTCTAATAGATATTTTTATTTTATACCATTTACATACACATGATCCTTTTCAGACATAGGGTAATATGAGTTAAAACCTGTAAAATGTGTAGCAGGAAAAGAATAAGTTGCATAGGAAAGAATGTGTAAATTATTAGAGGTGGGTGTACTCACATATTTGACTAAAGCCTTGATTCATGTCCTGGGACACACATATAATGAGATTTTAAGTGCCTGTATGGGAAAGGAATTTTATAAACTCCATTACGTTCAGAAATGTTGGATAATCTGTCCCTGTCTGAGGGCTTCTGTAATGATTACTATCAGCATGTGGATGCATACACGGTTGGCTAATAGCTTTCTGAGGAAATAGGATCTATTTACTTAGTGCCTGGTAAGACCTCATATTCCCTAGTGCTACTGATGGAAAGTTTTCCTCATTAAAAGAACAGACAGTTCATTCCATAAAAATATAATTATAGTACAGCTATTCAAGTTTTAACTATAGAAGTTCATTCATACATGTGTCATATAGTGGCTAATTATTTTGAGTGCAAATAACAGATTTATGATGTTTATGCTATACCCAAAACAATTGCCATATAATATAGAAAGTAATCATATTGAAAATACTATTTTTTTCTTTCTAAAAGGTTTCACTTCACAGTGTGATATGAAAGTGGAATCATGTCAGTTGTTTTTCATAGATATTTACACTATCATGTAATGTTCATAGAACATGTGTTAATTCTCTAAATCTCAGAATGACACTGAAAAGAGTCTTTGGAAATTACTTATTGTTTTATTCATTCATTTGTATGTCATGATGTCGTTGGGGTGTCTGTGCTTCACCTTCTTGGGGGTCAGCTCCTCTGGACACCGCAGATGAGCTGCCACATCACAGACAAGCGTCAGACAGGCTGGCTCTGGAGGTTCGGGCTCTCCTGGCTCTGCCTCCCAGGGTCATGTGAGCTTTGGGATCACAAATTGCACATGCCATTTTGCATCTAGCTTTATTTTGTTAAGTTTTATTTATTTGCAAAAGAGAGAGAATGAGTGCGAGTGAATTGATGTTCTTGCCGCTGCACATGAATCCCAGATGCACGCACCATTTTGTGCAACTGGCTGTGCACGGGTACTAGGGAACTGAACCCAGATCATTGGGCTTTGCCATCAGGCACTTTTAACCACTGAGCCATCTCTTCAACCCTGCATCTAGCTTTACATAGGTGTCAGGGAATTGAAAACTGAGCCAGCAGTCTTTGCAAAGCAAGTGCCTTTAACTGAGACATCTCCCTAGTGCCATGATACATAATCTTTTAGAGAAGAAGCTATTCAGAATTGGTGGGATGGCTCTTTCTCTCTATTTGATTCAGTATAATGATTTTATTTTCCCCAATATTGAAACAATATATGAACATTAAAAACCATTGAAAAATAGGGCTGGAGGGATGGCTTAGCAGTTATGGTGTTTGCCTGCAAAGCCAAAATATCCAGGTTCAATTCTCCAGGACCCACGTAAGCCAGATGCAAAAGGTGGCGCATGCATCTGGAGTTAGTTTGCAGTGGCTGGAGGCCCTGGCGCACCCATATTCTCATTTTCTCTCCCTCTCTCTCTCTCTCTCTCTCTCTCTCTCTCTCTCTCCTTCTCTCTGTCTCTTTCTCCCTCTCAAATAAATAAATAAAATACATTTTAAAAAATCATAGAAAATAATTTATTACAAAGATTAATCTACTGTGTGCACTATTTTGAATGCTTAATATACCAAGATAAAAATAACAACAGCTCCAAATCTTAGTATGAAATATACTATCACAAAGTATATACCTAAATAGCACCAAGATTCAGATATGAGCACTTCAGCTGACAAGCTGACCTCACTGACATGGAGGACATGGAGACTTCTGTACACATAGGTTAGTAAGACTTGCCTATCATCCCAGATACACAGAGAGAGGCCAAAGAATCGTATGTTCAAGGCTTAAGGCTTGCTTGTACAATGATACCTCTGCCTCTCCTAATATTAGATAGAGATAGCATTAATCATTATTAATTATACTGTTAATAAAGATCTCACATATATAATATGAATACACCTTTCAGGAGAGAGCTGGGTAGAAGCTCAGTGGTAGATTGTTTACTCAGCCAATGTCCAAAATAAACGATTGTAATTACTGCTTGGACACTCTCTTCTAGTAAAAGCTAACACAATTATCGAAAAGTAAATATTCCCATTTTGAATCAGTGAATTATGAAGATTGCTTAATAAAATATGAAATGGACATTAATAAATAAAAATGACAAATGCGTGAGGCATTACCTCCAAGAGAGTTGCCACTTTGGCTGCTGTCGTCATCTGGAGACAATATAGAGGCTACATCGAAGGCAAGGAGCCTGAAGGAGATGTGGGCCCAGCTGACTCCCGGGAGAACAGCCCCGGGTGCGTGCCACCCCTCCCCCTGCCCACATGCCAATGCAGGGAACAAGGAGGCTGCAGGAGCTCAAAGCCTCCCATTCACCTCCCCGCACACCGTTTGGAGCCCCACTGAGATGAAGCCCAGCCCAAGCCAAGGCCATTGTGGGAATTATCCTGAGGACACCTGCGGTTGCCATGGACAGCGAGCGCAGCTCTCACCTTTGCTCAGAGAAGCCGCCTCTTCCAGCTGGCAGTGCCTACTCGGGAGGACCCAGAGCTTGCCCAAGCGCTGAGACAAAGTGACTGCAGAATACGAAGACGCCTTAGGAAGGCTGTCTTCCAGATGGGAAGCAGTCATCACGTCCATGACCTCAGTAACTGCCATTTCTTGCACTAGACGGAACAACATTGGACACATTAGAGTTTTTAGTATTTGGTCATCGATATTGGAGGAGGAGAAAAAGGCATCAAGGTAGAAAAGGGGTTTGTTGGAGACAAGAAAGGGTCAATGAAAGGGCAACAGAGGAGAGGGTTAGAGAAGGTGACTGGAGGGAACTATGATCAAAGTACATTATATACATGTATTAAAATTGTCAATATGGAGGAAATTGAACAGGGTTTTTGATATACCAGCTTTAAACCTATCTTTATAAAATATATAAATATATAGTATTTTTTGAACTACAATATTGATTTCATGAACTATATATTATTTCATCATATATATAATGTATGTATGCTTATTTGAAACTAACATCCACACTGTTCTCACTTGGTTTATCTGTAGCTGTGCACATGGAGACAACTGGTTACTCCCATGACAACCAGACCCACGGCTGTGAAAGAAGCCAGGCACCCACACTCATTAAGCTCAGAAAATTACAGTCACATGCATTATGTGTTTGTGTTTCCTATAAACAAGGACCAATGAAAAGGATTGAAACCCGTCACAAATTACAAACACTGTTGCTGATATTAGCATTTGGCCTTATTCTCTAAATCCCATTAGAGCAATAATTCTTATATAACAGTATTCTTGAAGATTCTGACTTTATAATATGTACCACAAAACAGTATGAGTAGTACAGGTTTAATCAAATGTTTTCTTTTGTGTGTGTAGTGGTGTGCACACTGCTGTATGTGTGCAGAGCACACCCTTGGGTGTTGGAACTCACCTTCCTCCTTGTTGGAGGCAGGATCTCCTATTGTTTACCACTACCTTTGCCAGGCGTCCCAGAAGATTCTGGAAGGTTCTTCTATCCCTACTTCCTGTCTTGCTGTAAGAGGCGCTGGGATTACAGATGCTTGCTGCTATGTTCCCTGCGCCATTTCTCCAGCCCTCCATTAAGTAAGTATTTATATCTAAATAAATAAATTTATCTGTTTTTTATAGTTCTTGAAAAAAATTTCCCTTGGAAAAAGTCTCCAACATAGTTGCTAAATTTCTATATAAGCATCAACAGACTCCCAAATACCCATTTCGTGCCTTGCAATTGAAACAGGAAAAAAAAAAAATATTAAAGGCATTTTGTTCTGTTGAGTTTGAAATAGCATTTTAATAACTGTACTTTGGCTTATCAAATGATGCTATATTCCTACTTAGATATGCTAAACTTATTTCAGGCATGACTCTTTCTTACCTCTGTTTAAAATGGAGAAGGGTGTGCCTGTGTCTGTAAGGAATGTTAATTCCCCATGAGAAATCAGCTGAAATGTTTTTCACTTACGTATTATTATGCTTGCTTTAGAAGTAGTGTGAGGAAAATGGGTTGCAAATTGAATAAAGATAAAAAATTAAGCAATAATGGAGTTGAGAATTTCTTCTGCACTCTGCCCATTGATTCATGCTCTCCCTTCTGCATTTAGCTCCATAATGACCGAAGCTTTGTGCTAATTGAAAAATGAAGAAATGGCAGAGATTAAATTGCTAACCCCTCCCCACCCCCCTTTTTGTGAGCTTTACAAACTTACTCTGGTGGTTCTTTCCTCTGGACAATTCTCAGCAGGAGAGGGGCGGAGATGGTTTCTGAAGAACTGAATGCAATTATTTCTTCCTTCTTTCTTTCACATTCCTTCTTGTTCCTTGCTGCATCTTCCCCTCCTTCGTGTTTCTCTCGCATCACCCTTCTGTGAGATGCCTGCTTTCTCTTCCTTCACATTCTCTTCCTTTCTTGAAACTCCTGTGACTTGTAGAGCTTGTAACACTATCATGAAGTTCTTTGCATCGTGCATCAATTAAACATATTCACAGGCCGACTAATCACTCTCATTAATCAACTCTAAAGTCCTAGATTATCTCTGTGCACCAAAATTTTATATGCTGTTTTTTTTTCTACCCGTCATTTAGTCTTGTTACCTGTTTTTTTATTATAAATAATTATTATGTTTAATATGTGTATACCGACATGAGTCATGTGTATGAATGTACTTACATAAAATTATATGCTAGAAACACTGGTATTGACCCTATATTGATTATACATGTTGAATACATATAATGCATGAATATATATGAAACTGATTCATATTACAAATTAAACATAACTTTGTTTATATAAATAATTATTAATATTTTAGGCCAATATATTAAACACATTTTATATGTAACTAAAAGTTCTCTGTGAGTTACTGACATGGAACCCATAAGGATATTTTATATTTTATATACATTCAAAAACTACATATATATATATATATAATTAGTTTTGTACTCAGTGAATACAGTCAATTTGGTACCATTGTTAGGCTCATTCATGACCTACCCCTTCCGCCCGGCCCCTCTTTGTTGAGGTATATGGGTCATGCATTCTGGACTTAGCCCACAGTTATGGGTAGGATAAATGTCTCTGCATATCATGACCCAACACGTGGCTCTGACATTCTTTTCACCCCCTCTTATGCAAAATTTCCCTGAGCCATGTTGGGTTCATTTTTGGTCTGCTTTAGTGATGAGGTGTTGGGGGCCTCTGGATCTCTGATTTGGTAGGAGTTGATTTTTCTCTGTGTTGATCTTCACCCTTGTGCTGGTGGTACCTGGTTCACCAAGAAAACAGCACCCTTGCTTGTTTCGCCAATGTTCTTAGTTTCAGCCGGGGCCATTTTGAGGTATGATGGGGTGGCTCTCTCCTTAGGAACTACATTTATCTGAAAAAGAGGAACTGATTCTCTAATGGAGAGTAAGTTAGCACCAGACAAATGAGATAGTCCTTACTTTTTTATAGAGAATTTAATAGGTGTAGGCCCTCTTGTAGCCCATGATTGATGGTAGCTGGATAATAGAGAGTGGGCTTATGTTTTTATATGGTTCTGACTTGTTTCTCAGCTCCAGCTATGGGTCCCGTATCAGTTGTGTTAGTAGCCTCATGATAGCTGTTCCACCTACCTGTGATATTTTATAAATGAAGGGAATTAGAATATGTGACCCCAAATATGCTGTCTCAGGCCTGAAAATTTATGTTGATTTGAAGATGCACTAAATACATGCAGAAATCTTTCTAGCTTCTTTTATTTCTGACTAAAGCCAGGATGTAAATGTTGTTTTGGAAAAAATCTTATTGGCATCAGGAAAAAAGAAAAAATTCTGAAAACACACATTATTCCATCAGCTTCCTCTCACACATTTACTTTTCCAGGCATTATAGCTTTGGAAACATAAAACCATGTTCAGACATTATTTCTAGGTTCATTTATTGTTCTTTGCTGAAAATGCACTGTGAGAAGAGGTCTGATATCACTGTGCTTAATGTCTTTTTTTCATGTGATATTCAGTACAGGTGGTAATAAACTTGTTAGCTTTCTCTTGTTAATCTCCTTTTGAGAACCCTCGGCAGGAAATAAAATAGGTACAGCTAACGTTACAGCTCTCCTATTGTACTTTCCATTTAAGCTTTCAAATACTGCGCATTATACAGTCCAGAGCTGGTATTTACGCTTTAGCTGGCATTCTAATTATAGGAATATGGAAATTTTAAATCATTTTTTGAGTTCTTTGGGGATCATTCTATCATATGTAAAAGTGGAAATAATAATAGGTACTAATTAGTGTTGTTTTCAAGAATTTGTTAATCAATTAATGATAGAGCACAATGAATATTGTCACTTATTATCAGTATGAATGTGCCCCATGATTGATTCCTGTTATTATTTCATTTAGAAAAATGTTATATCAGCTTCACTGTAAGAAGATATTTATGTTTCATTCAGTTTTAATCATATAACCAGGACAAATTGGAACAGGGGAAGCACTAAGTGAATAATGTTGAATTCATTAAAAATTGATCATGCACATTCAGTATTTCTGAGAACCTCAGTATGGAAGCATAACTATGCATTCATCTGCACTGCATCAAAGTCACACCTCATAACTTATTTCCTGTTTCTTTAGTGTTAGCCTGGTAACTAAGTTAGCCTCAGTTGTTTTATGTAAGATATGAGACAATACCAGCATGTATTCATAGAATTGCCTTCAATGATATGTGCAGGGTAAGAATCAACAATATTTAATAACCCCTATGTATTATGCATTATGTTTATGAAGACATCTTTTTTAATCTTCTCAAGTTGAATAAGTGGCAAAATATAGGAGACTACAATTTGAAACAAATTAAAATGATATAGAAGATTGTACATTTCCAAAAATATCAAAAGAACAGGTTACCCAATACTGGAATGAAGGATAAAGCAAAGGGGCATTAAGAAATTCATTGTATTTTAGAAAACATATATCAGAAAGAAAATTATAAAGAATGGATGCTTTAACTAAATAAAATTCCTTGTTGAAAAGCCCTCAATTTTGTTTGCCTGAAGTATTATTCAAAAAAAAGTAAAAAAGTATGATAGAACTTCCTGTAAAAGACTCCAATAGCACAGGAGATATTTCCAAGAATCAATAAAGGGAATTACATGGAAGAATAAGTGGAATTGGCAAAGGTTATACTAGGTGAAGTAACCTAATTACAGAAAGACCAAAAAAAAAGTGTGTTCTCTCTCATTTGTGGACCCTAAATTTTAATGTTTGTATGTAAGTAAAGAAGAGGATATGAGAGTTAACCTGGACTATATATATTGAGTTGGGAGATTGCAAAAGATGAGCAAGAGGTTAGGAGATAGGTAGAAAGAGGGAAGAAAACATGGAGTTTGAAGGCAGAGAGGAGGCAATGATGGGGAGAGGGCACAAGGCAAGAGTAGATGGGAGAAAGACTGGGAAAGTAAAACACAATAAAAAACTTGTATGTAATATGATACAACAAAACCTAATTCTTCGTATAATTATAAAAACGACTTAAATGTTAAAAATATATTCTGGAAAGAAATCGACAATTTTCACAAGGACAAATTATGTGCCCATGGGTCTGTGTTTATGTGCTGGTAGGATGAGGAGATGAAGCGGATGGTGAATATGGGAGAAATATAACTCAGTATCATTTCTCATGCCGGGGCTAGAATAAGGAGTATAAGTGGGAAATTTAACCTGAGTGATAGGAAGCAGCTAAATATGTCACTTGGCATTCCACATGGAAACATTTCCCAATGGCAACTGAGAACTTCATGAATTCTGATTTATTCTAACTTTCAGTCTGGTATTGGTTAGCATTGTTTTCTTAACTGGGTCGGAAGAGGCAAAATCATATTTTCTTTGTTATGCAGAGTGGTGACAAAAAGGATCCACAGCACTGGTAGCCTTTCCTACCCAGACCTAGCTGGTTGTGAAGAATGGAACCAGTGATACAAAGCCAGGCAACTTTCTTGAACCTAAGAAAAGAGAGGATGGGTAATAAATATGTCTTCAGGGCTAAAGAGATGCTTGCAAAGCCAAAGGATCCCAGTTCAACTCTCTAGGACCCATGTAAGCCTGACGCACAAGGGAGTGCATGAATCTGGAGTTGGTTTACAGTAGCTGGAGGCCCTGGCACACCCATTCACATTTTTTCTCTCTCTCTCTTAAAAAAACATAAATATATAAGATATATTTTTAATAAAGAAATATGTCTTCATTATCCTAGGAAAAGCTATAGTTGAAGAGAGCGCCTATGTAAGGACAGTATCTCCAAATTTAAATATAGATATAAGTCAGTTCTAATCACATTCTCATGGACCTTTCATTGTAGAAGTTGATAACCTGAGACCATGTTGGAGTATTAACAAAGGGAAAGCTGTCAAAAATTAAAACACAATAAACTAGGTACAATAAGAATATCTGGATTACAATCAAAAATCAGTAAATATCCAGGCAAAGTAGCAGGAAAGTAAATTCCAGAATGAGGAGTAAAACTTCATTTGAAGTTGAATTCTCATATAGATTAACGTTAGTAGAAAATGCAAATTTCTGCTGGTATTATAGGAGAATATGGTAATTTTATAGTAATGAGCTAAAATAAAATGAAAGACACAAATGGGTAAGAGACTAAATGAACACTGGTTTTAACACAACCCTCAGTTTTTGACAAATAAAAGAGACACAAATCACATGGAAATGAGAACTATGGTGTTTGAGACAAAGTGAACAATCAGCTGGATGAGTATTTTAAGACTCTGGAGACACAAAAAACACTTTAATGAACATTTGTGGGAAGCTTTTTGTGAACATGCATTTTAAATTGTGTATATACAAATAAGTGGAGTGTAAAGTCACAAACTGCATTTTTCTTTACCTAAGTAGGTATTAAATTGTTTTCCTAAGTAGCTATAGCATTGTATATTCTCACTAGCAGGATAGAAACATTCCAGTTTCTCCACATCTTTATCAATATTTTCTATTGTCTGACTTTTGGTCATAACCATCCCAATGTGTGGGAAATGTTGGAGAACTGTGATCTTCAATTTAGTTTATCATAAAAAAGTTACTATATAACTGTTAGTAGAATATTTGAAATGCTTATTAGATCACTTTCCATCATATTATATCTTTTCCTGTTTGAATGTTATCATTCTTTATATATTGATAAAGCACACCCCGTATTACTACATGATTGGAAAGTATTTTAGATTTCTGTTTGCATGAGAGAGAAACATTCCAGAGACTGTTGGACAGAGTTGACACTGTGGCAGTGGGAAGCTGCTACCACGCTCTACTCAAATGGTTAAAATGTACATTCCACGCTATGAGCATTTTATCAAAATCTATGTGGTTGGAAATATATGGTTTTTAGGACAAAAATATGGGAGAACAATGGGAACAATCATTTTATAAAGGTGCATCCTAAAATATTTAGCATTGACAGGCAGGTATGTTAAGTTGATGACAAAGGTGGTTTGTGATTAAAAATATGGTCCAAAATTTGTTTCATTTTTAAAGTAAAAACTTGTTTTAAAAATTTTTTATGCCAGTTGTAAGTCATTAAGACTATAAAATATTTTGAGGGTGGATTCTGGGAGGAAACCCCCAAATCAGCGATTCCAATATCTGTTGGAAAGTTAAGCAGACAGTTAGGATACAGCAGGGAAGCAGGAACTGTTTCTTGACTCAAATTTAGCACACAAGAAAGACCCAAATGTGTTCATGACTGAAGTCTCAGAGCAGTCACCCTTGGGTATCCGTCCAGGGAAAGATCCCATGTGCGGAGAAGCTGAATGGAAAGCTTAAGCTAAAGAACAGGAGGAAGAACCAGAAAACGAAACAAATCTCAGACAGATAAAATCACAAAGCAAATGGCTATGCGTATTACCTAATAAAACACATAAGAGACCCACAGGTAAACAATGTTAGGAAAAAGTGTGTAAACTATGCAAGGTTTTAGGAAAACTTTCCAAAACAACCAATGTTGGAAAGTAATTAATTAATTTTTTATAAAATAAAAGCAATTTCAACATGTGGATACATGCAATCCTTGCACTTGGGAGGTGGGGCCAGGATGATCAGGAATTCAGGGTCATGCTCAGATACAAGGCAAGTTTGGAGCCAGCTGGGTTACATTAGATTTTGTGTTAACGAAGTAAATAACTAACTAAATAAATGATAAACGCATGAAGAGAAGATTACCATTGCTACAAGCACGCATAAAGGAACTGCTGACAAGCTTGAGCTCAGCGGATGGCTCAGCAGGTAAAGAGCTTGTCTGGCAAGTGTTAGCAAAAGTGTTTGATTCCCAGATCTCATGTTAAAAACAACAACAAATAATAATAATAATAAGGAGCTGAGGATTTTGGATTCAGTTTGTAATCTCAGGGCAGGGAAGACAGAGAAGGGGGAAACCTGGGTTCACTGCTCAATCTAGGCTACTTGATGAGTCCATTGTCTAAAACCAGATGGGTAGCACCCAAGGAGAGACACCTCCTCGGGCCCTCACATATGCATGCATACCTGCACACAGTCGCGTACACAGGCAAATCCGCAAGGAATGCTAAAAACAACTATGGCATAACACTTTAATATTGGCTAAGATATATTAAAAATACATCATGAGAGACAAGTATATAATGAATCAAACTATAAATATTGTTGAGAAAATGATATGAAAGAAATCAAGAAACACTTGTAAAGGAATGCTTGAGGGGAAAAATGATTTCTCAGAAATGTGCTCCAAGCTAGAATGAATTTGGAAAGAATCTCAGCATAAAAAACCATTAATGGTAATGAGTGGGGGTGTTATTCACTGAGGAATGGGCAGCAGTGGCTACATCACAGGTGGACCTGACTGTCCATCTTCCAGCTGTATTTATATACTCCAGGTGGCCTGAGGTCTCGTGTACTCTTCCCCTGTTGATCATGATGCATGGGAGGCTGGAAGGGTGTTAATGGGCAGTTGAGGGAGCTGAGAATATAATTGGGGAAGTAAGATCAAAATACATGTTCACAAATAGGAAACAAATAAGTAAAATTTAAAAATACCATTAACAGGAAATTTGAAAACAGTTTAAGAAATAATGATAATAGTAATAAGATTTTAATAAGCTAAAAATAGGCAAACACTCTTCATGAAAAGTCTAATATTTCATAAAGAAGAAAACAAAAACAAATAAATACGATGTAATGAAAAAAATCATCCTAGAAATTAATGAAAATACACAAATATTGAATGTCAAAATATAAAGGCCACATTGTGCATGTGAAAATATCACCCAAAAACTGAAACAATTAGTTTATACCAGTGAAAGATGCTGCATTCCCCTAAAGTTTTGAGTACATGAGATGGCCCAGATTATATTGCTAAATGTACCTTTAAGAATAAAGTGATTTACTCTGCATTTTGCTGAAACAGCATGTATTCTATTGTAATCTTCACCTGTCGCCTCACACGTGGCAACTATTTAATATGCAGCTCTTGTGAAAAGCATTGTAACAGCTCTGGAATGTTGGATGGAAATGTACCAGCATTTTTCTTAGGTAAATACCTAGGAGTGGAGGATGTGAGATACAGGGCAGGCAAACTCTGTGAAAAGATCATGTTGTTTCCCAGGTTTTTTCTGTTTTATATTTCTACCATTGATGCATGAGGTCTTTCTATCCTCCCAAGAATTTGCTAACACAATCATTTCCTTTTTGACTTAATATATATCAGGGGTTGTCCCTTAACTCTTTTAAAAGATGTGCCTCACTGTCTCATGAATATACATCTTCATGAGAATGGAAAACCTAGGGCATATGATGTTTGGCGTAAAAACAAATGATCAGTGGGTCTCACAGTATCAGTGATTCTCAGAGCAACTATGCTAACTGAAAGATGTCCAAAGGCACTACATCATACATATTTTATAGACAACTTCATGTATCATTGATAGGCAATTGTAGAAAGTACAAACTAATGTACAATGACAGGAAGCAAATTGTGTGTTACCTGGGAAGGAATCACAGAGGGAGAGATTGCCCAGGGCTACCAGGACACTTTGGGGTGTGATAAATTATATGTCAAGTATATTTCAATTAAGGTGCTTAAACAGAAAAGATTCAATTGATCTTCCAGTGGCTAAGAATCATTTGACTTGGCCTGATGTCTTCATTTGTGACATCTCACCATGATTTTCATTTCCCTGAGGATTAATCTATGGGGTGGGAAAGGCAAAGTTGAAGTGCTATTTTTAATAAGGATTACAAAAAAAAAATCATGTTTTCATCTGTTCCTTCACATGCATTTCTGGGGGAAGGCTGATTGAAACAAAAAAGAGGAAAATAAATGTGATTTTTTTTCCTACGTCAAGAACCCTTTCTGAATCACCATTGAAAAAATAATAGCTTTTCTATCTAGCATAATGGAGTGTAGGTCAGAGGTTTTTTTTTTTTTTTTTTTTTTTTTTCTTTGCTTTGCTGTGTGTTTAACAGATTGTACTTTTAAATTTGTTTTATTTATTTATTTGAGAGAGTCAGAAAAAGAGAGACACAGAGAGGGGACGGATGTGCCAGGGCCTCCAGCAACTGCAAATGAGCTCCAGACACACGTGCCACCTTGTGCATCTGGCTTATATGGGTCCTGAGGAATCAAACCTGTGTCATTTGGCTTTGCAGGAAAATGCCTTAACTGCTAAGCCATCCCTTCAGAAAGCCATACTTTATAAGGAGATTTTCCAACTGTTAGATTCTCATAACACTTCTGGACTAACATTATGGACTAGGAAAACTAAGCATGGACTTTTACGTCTGCATTGGATTAGTACAGATGAAATCTTTATGCGGTTTTCATTTATTTGTCATGTGTACTTAGAGTTAGGTAATGCACAGTGTGTGATGTGTGCGTAGTGTATGCACAGGTGTGCGCAGATGCACCCCCTTAGTGCATGTGCGCAGAGGCAAGAGGAGGAGACAGGTATCACTTGTTTACTTGAGGCAGGGTCTCTCTTGCAACCCAGAACTTCCTTCGTCATGTCTTTATGTTTGTCCAGTCAACAGCCCACAGCAGTCCTCTGGTCTCTGTTCCCCACAAGACTGGAGTCACAGGCATGCGCGGCCATACCCAGAAGGTGAGGTGGAAACTGTGAAATTGAGCCCCCAGTGATCATGCTTGCACAGTAATCACTCTTAATCATTAAGCCTTGCACCCAACTTCAGGAATAAAATCTTCTCTTTTTCTTTAAATTAAGCTTTAGGGCTGGAGAGATGGCTTAGCAGTTAAAGTGTTTGCATGCAAAGCCAGAGGACCCCGATTCGACTCTCCAGGACCCACATAAGCCATGTGCACAAAGGGGCACATGTGTCCAGAGTTCATTTGCAGAGACTGCAGGCCCTGGCATGCCCATTTTCTCTCTGCCTCTCTCTCAAATAAAAATATATTAAAAAACTTTATTTTTTTTCTTTTTGAAAGGTTGTAGTCTTATATCCTCTCACACCTGCCTCTTTCCACGGAAGGCTCTTGTCATTGGGTTTCCTGGTGTTCACTGTGGAATCCTGGAGGCTGCAGTCTCTCCTGGGGCATGCCCAGGCTAATCCTGCCCGTATTGTGGCTGTTACACTCTTTCCGCCCCTTCTTCTACAATGTTCCTTGAACCATGGCAGGCATGTTAGGAATATGACTTAGTGTTAAATTCTCTATGGCCTCTGGATTTCTGTTATGATGGAATGAAATCTTAATGAAGACAACAGAAGCTATGCTCAGAAGGAAATAATGATCTAGAATGATACTTTGCTTTTCTTACCTGTTTATGTTGATTTTTATTCAACATCATAAAAAGTGAAAATTAAAAATGTTTTGAAAAACAAAATAAATCTTAGTATAACTGCATTAATTAAAGCACCAAATTAACACCAAAACATTAATACCCAAGCATGAAGTCAAACATTGGAGTACCTGAACTTGAAATTGGAATGCACTCTCTCAGGGCACCTACCATGTAGATTCCTTTCCATCTATTTTCTCAGAAGAAGAACGTAAAAACTGCAGAGTGTGTTTCTTCCAACATATCTTTTCATTTAAGTTGTCAATATTTTTCCTGTAGAATTAATCACTTGTTATTTCACATAAGCCAACATTACCAAACTGTCATTGCAAATGAGATCATTTAAAGCATAAAATAGTGATTGTTCCAAATGATAACTATAATTAGACCATCACTACTTGTTTAACCAAGATTGTAAGAATACTTCGAAAGCCTTTTTGACATGTGTCATTGGTCCCACAAAACAGGGAATTATTTTCTTTGTAATTCAAACACTTAATTAAGATACTAAGGATTTACAATGAAAAGGAATTAAAAATTATTAAATAAGTGTACTGAAATGAGTTTATCTTAATTTAAAACTTTAGTAGAAAAAAAATACAAAATAAATAGTTTTATTTTACTTTTATGAGATCATTTATTTTTGTTGATGTTCTGTCATCATTGCACTTCAAATAAAATCTTCAATAAACATTCCTACAGTCAAATGATGCCTTATGGTAACTCAGGTGGTGACTCCTGGAATACCGTGGCAAACGACATGAAAGTGTAAGAAAGGGAAACCATTTGCTACAATTAGGCAGCTTCATACTCTATAGAACTATCCAGCAACAAACATCTGAAAACCTAATTAAGTTTTCAATATCTAGAAGTCCAAATAATTCTGTCAAAAATATCCATAAACTGAAAGTTGAGCAGCTTTATTTTATTTTGTTTTCTGTTTGTTTTTGAGATAGGGTATTACCACATAATCCAGGCTAGACTTGAACTCACCACCCCCCTCCTTCTGTCTTCCAAGTATATCACTGTGTCTAGAAGAAAGTGAAATAAAGAAAGGAAGAGAAGAGAGGGGGGGGAGGGAGGGGGGAGGGAGGGAGGAAGAAAGCAAGCAAGCAAACAGCTGAGGCTGTGGCTGATGGAATCCTACCCTCCTCTCCGTTCCTCCCCATTCAACCACTTCTGTCCTTTTGAGCTTTGCAACTCTATTAATTTGGAACTTTATGTGTTGAGACATTTAATCCAGGGCTCAGTAGAGCTTGCAAATGTTGTTTCAAGTTAATTGAAACACGAAGTTGAGAGATTATTTTGCAATATTCAAACTTTGTTCTGGGTATGATGAATTCAAGTTTAATCTGGAGAAGGTAGAAGCACTAGTCCAGTTTAACAAGTTCCCCTCAGTGTAGGTAAACTTAAATTATCACCCACTCCTGTCTTAATCTAAGTTCGATTACAGATAGACAATGAGGTGCTATACCATGCTTTATATACCCAAGAAACCTCATAATATGCAGAAAGTCACTCTTAAATATATGCCAAAGTAAAAGTACTTTTCTTTCTTAATCATGTGTAAGAATCACTTTGAGACAAACATTTCAATAATATTGTAGGTGCTTAAGTTTAATTAAATCACGAGAAAACATAAAGAAAATTACTTTAAATTGGTAATATGTACAAGGAAGATCACACATGTGGTGCCGCATTCACTTTGCAGAAGCAGGAAAATGCTCATAACAAAAGATGATATAAAATTAAAACAAAATCTCCTTTTATATTCCAGACCAGATGCTTTGGTTCTTACAACTTTCTTAGAAACAGTAACTAAGGACTCTGTCATGATATTTCTTCTGCCATATCATGTGCTCAGTTGATTTGGAGAAAATGAAAACCAAACAAATTCATCCTCTGGACAGGTGCACTCATTTGTATTTGAAATTTACGTAATATTTTAACAAAAGGAAAAGACATCATTTAGATCCCTCCATGTGTTAAGAGAGAGGAGTGAAGCATACATTCATATTGGTGAACTATTGAAAAGTTGTCTTACTTCAGGAGGGAAATATCCAACTTTGCTTATGTGCATAGCCATGACAGTATCACCACCAGATCAAAGTACAGACACATGTTAAGTGCATTTTCCTCGTGATTAAAATCGGCACACGGCATTGACTCACCATTAGTCTCATGTATTCTTAAATTCATGTAGGCAGTCCCATCATACACACAGTGAAGACTAGCCTTATTACTTATTTTTCTCTATTTACGTTTTATTTGAGATAGAGAGAGAACTGGCACACAGGGCCTCAACCACTGCAATCGAATGCCAGATGCTTCTTCCACTCAGTGGGCAAGTGAGGCCTGCACGTGCCTTACCTTTGCACATCTGGTTTATGTGTGACCTGCAGAGTCGACCCTGGGTCCTGAGGCTTTGCAGGCAAGTGCCTCAACCACTAAGCCATCTCTCCAGCCCAAGTACAGTCTTTTAAAACATTTTTTTTATTTTTTCATTTGCAAGTAGAGATGATAGAGAGAATGGGATCTCCAGGGCCCCTCCAATAGCTGAAAACGAACTCCAGATGCATGCATCTCTTTGCACATCTGTCTTTTAGAGGGTGCTAGGAAATCAAACCTGGGCCGTTAGGCTTTGCATGCAAGTGCCTTAACCACTGAGCAATTTCTCTAGCTTGAAGCTTACCTTTTCTATTAAGTATTCATAGGATCTTTCCCAAGCTGCTGATTCATTCATTGGTTTTATAGTTGTGGTACACTGCCCTGGAGTCACCAGTGCAGCACAAGGCACTTGCCTTTCTGCAGACTTAACCTGTAGGTTCTTTCTCATTTTTAACAAATGATGTTGATGCTAGCATACTGGTATAATTATGTTATGGCCGCAGAAAACCACTTCTTCCGGGTATGTGTACAAGTATGTAAAGGACTGCCATTAGTTGTAATTATTTCTATCTGTCCAAAGCTAACGTTCACACTGGAAATAATGGACATGATCATTTCTTCAAATCCCCTACAATTTATGGCTTTAGCAGGCTCTGGTTTGGATCCAGTGATATAATGTTGAATCTATAATTAATTATGATGTTGAACATATTTTCATATGTTTATTGACATTTGGTTTACTTCATGAACTGTGTATCAAAACCATTTCCATTTTTTTGAAATTCATTTAGTATTTTTAGTAGTCATTTGTGAAGGTCAGATAGTGTTGATATCTTCTTCAAATTCTAAGCTCCTCTGTTAGTGGTTTGAAAGCATAAATAAATTCAATTCAGCCTGTCTTCATTTGCTGTTGTACTCATTGGATCATATGAAGAAATTGTATTCTACCCTCACAGCTTAAATATAATTTATTAAGCTGTCTTGTGGAAATTTACTTCATTTTTATATCTATTTCTTTATTTAGCTCAGGCTGACCTGGAATTCACTATGTAGTCTCAGGGTGGCCTTGAACTCATGGAGATCTTCCTATGTCTGTCTCCCAAGTGCTGGGATTAAAAGCAAGCACCACCACACCCAGCTTACTTCTTTTGTCTTTTTTATGTTTGAAGTTACACTTATGATCAGTCCAGTGAATCATGCATTGTGTGGAGGGAGGGCTTTTAAAGATTGAAATAAAAGATTATGCAGGAACCTGTTTAAATAGCAAAGCATTTAACAAGCACACTGAATTCCATGACCCTTGACAACTTCCCACCCACCACTGCCTTCATGCATGATTTTACATTTGTAATAGTTGGCATTTGCATCTGCAGGTAAAGGGAGAAATAAATTATGATATCAATAGCGTGTATCTTTCAAATGCTGAATATCACTTGCCATTTTACCTTCTCTGAAAATCTCATTGAAAAGTATAATGTCTAGACAGTTGTATAATATTATATTGTATATAAATGATACACAAGATAAGATTGCTTATGGGGCCATTTGAATATCCTTTGACTTTTTAAACTTTGTGCATTTTTTCACCAAATGAAAAGTCATTAAAAAATTTACAGGGGCCTTGGAGGTGGCTTAGCAGTTAAGGCCCTTTCCTGAAGCCCAACAACATTTCTTCAAATCTCCAGTTCCTAGGTAGCCAGAAACAGTGATACAAGCATGCAGCGTTGCACATGTGCACTAGGGGGCGCACTCATCTGGAGCTTGTTCACAGTGGCTGATAGGCCCAGGTGTGACCATTCTCTCTCTCTCCCTCCCCCTCTCTCTCTCTCTGCCTCTTTCTCTATCTCTCTTTCAAAACTAAAATAATAATAAAAGGTCATGGGTAACAGGAAAATAATAACACTGGGAGACATACTGAAAGTGTTAAAATTAAATAAAAATATAGCTGTTTAAAATGTTAATTGGGCTCAGGCTAAGAATGAACAAAGGAAAATACAGATGCAGAGGTTTGGATGCTAACTCAATCCTTAATCTAATTCCAGGTTTGCCAAATGAAATTTTAACATCCACCAGCTCTATTTCCTTTGTTATCATTCTTGGCTATTTGATGTAGCATGGACATGAAAAGAGGGAGCTTATCAACCTATGATAAGATTTTCTGATTGACAGCTCTCTTCACAGTTTTACAACCTATAATTATTCACCATTATGTATGCAAAATATTTCAGCAAAATTGATAATAAAACAATAAAAATAACAATAAAAATATTTTAGCTATAGTATTTTTGCAAAAACAAAATCAAGTCAGAGTAAAAGAAGAAAATCCTCATATACTCTTTCTTTTAAGTTGGTTTTGTGATGAAATATTTTGGAATTGAGTGTCCTCAGATACAATTAGGTACAAAACAATTTCAAAGTTCTACTTACTCAACATTTTTTTTAAAAAAAATTATTTATTTATTTGAGAGCGACAGACACAGAGAGAAAGACAGATAGAGGGAGAGAGAGAGAATGGGCGCACCAGGGCTTCCAGCCTCTGCAAACGAACTCCAGACGCGTGCGCCCCCTTGTGCATCTGGCTAACGTGGGACCTGGGGAACCGAGCCTCGAACCGGGGTCCTTAGGCTTCACAGGCAAGCGCTTAACCGCTAAGCCATCTCCCCAGTCCACTCAACATTTTTTTTAATGCCAAGATCTACTTTAAAGTACTATGACTTCTGTAGGTATGTTATTTTATATCCATAAATTAGACAAAAGGTTTGTGCATGTTCATTACATGCTTTAGAGGGTTTACAAACAAAATTCAATGTCTCTCCTAGATGAATGAACACCTTACTAGGCCCATTGGTGAAAGTGTCTGGTACAACATGGGAGCCGCCACAATCTGTCTACTTTGCACTCGTGGAGCCCCAGGTGTGCCAGGATAGCAATAACCATGGCCCTGAGTGTGCAAAGAAAGGATTGAACATTCGGTTATTTTTCCCTGCCTACTTCGGTTGTGTCTGCATTTTCTTGCAACATTCAGAATTTCAGAGTATAGCTGACATCATCTAATACCACACAGTAATAGTTCTCTGAGCTAGCCATGGAAATATTGGAGAATTAAGAACATCATTCTGGGGTGCTGGAGATATTGCTCAACAATTAAAGGAGCTTGCTTGCAAAGCTTGTTGGCTCCGATTCAAATCCCCATTGACCTACGTAAAAGTAGGTCAAAGTAGCACATACATCATGGATGTAACTGGTGATCATGATGTTACACGAAGTAAAGCAGACTCAGAAATTAAAGTATTGTGAGTGTCCTCTCATGTATACTGTAGAAGAACACACCATGGATAAGAAGGGTGATGACTAGGGAGAGGGAGAGAGAGTAAGAGAGAGTAGTACAGGGGAAATATGACCAAGGAACATTACGCACCTGCTTGAAACTATTGAATAAGGTCAATTTTATGCAATTAATACATGCTTACCTAATGTATTAAAATTAGAACTATTAAAGATTCACATTGGATGGCTTCTCAGATTTTTTTCAAGTGTCTTTTAGAAAAAATGAATTTAAGAGAATTGAACAATATAAATACATTGCTGCCTTCCAATACCTTACATTCTGATCAATAGTCTACAGTTTGATTAATTAAGAACCAAGTGTATAGCATGTATTAAAAAACAGGTCAACTTCATAGCAGGGAGTGTGCGGTGTGTAGAGGAGCAAAGCGTAGTTGATTTACCGGAAGAACTTCAAGTATCCAAATTCATCTCCTGATGCTCTGACTGGGGAGCCCCTGTGAATCCAAATGTGAATGCTTGCATCATACCCATCCATTGTCATAGACGGATCTAAACTTTTAACCCATCATACTCATAAAATAAAGCTAGGGCATTTAAGTACAATTTAGTTAAAATCAGCAGAGATAAAATTCCCTTGGATCAAACTCCCTGATTTGCAGACTAAAGTGTTGTCAGATGAATGAATGTTTCAAATAACATTAACGAACTAAAATTAGAAAGCAAAATTTTCTGGTTTTTTTTTTTTTTTTTTTGGACACTGTCTGTCAGTATCAATGGACAACATTGATATTTACCTCAGAGTCTGTAAAGACCCCATAGCCTCTCCCCCATCTCAATCTGAACCTTTGACACCATGGCGGATCCACTCTGACGAGCTGAATTTAGAAGGGAAAAATTGGACTTAGTCTTCAGTATCCTAACAGGACATTGGAGTTATTGCTACTGGCCCCCTATTTAAGGATGGGCCACAGGAACTCGGGAAAAGATATAATACCAGCTCGCATCATTTTAAGCAAAGTGCTTGTGCTGTGTTTTATTCTTGCTTTGCTTCCGCAGGGGCAGAGATAGTAAAGCACAGCTGATCCCTTGTGCTGAATTGTCAGGAACTTGGAAGCAATCACAAATACAGGTAGTATCTTGGGGGAAATGTAGGTGTGTATTGTACACTGGGCATGGCGTGTGGAGTACTCGCATCTAGCTTGAATAATCACCAGTGAGTAGCTCCAGGCGGTGACGACTCAGTGATCCCCATGCTGTGCGGCCTCGGGGCGGGCTCCCTGCACGGCTGGTGAGCAGCTGAGGAGCCTCAGCGGAGGATGAGCCAGGTGATCTCGCCCTGTGCTGGTTTGGGTGAAGTGACACCTGTGGTCAGAATGGGTGTTGAGTAATGCTCCCTAGCTGGTGGCAGGTGGGGAGGTGGAGCCTTGCTGGAGGAGGTGTGTCACGGGGCGGACCTTGACGTATGTCAGTCCACTTACAGTGGTTGTTCAGAGCTGAGCTGACTCAGGCTGCCTGGTTCCTTCTGCTGGTATCTATTAATGTGCGCCACATCCTGCTCTTGTTCTGCTTTCCTTACCATGCCTTCAAACTACAGGCTGAAATGAATCCTTCCCTTCCTGATGTCACCAGCTTGTGGTCAAGTGTGGCATCCCAGCAAGGCAAAGGTGAACCCCAACATTTGCAATGACCCTTCCCTGAGGTATCCACCCTCCTAACCCTGGCTCTGTGGGCTACGAACAGAGCAGTCACAGTGGCATGGATGGTTTATCTGGGCTCAGCCACGCGGGTGTTGCTTCATCCAGCTGCCTGCTGCTGAGTGATAAACCGGCCAGCAGCAGATGCGAATGTTAAGCCGCATGTTAACTCCATTTAGCAAAGGGACCAGCTATCCTACTGCCATGGAAGAGTCACTAGAATAAGTCATGGGGACAGAGATATGCCTTCCTCCCCTGATCCATTTGCATTGTCACTGTCAAAACACTGAAAAGACATTTAACTCCCCACTATATCCCACAGCGAATAAAACTACACAGTTGACTCACACTCACTGGAGAAATCCATCCTGAAACAGCTGGCTGGGTTTGTAATGGTCTCTATGTGGAGGGTAACTATGATTGATTGACAGGAGTGTATGAGGGGCCAATTGGACATGGGTAGGATGCTGGGATTTGTGCTATGAATTCCCAGGCCTGTATAAAATAAAACACTCCCAAATTTCCTTCCATAGAACGCTTCCAGATGGGGATTAGCCAAAATAAGAGTGTAATGATATTTAAGATTTGAAAGCAGAGGATTGATGTTGCTTTCTGACGGTTGTTGCTATTCGAGGGCAGAGGAAGCTCGTGACTACCAGATGTCCCCATTCTCCTTACTAATTGTTGAGTTCTTTCTGGCTGTGAGTCTTGCTAAGTAACAAAGACGGCATCCCAGTGTTAAATACTGTTGTACTGTTAGCCTCGAGTCAACCTCCCTGCCTCCCTCATGCTGCCCTGCTTGAGAGGCTGCGCCCTCTGGTGGTGAGATGGATCGCTTACACCCATCTCACTCCTGGTCTCTCCCAGTGCTTGGCTTTATGTTGAAACTCAGCGCTTCAGCGATGGAACTTCATGAGATAAACCTCTACTGCAACGAGTGGTTGATACGCTGGGGCATTTCCTCCCCTCCCTTGCCCATGATACTGTTGCAGTTGTCCTCTTGTTGCTGGAACAAAGTGAGCATCTAAAAACAGCTTATGGCAGGAAAGGGTCTATTTCCTCTTATAGTTCTGAAGGGAAGAGTCGTCAGCACAGAGCAGAGGCTGGACATCACGTCTTCTCACATCGGCTGCGAAGCAGCAACAAGAGGCAGCTACACTCATAACTCTCAAAGTCCAGCCTGACTGAAACAGCTCCTCTAGCAAGGCTCCATGTCCCAAATGTTGCCACCAGGGAGGGATCAAGTATTCAAATCACATCAGGTCATGGGGGCATTTCACATTCAAACCACCACAGACACCTGAATGTTGAATTACAGGTCTGTTCCTGCTGATTGATGTATACTGAAGGCCCATTTTTGTTTTTTACATTTGTTGTATGGGTCCAACCTCGTATCATAACTATTAATAAAAACATTTAGTGCCATGGGATCTGATGCAGTGTTACATGTGAGAAATATGTGTCCATACATGTGTCCGCATGTAGAATTTAGTGTACTATCGAGCATTTGTGTATAGCTTCAATTTAGAACAGTTCTTGAAGTGTTATCCAATCTATTTCTATTTCTTTTTCTAATTAGATGTCTAGCAGCTCCTGTCATCAGCTTGCACGTGCCTGTGCACACATGCTCAAAAAGTGCGGCCTCACATGATTTTTGTTGTCTGGCTTAACTGTGGCGGCCTATTCCAGTCGCGTCCTCATAGGGTTAATGCTGACACTGGGATACAGCCCAGCGTCTCTAGATGGAGGTCACTTGGCTGGCTCCTCCACAACTCTCTTCCCAGGTGGCCTGGCTGGCCAGCACTGCAGTTGTACCAGCACGTATTGTAACCTTTTCTGTCGCCACCAATTAAGAGGCAGTGAAGGTCACTCAAAATTACCACGCTCATGACTGGGGGGTGAAAAACAATTTTTGCTTTTGAGAAAGAATATTCTGTTAATATCAGTTGAATAAATTTAAAAAAAATGTGCTTAAGCCAGAGCAAAATATTTAACAATAATTCCCCTGACTTAAATATTACAGTACATATTCATGTACTGTAACATCACATGGATCCCATCAGAATGTACATTTTTGTAAGTTTTTTTAGTGTCACTTAAAATAAATTTGTTTTTACAAGACAGTAGTGTACAACCTTAGATGATGCTGTGATGGTTCTGGGAGCCTGGGGATGGGGGGCTGGAAATCAAATGCTTGGTATGAATGGTGATCCTGAGAGATAAGAGTATCTTCTGATGCATATATGTTTAGCAACTGTCTCAATGAAAAGAAGTTATATAAGTCAATTTTGTGACAACCAAACATCACAAATCTCGAGCAAAAGTGACCCATTCAAACCCTGTAAAATATTTTCTTTTTCCTTTCAAAAACTCATTTTGAAGTTATTTTAGTGGACACATAAAACCACAAAAAGGTATCTTTAGAGGGCTATCATGATGTTTTGACATACCCAGTATGTGCTATTTAACTTAGGTGAACACATGGAAGATCAGGTGATAGATGTATGAGTAAAAAAACAAAACAAAGCAAACAAACAAACAAAACCAAGGTCCCATACACAGTGAATTCCCCTAGTAAAGAACAAGATCATATTGTCTTCACAATGTGGATGAGATTAGATCATCCCAGCAAGCCAAATAAGCCAAACATGGGACAGAAGCACAACCAGACCTCACTCAAGTGTGGACATATTGATCTCATAGATATAGGGAGCATAATGTTAGTCATAATAGGCTGGGGAGAGGGCGAGGGAAGGTAGAGGCTCAGTAATGCCACTCACACAGGAAGCTTCTGTATTCTGTTGCACAGGGAGGTAACTATAGACAACAGCAATGCGCTCCACATTTACAAAGAGAAAGAACAGAAGAGGGCGGAAGAGGTAGCTCTGCACTTAGGGTTGGCTGCTTAAGCCTGAGGATTTGGGGAGGGCCTGAGACTACCCTTCTTTGATACCTCAGAACCCATGTGAAAACTAAACATGGCCTCTCATGGCGGTAGCCTCCATCCACGGGAAATAGAGCCCAGAGAACCAGTGGGTTTGTTCACCAAGAGAATGGCAGCTTGGGCTTGAAGGAGAGACTGTCTGAAGTATACAGATGAGCAATAGAGAAGGACGCCCGTAGGTCTCTTATAGCCTCCATCCAAACACGCATCTGGACACACACACACGCCAAAGCACCACACATACTCTACACTTACACACATGGAGGGGTGTAGAGGCTAGAAGAAATGATTTAGAAAGTTTTCATCACTATCTTTGATCCAGCAGTGGTATCATTTCACCATTATATTATGGAATATGATTTCCAGATCATACTTCCAGTCAGCTGAAGGTCATGCTGTGAAGAACCCCACCATTTGATCTTCAGCACCTATGTTTCACTGGTTTAACTAATTTTGAATTTATTGACTTTTAGAAGGCACATACAGATGTTACATGAATTAAAAATAAAAACATTTATTTCAAAATTTGATTACCAGTGCCAAAGGTCAAAGTTCTAATTATTATCTAAAAATTTTCAAAATAGCTAATTGTTCTTCATGAGTATGAAAAGTCTGCTATCAATATATAGGTGTTTAATAATCATTGAACCTTTATCCTGAAATACTTACGAGTCTAAATATGTAAGAAAGGTCAAACTGCTGATCTAAATTTATATATACAAAATTCTGGCAAAAATAAATTATTAAACACACACATGAATGTATAAATTGTATCATCTTTTTCCTTGAAATCTGAGTTTTCTTTCAGATTATATATATGTATATATATGTTTATATGTATGTGTATATATATACATATACATATTTATATATATGTATATATACACATACATATGCATACATACATACGTACATATCAATCAGAATCTAGAACTATATATATACATACATATATATAGATTCTGATTGATAGTTCTATTTGGGTGGCTATATAATTGAAATGGAAATAACATATGGAAGTTATTTTTACAATTTTTGAATAATGAGTATATAATACATTATTTGCTAAAAGAAAGTGTTGCTAACAAGAAAACACATTTCACTAATAGATTTTTTTTCAAAAGTCTTGCAAACTTGAAAATCATGAAGCCATAAAATACATTTTCACAGAAAGTCATAAAAACTTTAGACTATATTCTCCCAATGAAAAAAGCTTTATCTTGTGCAAAGGCAAATTTATTAGAAAGGAAAGAGCCTAGCTTGAGAATATCCCTACAGGAGATTCTTGCTGCCTAGGGAGGCATTTCCAAGTGTCCGCACACTGAAGCTGTTGCAGCCGTGGTCCATGGAGGCCAGACTACATCTCAAGCTGGAGGCAGAATGTGGCAACATCATCTGTATGGTATTGATTTTTCAGATATAACAGATAGAAGAATTAGAGTTTCATGATGACTTGCACCAACATGCCAGAGACCAGTGAGAGCAATGAATGTGTGGCAAAGTCAGGTTCCCTGCAGAAATCCCTGGGGAGGGGGAGTCCCAGAGTCAGATCCCCTGCAGAAATCCCTGGGGGGAGCCCCAGAATCAGGGTCCCTGCAGAAATCCCTGTGGGGAGACCCAGAGTCAGGTTCCCTGCAGAAATCCCCAGGAGGGGCTCCAGTGACTTTATTCATCACTATGATCAAGTCCCTGACATTAAGTTTCCAAAGACTTGGATAATGTTGGTAGGGAGTGTCTAGTCAGTATCACTTGACTAGCTCCACCTTTTATGAATGGCCATGTTTGATGTATGTGACTATTAGTGAAAAGGTCATGGCCATGGGTAGTGGGGTCCATTTTCCCTTTGCCCTTGCTGGTCATGTGTCACGAGTTGGACATTATATACTGGTCACTTATTGGTGCTTTTAGGGAACCTTACTTGCTCTTGGGTTTTTGCATGGCAATTTTAATGGTCTTTGACAGCACTGAAAATGCAGAATTTTATCTTTTTTTTTTTATTATTAGCAAAGACTGTGTGAAATTTCATGATGATGTGCAAGCCAAGGAGACAGTATAGTGGAAGTCCTTATCCCTGTCTTGGAACTACTCACCAGCCTCTTTTCAGGGGCATGTACCTGCAACTCCTGTTGGATGTCAAGGGAAGGACGGTTTGAGTTCCAGGCCACTCTGGATTATGTAGACATAAAATTTATTTTAAAAAGTAGCATAAGGGATGTTTTACTTTATCAGTATGGATTTGTCTTTGTATTTCGTATGTATGAATTAATCTGAGTTGATCACTTATCAATATGCATTGTCATAGTGTTCACTACATAGTATGATACTTTCCTAAATAAATAAATAGATAAGTTAATTAACTCAATGATAACCAAGAGTACAACTTTTAGGAAGACATAATTTACATTCTTGCAGAATGATGAATACAAAATATATTAAAATATATTTGCCATAGAAAAATTTTGGATTTTATAGAAGCAGTGTTCTGGCTTTGTGGTTAAGACATTTCCCTGCAAATCCAAAGGACCCAGGTCAATTCTCTAGGACCCACATAAGCCAGAAGCACAAGGGGAACATCTGCTTAGAGTTCGCCTACAGTGGCTACAGGCCCTGGTGTGCCCATTCTCTCTCTGTCTCCCTTCTCTCTATCTCTCTCGCTCTCTGCTTGTAAATAAATAAATTTAAAACATCAGTGTTCCAACGAACAGCACTCTCTTTAAATTAACTGTAATATACTTGATGTTTATTGAATTTTATGAAGTTGTTTAAAAGTTTAGAGTTGCTGTGAAGTCTGATGTGAAAATGTTTACAAAGAGAAGTTTGTTTGGATTAAACTGCGTTCAGACTCACCTTTCTACTGCTGCAGTGTACTACAGTAGGCCAAGAGCAGAAACTCTGGGAGACAAAAAGCAGGAATGGTACGCCCCCAAAATGGATGTTTGAATTCACATTGGAATATCTTTATATAAGAAGAAAACTAATTTCAGTCTTTGCATGGAAATATAATGTCAGCTAAACTGTCTGATCATATTACAGTAATAATCAGGAAGTTGTTCCGCAGAGTTCATGAGAAAGTGCAGAAATCAATTAAAATTAATTAAGGAAATGTATTAAGATTTACTATCCTTTGCATTTACTTATAGTTTATAATAATGTACAGAGAGACCATTTGTAAAATTTAAACTGTAAAAATTAAAGCATATAAAATCTTGTAGTGTAGAAAGTAGGAAGACCATAAATTCAACAATTAAGCACAACAAAGCTTAGAGAAGTACATTTAAATGTATTAGGAGCAAGCTGTAACAAATCAGCAAAACAACTGGAATGCAGAGAAATTATATATTATTTAATTACCATGTCTAGTTAAAGAACAGAAAAGAACTTTGAAACAACGATATGCATGTAAGCATTGGATGTCTGGCCTGGTGATAATGTGCATGTGTTTGTTTCAGGTGCTGGGCAGGAGGATGTCACCTGTGCAGCTTCTAAAAGCAGCTTGTAGGAGGAAAGGGTTTATTTTGGCTTACAGACTCAACGGGAAGTTCCATGATGGCAGGGAAAAGGTGGCATGAGCAGAGAGGGTGGCCATCATCTCCTGGTCCACACTGGGTGGACAACAGCAGCAGAAGGATGTATCAAACACGGGCAATGTGAGGCTGACTAATATCCAGACACTTCCCCCAAGAATACATCGCCAACAAGATTCAAATTCTCAAGTTGCCAAAAGCTGGGGGTCAAGAATTCAGAAAGCACAAGTTGATGGAGGATGTCTGAACCGAGCCACCGCACTCCATCCCTGGCTCGTATAAACTGACAGCAACACATGGTGTCAAATGCAACGGAGTCAAACTTCACAGGTCCACATAGTTTATATCACTCACATTGATACTCATATTCCCCAAAGTCTCAAGTCTCTTAACTGAGCTACAATACCAAAAACAAACAAACAGGGTTGGAGAGATGGCTTAGCAGTCACGGTACTTGATTGTGAAGCCTAAGAACTCTCTAGAATTCACATACGCTAGAAGCACATAATGGCACATACGTCTGGAGTTAATGTGCAGTGGCTACAGGCCATGGTGTGTCCATTCTTTCCCTTTCTCTCTGATAAGTAAATGAAAATAATGTATTTTACAAAACAACCATAATGACTCATAATAAACATTCTTACTGCAAAAGATGCATTGGGCATACCAAAGAAAAACTGAATCAGGGCTGGAGAGATGGCTTAGCGGTTAAGCGCTTGCCTGTGAAGCCTAAGGACCCCAGTTCGAGGCTCGGTTCCCCAGGTCCCACGTTAGCCAGATGCACAAGGGGGCGCATGCGTCTGGAGTTCGTTTGCAGAGGCTGGAAGCCCTGGCGTGCCCATTCTCTCTCTCTCCCTCTATCTGTCTTTCTCTCTGTGTCTGTCGCTCTCAAATAAATAAATAAATAAATAAAAAATAAAGAAAAACTGAATCAATACAAGCTTCAAAATAGGGCCAACATCAGATTCCATAGCTCTAAATCTGACATCTCTGACCAATGACAAGTCTCTTGAGTTTGAATTCAACCCCTCCAGATGGGCTCCTCACAGCCTGTGAAAGAATGCATTCCAAGCCACCAGCTCTCCTTTGTAGCTGAAAATAGCCCTGACATTTCCCCGTGTCTCTAGTATAACCCGTGGTTCATCTCATGGCTCCATTGGATCTCCATGCAGGCAATTCAACAGTCCTGTCTAATTTTGCCCATGGTCAATTTCAAACAAACAAACAAACAAACAAACAAACAACAATGATGTTGCAAATTCAACCACCATCTCTTTCTTGAATTTGTTGTAGTCAACAGTACCAGGTGGGCTACCAACTTGTTATTCTGGGAAAGGAGGGAGAAAGCCAACTTTCAAGAGCATGAAAACTCCTTCAGCATTCAACCCCCTTACTTTTTTGTTTTGTCACCTTTTGGTTTTTCAGGGTAGGGTCTTACTGTAGTCCAGGCTGACCTGGAATTCACTATGAAGTCCCAGGGTGGCTTTGAACTAACTGTGATCCTCCTACCTCTGCCTCCCCAGTGCATGGAATGAAAGGCGTGCGCCACCATGCCCTGCTCCCACACTCCTTTCTTTCAAAAGGATCTGCATTCCTCCTGCTGTTCCAGTGTAGATTAGCTGGCCCCATGTCAATAGTTGTAATTTCCCTAACCATTGCTGTTGTGCAGAGCTTTTGACTTTAGCCCAAAGCTTTCAGTTTTTTTTTCCCCTGTGCCATATCCTGTTATACCGGTCTGGTCTGTTTTTATTCAATGCAATCCTGCATAAATTCTCAGTACACAGTCAGGAACTTTCTCACAGAAACTGCTTCTAGACCAGTCTCAACAAAGCTCCTTATTACCTTCATAAAGCAAACCTCATGGTCACTAGTTATATTGCATTTAGGTCTTTCAACTCTGACCAGAGTCCATCAAGCTATATTTATAGCACTGCAAGGCATCTCTTAGGCAAAGGATTCAAATCATTTCATATTCCTCCTGAAAATGAGTTCCAAAGACCCAAAACCCACACCACCACATTTCCAGGACCAACAACCTCACTCTTGGTACCAATTTTACTGTTGCAGTTAGCTTCATGTTGCTTATACCAAAAGCATTTGACCAAAAGCAGCTTGTGGGGGGAAAGGATTCATTTTGGTGTACAGACTCAAAGGGAAGTTCCATGATGTCTGGACATGTACTGTCAGCAGAGCCTGGACATCACCTCCTGGCCAACATCAGGTGGAAAATAGCAGTAGGAGAGATTGCCAAACACTGGCAAGGAGAAGCTGGCTATAAAATCTATGAGCATCCCCCCCCCCCAACAACACACCTCCAATGAAGTTTCAGTTCTCAAATTGCCATCAACTGGGGATCAAGCATTCAGAACACATAAGTTTATGGGAGACACCTGAATCAAGCCATCTCATATGGTATTCAAATTGTTATATTTTGATTTTATTTCCTTTTGATATTTTCATGTTTAATGTTGGTTTTCAGTTCAACAGTTTCTAGAATCACCTAGAAAACAAACTTCTGGACATGTTTCATGTAGGAGTTTTTAGATTGGGTTAATTGAAGCGGGCAGAGCCACCCTAAGTGTGGGCAACAGCATTCTATAGGCTGCAATGCTGGAATGAATCAGAGGAAGAAACCTGGCTGAACAACGTGGATTCATCTACCTCTGTTATCTGATTGTGGGTGCAATGTGATCCGCCGCCTTACAGGCCTGTTGCCCTGTCTTCCCCACAATAATGGACTGTATGTTTAAGCAGTGAGCCAAGATTAACCCAGATTTCCTCAAGTTGTTCTAACAGATACTTTGTCACATCAAAAAGAAAAGTAACTGATACTGGAAATTGACACCAAGCAGTAAGAACTTTTTTTTTTTTTTTTTTTTTTTGAGATAAACCTATCCCTTGGGAATATTTTGTGGGAGTAATTTGGAAGAATTTGGAAAATAAGGCTAGAAAGGTCCTAGAACACTGAAAGAGGAGCTAAGTGGGCCATGGTGGTGGAGATTAGAAGACCAAAATGCTGAGAGGAACAAGGTCAGTGGATCTCGGTTCATGAGGACTTGCGGAGGAAGTACGGACACATTTGAGACTGAGGTAGAGACCCCTTGTGTGATAGTCTGGCAGAGAATCTGGCTGCATCCTGTTTATGCCCTGTCCCGAGCACTTGAGGGAGGCTGAATTCAAAAGTAATGCAGTTGCATTGGAGATGTGGCTTAGCCATTAAGGCATTTTCCTGAGAAGCCCAAGAATCCAGGCTCAATTCCCTGGTGCTCACATAAGCCAGAAGCACAAGGTGGCACATGCATCTGGAGTTCCCTTCTCTCAAATAACTAAATAAAATACTAAAGAAAATAAAAGGATTGGAGATTGGAGTCATTTAACTGGTTGAGGAAGTCTCAAGAAAAGGGAGCATTCAGACCCTCTCACGGCTACTGCCCCTGGCTGTGATCCCGTTCTACAGGGATGTAGCAAGTAGCGCAGCTGAGAGATTCGAAAAACGTGCCTCTGGCAAGGAACGGAGTGAGCTCAGTTACAAAGTAGCAGTCGTTGTCAAAGGCAGGTGGATCAGAGATTTTCTAGATTGAGCTGCGAGTTGGGAAGACCTACCTTCAATGTGGGTGGCACCGTTCCTCAGGCTGATGTTCCAGGTGAGTAAGAGTAAATAATACCCCAGTTGATCACCGGCCTTCGTGTCTGTCAGCTTTCTGCCTGGGGATGCAGTGTGAGCAGCTGCCTCCCATCGTGTTCCATGTCTTCCTTGCTACCACCGGCTGCTCCCTCCAACTGTGAGCCAAAATGAACCCTTCCTTCTTTGAGTTGTTCTGGTCAGACACTGTGCTATAGCAGCAAGAGGGACTTCTAACTCAGACCCCTTTGATATTTTAAAATATGCTACTTAAGTTTTCAAATACTTGAAAAGTTTATATCTATTCCCTTGACATCACTATGGCATACCCTGCAGCGTGCACAGCACCTGCAAACGGCAGCTCCACACCACTTGGGCAGATTTTCTCAGCCCAAGTCCTGTGTTTCTGTCATCTTAACACCTTGAGGTCGCCCTTGAAACGTACAAAAGGACAAGGGAGGAGGACACTGAGAAATGGAGAGGAATTGCTCTTCCATTACTCTTCTATTTATTTAACCTCAAAAATTAGTAGATTATTGTTGTCAGTAACCATGGGGAGGAAGGGCTCACAGGAGTTGGTGAAACAGGCAATGAAGCATCGCACCATCACAAAGTGGTCAGGTAGAGAAAGAGAGACCGAGCGAGAGAGACAGGGAGAAAAAGGGAGAGAGAGAGAGGGAGAGAGAGAGAATGGGCACGCCAGGGCCTCTAGCTGCTGCAAACGAACTCCAGATGTATGTGCTCCCTTTTGCATCTGGCTTATGTGGGTCCTGGAAATGGAACCGGGGTCCTTTGGCTTTGCAGGCAAACACCTTAACTACTAAGCCATCTCTCCAGCCCTACAGATGCTATTTTTGTTAAACATTTATTTATTTGTGAGAGGGGCTGGAGAGATGGTTTAGTGTTTAAGGTACTTGCCTCTGCAAAACCTGTTCATGTTCCAATCACCAGGTCCTACATAAGCTCGCTGCAGCAGTGACACAAATATACAATATTACACATGCACACATCTGGAGTTTGTTTGCAGTGGCTGAAGGCCCTGGCACTCCCATTCTCTCTCTCTCTCTCAAGTAATTTAAAAAGTACTGATTTATTTGCAAGAGGGAGGGAGGGCGAGAGAGAGAATATATTGGAACATCAGAGTCTCATATCACTGCAAACAAACTCCAGAAGCATGTGACCCCTTCTGCCATCAGGCTAACATGGGTCCTGTGGAATTGAACCTGGGTTCTTTGGCTTTGCAGGCAAACACCTTAACTGCTAAGCCATCCCTCCAGCCGAAGAAGAGATTTTTTTTTTTTTTAAATGAAAGAACCTATAGCATAGCTTTCATGTATTACTGGTTTTAATATTCAAAACTAATGTAAATTTAATTAATTTTCAATAATCAAAAAGATGAAAATACTAGTTTAGAGGTCGTTGTTTTTCACAGACTGTATTGCAGGAATCCACATATGTAAGTGTAAATGACTGAATAACACAGATGTTGAGTTCTATTTGTGTCTTTTTATGACTTTTTCCTGTCCTTTTTCAGATAGTCACATCATCAGCTTTTATTTCTCTAAAGCCATCACACTTGGTTAGTTTAAATTTAACCTCATATATTTAGCATAATTCCATATGACTACAAATGACACCTTCCTCTAATTTGCAGGAGACATTTTATTTCCTGCTGTGTTTTAACAGTAGCTTCTCTCAGTTCTTTAAATTCCTGCAATGTCATATAATGGATTCTAAATCTGAGACACTTCCTTGGGCTAAATTGCTTCACTTCTATCAAGACAAAGTCTCCTCTGGGTCAGCAACTAATTATCCCTTTCTTTGTGTCCAGTCCCAAATGAAACATTGAATCTTCTCAATCTATTAATATAATTTTCAAAGACATATGCATAATGAAAGGCATTTGAACACTGATAATAATGAGAGATCTTCTATAATGAGAACACCCTTCCATGTAACGATAGTATCAGAAATTCACTCCCTGCTGTTTTATCATTGTCTGCTAATGTTTCCTCTAAAGGACCAAAAAAAGAGAAAGACAAATTTAAAAGACAAATAAAAGTATTTTATTAAAAGTAGGTAGAGTATGCAGTAATTTAAATTCTGTATCTGCTTTAGTGCTTAACTAAGTTGTTCTTAGGGGGAAAAAAAGGAAAAACAAAATGTATGGTCCAAACATAATCTCACTTCAGAAAGAAAAGTTAAAATAAATTTCTATTAAATCGAAACTCAATTGTATATCGTAACTGTTAACTTTTCTAACAAAATAGAATAGTAAAGAAGGATGAAATCATAGATAAAACTCTTTGGATGTAGTTTAAAGATTAAACAACAGACAAAAATCTAAATACCCGAATAACTCCACCCAAGTAAATTCTGTCATACTAGCTTTTTTTAAAGTAACATATCAGGAAGATCATTATTCAGCAATAACAACCATTATTATACAGGGGCTGGGGAGGTAGCCTGGCGAGTAATGTTGCGGGCATGAAGACGCAACTGTAATCCCCAGTGTCCGTGTGCTATGCCAGGTGAGGTAGCGTGTGTCTGTGAACTCTGGGCTTTGGAGGAGAAGAGAGGAAGACCTCTGCAGCTGGCTGGACAGCAAATCTATGTGTTTTATGTTTGTGTGTGTAAATATGCTCATACTCATCCGAATGAATATACACAAATTAAATGATTTTAGGTTAAATTAAATATGATGTATGGAATTATTTTGGGAAGGAAGATGCTGTACGTGTCACGAGTATTCTCTGCATAGAAATGACCAGGGGCCAATGAAAATTAAAAAAAAAATAAATAAATAGATGCATCCCAGATTTGCTGAAGCAGAATTTCTCAGCTGGGGATTAAGCATCTGTGTAAGTGATCAAGGATATGTTATATCACAAGTAATTAGCACTCATTCCCCCAAATTCTGATGTCCTAGGGGTGGAGCCTGGCCATTTTACACCTCAAGGGAGTTCTCATTGGTTTGGTTGTGGAGTACAAGGCCCTTTGAGGAGTGCTCCTATGAGGCTGTATTTGGCAAGCTGGAGCAGGAAAACCTGACTAGCCATCTGACTTAATGAATAACGTTGTTATGAAATAGAGAACTTATTTAAATATTGGTGGTTTTAATATAAATGTCTATGATTAAAATATTGTTTGTGGGTGATCTTATGCTGGAGTAGAGTCAACCAGTCTGCTGTGACGCAGACCATGCAGACTACACACTAAGAATGTTTCCTGGGCCTTTCAACAGGCTTGTCAGATGCTGTAAGGTGTACACTTACTACTGACAATTTATCTTCAATTGAGTTTATGTTAGGTTTGACTAGAAGAGTAAATGGTTGCAACAATTAAGGAAATTATAATTTGTTGAATTAAAAAAATTATTCATGTGTTGACATACACTCTTCTGCAGCAATGATCCTGAGAATCTTAGGGTGCTAGCCACGGTCTATTCAGTACTGCGAGCTCTCAAGCCTTATCACTTTTGTGCGTATGATTAACTATGCATGTAGCAGGTGTGCTGCACGTGTGCACGTGTGTGGTGGTAAACACATGAGTGTGCGTGTGTGCAGCTGGACATGTGCCATGCACACGTATGAAGAAGTCATAGAAGAATGTCAAGTGTCTTCCCAAATTGCCCTTTTATTTCCCTGATACAGATTCTGTCACTGAACCTCAGTTACACTGGCTTACCAGCAAGCCTGAGTGATCCTCTGGTCTCTGTCCTTTTCAGCTTGGTGGAGTTATCCATAAACACACATAACTTTTTATAGGTTTGCTGAGTATTGAACTCAGGTACAGAAGCTTGAGCAGCAAGTGGTCTTCCATGGACACAAACATCACATCCCATGTCTTTTATCCCTAAATATTTCACTATTTTATGTATAATTGTTAACTTACAATAATTTACTTTATAACCAGCATAGACACATATAAACATGTACAACAGATATACACTTGTATATAAGTATATACAAAAATACAATAACCCATCTCTCCAGCCCAAGCCACATTCATTTAAAAAGCAAAACCCATATTAATAACAAAGCAATCAATTACATAGTAAAAATTCAATCTATGTATATTAAGTTCAATTAAATACTCTAAATACACAATAAAGTAATAGAAAACAAATCAATAGGAAAAAGAGACTTACTGAGTAACTAAGGAAGTTAAATACTGTTTCAAATCATGTACATTTTCATACTGTCAAATAGACAGAAATAAATGTAACATGTCATAAAAATTTAAAGAAATACTCTTTAATGATTCATGTTCTAAATGCTAACATATGAAATACACTCACTTGAGTTATAGAAGTACATTAACACATTGGCAGTGTTAAAAGGCAATTTCTGTGATATAATAAAAGTACAATAATTTTCTGCTTTTTCAAATGATACCCTAGAGGAAGTATTTATTTGGTAAAAGAAATATTAAGAGTAGATTTACCAAAGCATGCTTAAATAAATGTTTTAAGTAATAAATAAGAATTTCATTTCTTGTTAAATATTTAACACATTTCCTGAAAAGAGCTCCTGCTTATCACTGAATTGATTTTTGAATCTGATGAAAGTACCTCATTAAAACTTAATATTAGTGCCAGTATAAAGTCATTCCATTTTCAGGTTTTATATATACACATATGCATGTACATTTATTCTTTTAAAGTGAATGATTTGTTGGGAAAATTTTATGGTTTGAAATAGCTTTACTAACAACTTTAGACCAACTTGAACTGAGGTCGAATATATATATCCACATAGAGAAATAAATTCACAAGTGTCTTCAAGGGATATTTGCTTATTGTTAATTTAATAACTGAATAATGGATAGAAAATTGCCAAATATATGCACAGGATATGTTTGTGTATATGCATATATAATCATAATTTTGAAATTATTCTTTGGTATATCTGCTTTCAGCATAAAAAAGCTATGCAATTTTTTGTATGATGTAGGTCATATCTTAAACTCAAAGAATTATTTTATTTTAGGAATTGTCTGTCCATGCACTGGAGGTTCCACTGCTGAAATGTAAGAACGGATGGATGCTGAATGTCCCATCTTGGAAACAGTTCTATGAACCTCAAAGTTTTTTTTGTTGTTGTTTTGTTTTGTTTCTCTTGGTTTTTCAAGGTAGGGTCTCACTCTAGCCCAGGCTGATGTGGAATTTACTCTGTATTCTCAGGGTGGCCTCGAACTCACAGCAATCCTTTAACCTCTGCCTCCCAAGTGCTGGGATTAACGGCGTGCGCCACCACGCCTGGCTTCAAAGTTTTAAAGTAAAAAAAAAAAAAGTCTCTAATTTTTTGAATATTCCCATAAAGATATAAATTGTATGCAGATACTATACTATGAAATATACTTTTAAGTGCTTTGATCACATAAGAAGCAATGATCAGGCTGGAAAGATGGCTTAGCAGTTAAAGTGCTTGCCGTAGAAGCCTGAGGACTCATGTTTGACTCTCCAGGTATAAGCAGCTTGAACAGGCTCACAAGGGGGCTCACCTATCTGGGGTTCAATTGCAGGGGCTGAAGTCCCTAGTACACCAAGTGTCTCTCTGTCTCTCTCTCTCTCTCTGTGTATGTCCCTCTCTCTCTCCTTCACTCACTCTCACATAAAAAGGCAGTATGTTGGGCTTGCCTCAAAAACAAAATAGAAGCAATGATCTCTATTAAGGATGCACTTTCTTCTAAATTTGGTCATACTATCTGTAAAAACATTTTGAAATTTAGTTTATGTTGATTCTAAAATATGAAGAAACATTCCACTGTGAATTAAATAATAAATATTTGAATAGGCTCTATTTTAAAATTTAAAATTCTTGAAAAAGAAGAATTCTTAGCTATGTCCAAATATAATCTTCTTATTAATATATTAATAGACATTAATCACTTCACCACTCATGACAATAAAATAATTTATGCTCCATTAAGTGTGAGTGCATATATTACTGATAATATCAATGCACTTAGTATTTACAGTGATTTAAAAACTATGATTCCCAGTTTTGAGTGGCTATCTGTAGATTACACTCCTATCAATTATTTCACTGGAGATCTTCACAAGGCTAGTAAATTCATTTGGAAGTAGGAGTTGGCGAGGTGGCAGAAACGTGAGGGTTAGCAGAGCAGCATGCAAAACCTCGCTGGCATTCTTGGGTGTCCATTTCACATTGGGTAGTTTTGGTGTCATAAGCTTCCCTGAGGAATCTGGGCACTATAATGATAATCCTCAATCCTCTTTCTCAATCTTTCTCAGCAAGTTGGAGTCTGGTGGAAACACAGACAATCATCCTAAAGGCTAAGGGTTTGTAATGCCCCATACAAAGTGGGCACACTGTGCAGTGGGTGTCTGAGCTTTCTGCAGTGGTGCCCCCTCTTCCCCCTCGCCCCTTCCCGTTAGTCAGCCGCACTCCCCTGAACCGTTGCTTCGACACCAGCTTCGTTCCTCTAATCATGTTAAGAACAGTGTGATTAGAGCTCTACAATATGCAACTGGAAATCTGTTTATTAGGAATACTACTTTTAATATACCTTAGCACATTTTAAAACATAGTTTACCAAAGAAAGAGAAAAAAATGTAAAAAGTGTATGGACAGAAATTAAGATACTAGTTGTGGTGGTTTGATTCAGGTGTCCCCCATAAACTCAGGTGTTCTGAATGCTAGGTTCCCAGCTGACGGAGATTTGGGAATTAATGTCACCTGGAGGGAGTGTATTTGTTGCGGGCAGGCTTACGGGCGTTATAGCCAGTTTCCCCTTGCCAGTGTTTGGCACACCCTTCTGTTGCTGTGGTCCACCTTTTGTTGGCCAGGGGGTGATGTCCACCCTCTGCTTATGCCATTATTTTCCCCTGCCATCATGGGGCTTCCCCTAGAGCCTATAAGCCAAAATAAATCTCTTTTTCCCAGAAGCTGCTCTTGGTTGCGTGCTTTCTACCAGCAATGCGACCGGACTGCAACACTAGTATTGTTAATATTTATAATATTCTTCACTCAGACTTGAAGAATTATTAAGCAGTGAAACATGAAAAAAGATAATGTTAAAGAAGCAGGGCTAGGGAAAGATAGGTCAGCAATTAAAAGCCTTTTCTGTGTAAGAATGAGGACCTGATGAGGCCTAAGAGACATTTCAATTTAGATTCCCCAGGACTAATATAAACAGCTGGACATGGTCATATGTATCTGTAAACCCAGGGCCATTGGGAAGCAGAGACCAGAGAATTGCTGTATCTTGTGAAAAAGAAAATAAGTGACAATGTCTGAGGTTCAGTAAGAGAGAGCAGCTCAAGTAAGATGGGCAGAAAAAAAGGGCAATGGTATGGAACACCAGACATTATGTTATGGCCACTACAGGCAAGTGCATAGTAAGACACATGGACACATATATGTTCATATAACACACACACACACACACACACACACCATATTACCCAAATTTTAAAAAGAATGAAAATAAAATTTGCCTTGTGACATGGAATATCATTTGTGTGAGTGAGTATAATGTACAGGAACAACTGCCACTCTAAATTGGATGTATGCACCATTTCAACTCTAATGTGTTCTGATAGTAGGTAGCCAGGCTTATTCAGTTTGCTATGTCCTGTAATTATTACTTATTACTCAAGTTGATTTTGTAAGCAAGGCCTTGTATGAGTATGCCATTTAACCTTGACAGCAATAAAAACATATTAAGTGCTATCAATATCAGGGCATTGTATACTCTTAAAGAAAGCATTTCTCAGACACTTACTTCTGTAACAGCTCCTCATAAGTGCACTTACTCAGTAGGCAGAGCACCCGGCATCTTCTGCTGCAGCTCCATAATCTGGAGTGTGTTTACATTGTCTATGATATCAAATCCTCATGTTTGAAAAATTTGCCTTCCTCAACCATGGCATCCTAAACTCAAGCAACCTTTTGAAAATAAAAAATGTACATATCTCTTTTTTAATAGTATAAATTTCAGTGTATAATATAATTTTCAAAAAAAAATCTTCTCTATCATATTTTTAGAGTTAAAACAACAACAATAATAATAATATGATGATGATGACCAAGGCCAGCATAGAACAAAGGTAGAGGAAGACATGTCATTCCTCAATAGTGAGTTAAACATGCTTTAATTAACCAGCATGAAGTTTCAGAATGCTTATGGGATGGCAGCATCATGATGATCTACTCAAGTCTCTAACCGTGTGCACTGAGATTCCAGCCCTCCATTCCAGCTCAGCCTAGCTCTCCAGACATCGCCTTGCCATCTAATGGCTGCCAGGTGATAATCTTCAGTCAATCTGGGGCTGGGCTTGGCCCACACATCTCAACAACAAAGACATGCCCTACAGTGAAACCACGGCTTTAATCCCCCCGGCATTCACCGGAGACTGTACAGTAAGAGAGGCAGCTAATCTATTCTGATTAGTGGACTTCCTGGGGTGATTGGCTTACCCTTCCACCAGCCAGCACATAGGACTCTTTTCCTTGAGGACTTGGTGTTAGTTAATTACTCTTTAGGCTAATTAAATCTCTGCTTACCTCAAGAGAGAACCCAGAGTGCCTGGAACTTCATGTCACCTCCTGGAGAAGTCTCTTGTCCACTGATTAGGGGCTGTGGAATTCAGAATGCGGCCTGCGGGTCCTCTGAAGATCATGCTGAAACCTGCCAGGGACAGAACCTTGTCCTGTTACATACTTGTGCCCAAGCCGAAGTGCCAACCTGAAACACGTGGCTGGCTGAGGGGCCCTGAAAGCTAGGAACCAACATGCAGATGAAACATTCGGGATGGGGAATTTTCCCTGCAGGGTCGGTGTCTGGTAGCTGAGATAATATGCCTTTGTGGGTCAAATGATATAGGTGCCTTCAGAATGCTGGTGAGGCACAGCCCTTGGTGACTCCATCCTTCGAAGGCATTTAGTCTGGATGGCAAGTACATGGTAAGCCCGATACAGTGACCAGCCCTTTGCTTCTCTGCTGAGACCTCAATGGTATCCAGACCCGTGCGTGTGTTACCTGGTGAGAATGTGTTTTGGGTTCATTTGGATCATTTCTTCAAAGGATACATGATGTTTGCTTTGTTACTAACACTTTTTTGAGGGGGTGGGGTTTTGAGGTGGGGTCTCACTCTAGGTCAGGCTCTCCTGGAATTCACTATGTCGTCTCAGAGTGGCCTCAAACTCACATCGATCCTCCTACCTCTGCCTCCCAAGTGCTGGGATTAAAGGTGTGAACCACCACACCAGTTTATTAACACTTTTTGCTGGGCTGATTTCCTTTTACTTATTCTTGCTTGTATTTTCCTATGTTACTTCTGCTTACCTTAGACTATTCAGTCTATGTGGGCATTGCCATACTCCAAAGAACTGATTATTTTGTGAACTATCTTTGTTTCATTTGACCTATTGTAGCTTTTGAAAATAATGAATTTATGGCTATTGTTCATTCCCAAATGTGCAAGAGCTGCCACTCTGCTAAACCCAGAGTTCCTGACTAGACACAGCAGAAACTGAAAGAAGGGAAAAGTAACCAGCAGATGAGGAGGATACAGAATAGCTCAGCAGTTAAGGGACCTGCCTGTAAAGCCTAAAGACGGGTTTGATTCTTGCATTTTCTGGTCCTAACTTAATCTTGTCACTTATCATTTCCCAGTGATACTTTCTTGGATTTTCTTGTGGAAAAATCTTACCTGCATGTGGTCCAGAGCCATTTTCCTATGGTATGGATCATCTTGTCAGCGACTTTTACAGGGAGAGGGGCTGGAGTTTTCTGTTAGACCCCTGGTTATACAGGAAGGTTTCATTCTAGCCATTTATCTTTTTCATAATTGGGTTTCTATACATTTTCCTTTTTCAGCTTTATTGAGAAATAAATGAGTTACAAAGACTTTATATGTTGAATTACAATATTAAAATATTTAATGGCAAACAAGGACTAGGGAGAGAGGGATGGGAGAGAGTACATAGGAATAGGAGGAGAGTGGAGAGCAGAGGAAAGAAGACTGGAAGAGAGGAGAGAGCGAAGTCAGAGGGAGAGACCACGAGAACCCCCCATCTTAGGGGATATGTAATCCTTGAAGTTAACACTGTTACCAAATTTTGGGGATCATGCTACCCTTGTTGTTCTAGTATGTGAGCCCTTTAAGGGCAGAGTTAAAGATGAATCAAGGAAAAAGTGGGTGACTCTGGTTCAGTATGCCTGGTGTCCTCATGGGCACCAGAGGCACAGGAGAGGAACCCGCAGAGAAGAGGGAGCTGCTATGAACAAAAGTGAGCTGAGCGCTCACCGCACACCTCATCTGCCACAGACTTGGACTTCCAGCCTGCAGAAGTGTGAGAAAACGCCTGTGATTTCGATCCTCTCATTCTGTGGCATATTGTTATGTCAGAGCTAATGCAGAACTCATCCCCTCCTGTGGAAGGGGTCTGTCTGCATGTTTTGACAAGCTGAAAGGATTAATGACTTTCCCTTGAGCCCTTGCTTCAAAGTCTGCTCCTGGGGATACTTGCCTGTAACCACAGATTTCTCATCTTCTTTCTTACCGCCTAAAACTCACAGCTCAGTAGCGACTGATTTCAGAGAAGACTTCTCTTGATCAATGGACCACAGAGGGTCATCTTAACTAAAAATCCCACTTTTTACCTGGGTGTCAATGTTTATTGCTTAGTTATTAGTGTTACTGTGCTTAACTTAGTAGTTTTAACAGTAAATCATCACTTTATTAGAGTTTAGTTAATAATTAGTATCATTTTACTTTTTCCTTTCTAGTCCCTTAGGCAAAGCAAAACAAGACCCACTTGGTTATGACTGCAATAATGACCATTGACAATATACATAAATCAGTTAATATTTTTTGAAATGCAATGTGACAGAATACTAAATACATTCCAAATACTTACATACTAAGTATATTATAATATTATACCTTTTTATAGAAAGTCTGCTCAAAACTTACCCATTAATGGAAAACACTATGTATCTTGTTGTCTACTTTTTTTTCTGATGTTTTTGAGGGAACTGTTTCCTAAACATTTGCTCACTGGGATCATCCAGTCTTCACAGGAAATATGTATCAACTGAAAAGAAATCTCCCTTGACATAAAGTTATTCAGATGGCTGCTTTGCTGTTTTTCTTTTTAGTTTTCCTTTTGGCACGTGTGGGTAGCACACATGGTGTGCTATGTGTGTGTGGCATATGCACCTGTGTGTGCAGATGTGCTTGCTCCGTGCAGAGGGCATAGGAGAATGCCAAACACCCCCGTGTCACTCATCAACATGCCTCCTTGAGATGAGTCTCTCCCTTAACCAGTGCTAACTTTCTTGGTCATACTGGTTGACCAGCAAGCCCCAGTCATTCTTAAGTTTCCATTCTCCATGGGGCTGGGCTTAAAAACATGCATGACCACACCTAGATGTTTACATGGGAGTTGAGGAATAAAACTCATGGCAAATCAGAACCTCATGAATGCATGGAAAGTGATCTTACCCACTGAGCCATCCTCCAAGGCCCTGCTATTCTTAGTTTTTTAAGACAAATCCTTCATGGAAAATGCATGCTTAAGTAAGTAGCTTTTTCTTCTTTCTATGTGTGCTTATGCAATCAACTTCCTCAATAAGAAGCATTTATATAAATTTCAGAAATTTCATTTGTATTACAAGTATGAATTGGGGTGCTAAAATTCCCACTTCCAAACCCTATGTTTGTTTCTGACCCCACTGTATAGAAATTTCATATATATATATATATATATATATATATATATATATATATATATATGACAATGACTCAGACTGTCCTTTACTGTACAAGGCCTTGGATATAATTCCAACTCCAAACAAATCATTTATAATGAATATTTAAAAGTTTAAAGGTGGATTAATACCTTTGTCTGAATCTTTAGTTTAGCTGACGTTTTTTCCATAAAGAGACATGATGTTCGGAGCACATGTGTTGCCCTGAAAGAACAGGTAAATGTGACTGAATCTTTTCAACAGGACCTCTATCAGAGGAGAGGGCACAGGATGGACAGCTGGTAAGACCAGCAACTCCCAAGTTAGTTTGAAACGGTGAGTCCAGTCCTTGATTTTGAAGTGACCACAGCAGTAGTTGATCCAAAGGGTCCCTTTGATAATATAAGCAGCTGTGTATCATGTTCCTGTCCTGTGGAAGGTTTGAGTGACTCCTCTGGGGATGGGCGCAGGAAAGATGCCTGGGGCCACTGGTAGGTGCCTGTGCAGGTCTGGCCACAGCAGGAGCCATTACCCACTGCTGCACATTGGCTTTTGAGTAAGAATCACCATGGAGATATACCTGTTCTTGCCAACCTTCTGCAGTGAAGGGTGGGAGAGTCAAGCGTGTGTTGAATTTACAACTGTTTGTTGGATGTGGTCTTCTCCCTGACAGAGCTTTAAGGGTATTTCTAAACACAGTGGTCAATAATACCTTTCCATTCCTGTGTCCATTGTTGGAATACCGCTATTCAAGTAGCACTTCTTTCGTTGCTGAAATGTTGGTCCCTGAAGCAGCCTGAAGTTCTGCGTTCTGTGAAACCTCTGATTTTCAAGGGCCAGCTGCAGGAAGGTGAGAACATTTTTAAAGAACAATAGAGAATAGCTGTGCATCACTTTCTGGGTTACAAAGGTAGCTAGAAGTTGTTTCAGTGAGCAGAATACTTAATCCAGAGGTCATTATCCCATGATCAATGAACATGTTAACCCAATGAGCAAATCCAGATGGCTGTTGCAGAATGAAATTTGAATCCCTGATGATTCCTTTTGCAGAACTATCATGCATGTGGGCTGTTACGGGGAGAAGAAAGAATTTCACTGTGGGAGAATCCAAAATTCAAAACCTTTGGATATTGTCCCCTGTGGTGGTTTGAATGAAAATGTCTCATAGTCTCATGTGTTGTAAATACTTGACCCCCAGCTGGTAACAGTTTAGGAAAGTTATGGAGCCTTTGTGAAGTGAGGCCCTGCTGGAGGAGGTGTGTGCTGAGGGTGGGTCTGGAGCACGGGGAAGTTCGGGGCTAGCTCACTGAGGCTACTTCCTTTCTGCTGCTATGCCAAGAGGATATACCCTGGGTGCCTGCTCTGCCATACTTTTCCCATGAACCTGTAAGCCAAAATAAACCTTGTTTTTCCCCATAAGCTGCTTTGGGTCAAGTGTTTTGTCACAGAAGTGAGAAAGTAAGTGCTATACTTTCTTATTATTCACTCTGATCCCACTAAGAATTGGCCATGATGTTTGCCTGAATATGACAACCTTTTCAGTGACCAAAACACCTTAGTGAGGCGTGTGTGCCAGAAGGAGGCAGAGGAGGCAGGTCAAAAGTACTTAGCACCAATTCTTTCTTCCTTTTTTAAATATTTGTGAACAGGTGAATGTGAGAAAAATGGAACCGGTATGCCTGGGCCTCTTGCCACTGCAAATGAACAAGAGACACATGTGCCATTTGGGTTCCTGGTTTTACTTGGGTACTGGGGACTCAAAACCATGATGTCAGGCTTTAGAATCAAGCACCTTTAATTACTGAGCCATCTCTCCAGCCAAAGTACCAATTTTTTAAAAAAAGTATTTTATATATTTATTTATAAGAGAGAGAGAGAGAGAGAGAACAGGCACACCAGGGCCTCCACCTACTGGAAACAAACTCCATACACATCTACCATATTGTGAAGCTGACTTTACATGGGTATTAGTGAATCAAACCAGGTCCTTAGGCTTTGTAGGCAAGCATCTTAACACCTAAGCTGTCTCTCTAGCTCACTGAGCACCAATTTTTGACGTTAATGATCTGATGTTTAAAAAATATGGATGATTAGGGAGTGATCACTGAGTACATGATAGTCAGTTGTTGGATGTTTTTTGTGGTAAAAGGCATTCCATCAGTCTGCGTTCCTGTTTCTTCTAGATTGGACATGATCTCATGGTCACTGTTGTCTGGAATCCATGCATCTGTGGTCAGCCTCATCAAGGCTACAGGAAATCAGGCCTGGTAGCAGTCTCCTATAGAGGATCCAAGTGGACTCATGGAGACCACAAACCATCATGGAATCTTCATGAGCCCCTTCCCTTCCATAAGGTTATTTCAGAGGTAAACAAGTGGAGAAGAATCTTTGGGGGTGAAGCTGTCTGTAAGTCATGCATTGACTTCCTGGTCATGTGACTGTCTTGGAGTCACCTATGTTCCTGTATCCCTATGGAGTTCCTGGGTTCTCCCAGCTGAATTAGATGGATCCTCTGCTTTTCTCAGCTGGACTCTATGTAGAAAACATGACTCTCTTTATATCTCTTTAGGGAAAGCCATGTGACATAGTGCCAGGTTCAAAATAATTCCTGGAAACCATGACACAGTTTATTTTCAAGTGTCATTATTATATTGTTTATATCCGTTGACTGTACTGGAACATGAATGTTTAGACTAAAACAGTATGAAGTAGTTCCAAACAGTAGTTCCAAATAAGGGGTAACTCGCTAACATACTGAACCTCAAGAAAACAATGAATAGGCTGTAGCACATACCTTGTAATCCTGCCATCAACACTGTGAGACAGACTTGTCAACTTGCGGCAGGAATCACAGTTGAACCACAGTTGGAAGTTGTCATACACACAAGAATACTTTCCATTTGTTCCTGTCCATGAGAGTGGACATCAAGTGAAGTCCTATGTCATGATGGATTCAAGCAGCAATGGTAGCATGCCAGGGAGAAGAGCTCAACCCACATTGTAATCCCACTGAGGCTCATGAGGTAATGATCTGAACATGGCAACTGTGTAAGTGTCCTACAGGACAGTGTCATTTGTCTCTCAGTCTCTACTTTTGTAAGACGAAGCCATTAGCAAAACTCCAAGAGATACTAAAGATATAAAAGGTTCCTAGGGTCTGGAGAGATGATCTGATGGTTATAGGAACTTGCTAGCAAACCCTGATTACCTGGGTTCCATTCCCCAGTAACTCACATAAAGCTATATTTACAAAGTGGGTCATGTATCGAGTCCATTTATAGACATATCTGTCTCTGCATCACTCATAAATGATTAAATATTTTTAAAAAGATATAAATGGTTCCCACGGAGGTGTGCTGTCAGGGATGATGGTAATGACTTTCAGTTTTGTCCACAGGGCAGATTATCTATGCTCTTTCTTGTTCGTGTGAAGCTGGCTTATTACTAGAGTCAGTTCTCAAAGGCTTTCAAATGTTAAAAGAAAATTGTGAAATTTACCTGCACAGAAATTTTATAAAGAGCCCCATGAATAATAACACAATTTCAACTGCTCTGCTGAAAGTAAATATAAACAGACATCAGGGTAGGCTAAGATAATCTAGAAATATCTGGAGAAAGATAAAATGCCAAATCAAAGAACTTTATAAACAATAAAACTTTCAGACAGCATTCTGACACACAGATCTTCAATGAGGACACATTCTTATTCTTACAGGGACCATAGACTGATGAAAATGTTCTTCCTTTACAAAGAAGTGTTCAAATATGCCAGCCAATAAATTTGAAAGAACCAAGATTTTCTTTTCAGTAAAGGATTTACCTGCAAAAGAAATTCACTTATTTTTTTCCTACCTAGATTATTCTGATCCTATGCAGAAAGCGTTGTCCTACTCAAGATGCACAAGATTGTTTAGCTTTCATTTTTAAGTCATATCAACATAAGATATGAAAAGGATCATAACCATAGTCACAATATATTTGGGTGATAAACATATTAATTCTTATCTGTAATGTAGACTGAAACTTGGAAACATCAAATGAACCAATGTCTGCCAAAGCAAGTAGAGGATAGGAGGAGAAAAGCAGTGATATCTGAAATAATTAAAAGTGAAAACAAAAACATCTCCATGATAGATCCCAAGTGGCTGCAATGAAACCCTCAGGAAGTCAGTGCCTGAGGGAGGAGGTCAATGGCAGCTAGAGGGCAACCATGGACACCTTTAAGGAAGTAGAAGGAATGTAAAGCTTCAGAGATGACACTGTCAAAAACTCATAAGGATTCCACAGTGAACTTGACTATGAATTCTCAGGACGTGATACATTGCTTTTCTTTTTATTTTTTTTTAATTCTTATTTTTACTGATTGAGAGAGAGAGAGAGAGAGAGAGAGAGAGAGAGAGAGAGAGAGAGAGAGAGAGAGACAGAGGGAAAGAGGCAGAGGGAGAGAGAATTGGCACGCCATGGCCTCCAGCCACTGCAAATGAACTCCAGACACATGTGCCACTTTGTGCATCTGGCATTATGTGGGTCCTGGGGAATTGAACCTGGGTCCCTTGGCTTTACAGTCAAATGCCTTCACTGCTAAGCCACCTCTCCAGCCCCATTGCTTCTCTTTAATAATGAAACCATCCAAAGACAATGTTTACATTCTTACTGACATGTTTGTTAAGGCACACCATTTTAAACAGTAAAATGATTTTGACTTCCTGTCTGATTCTTATTTCCAGTTGGTTCACTGAAAGAAGTCTCCCATTCCATTAATTCTCTTCTTTTGCCTTAGAAGTTGTATCACAAAGTCCTTAGACTGAATAGTTTACTGCCGAGTTTCTCAGTGTTAGCATAATTGACACTTGGAGCTTTAAAATTCTTTGTAAGGGCAGAAAAGAGGCTGTTCTGCACCTTACAAAAGTAGAAGAACATCTTTGGTTCTAACCACTAGCTGACTAGCTCTTTCCTTCCAGATGGGTCAACCAGAAGTACCACAGGTTTGAGTAAGTGTTCCTTGGTGAAAACCAATGGTACATACTAAGAAATAATAAATGTTAAGGACATTATTAAAATAACAAGAACAGAAGCAAGTTTGTACATTTTATACCCACACTTGAATAGACAGTGTTCTGTTAGAATACAGAAAGAAAGCCTGGGTTCACCAGTATTATGGTTTGTGGAGGTGGCAACATCTCACCTATAAAATTATAAGACATTCTCTACAATACAGTTATGGTTAGTTAAAGAGAAGGATCCGTGGACTTATGATCTTTTTAGTGAAAGTTCCAAGAAACTCAGATCAGTGGCATCAGGTGCTGGCTGGAACCTCGAGCCAACCCTGCCAGTGTTGAGCTTTGCGGGCAGTCATTTTAATGGGCATCTGGAGGCCCTCTCAGTGACGAAACTCTGCATGAGCTTGGCAATCTTTTATAGTTGGAGTTCAGGCATAGCCATTATGTGAAGTGTTCTGTGGTTCTTCAGGTTATAGCTGGAAAAGCTGTGAGGCACAGACTACCTCTGAGCAGGGGTGTAAGTGCAGGAGATTTTAAACACAGGCCAATGGCTAGACAAGGTTAACATGAAACCTCTTAGTAGGCAAGGAAACACTGTAAAGAGGAACTCCATCAGATCCAGACATAGGTACGACACAGATGTCAGATTGTTAGACTGGGAATTTAAAATAGCTGATTTTCTTTTCCATTAATTTGATACAGGGTTTTATGTAGCCCAGGTTGGTCTTGACCTCACTATGTAGCTGTGGATGGCCCTGAAGTCTGCATTCTCCTTCCTCTAGCTCCTGGGTGTCTTGAGTTATGAGAATATACAATCACACCTGGCTACATCTCTAACCAGTATGTCAAAGCCTTTAGAAGGAAACAAGAGGCCACACCAAGAACAGGTGGGAGAAAAGAGTGCAGATAAGAACTCTAAGCAAGAATCTAAGGGAACTATTAGTGATTGAAATAATAAGCCACTGTATTAGGAATGAAGAACATTTTGATAAGCTTATCAGTAACTCACTAGTGCTAAAGATAATATCAGTGGTCTTAAAGATGAGTTAGCAGAAATTTCCTTATCTGAAAAAAGAGCAATAAAATCTCAATGAGCTAAGGAACCACAAAGAGGAGATTATGACAAATGTATGATATATGCATAGGAAGAATAAAGATGAACAAGATGCAGAAGAAATATGTTAAGACATAGCAGCCCCAAGCTTAAAAAACATTGTGGTAAGTGCAAGAAGCTATTCACAGCATGTACTATAAAACTGCATTCCTAGGACTACTTAAAAGACAGAAATCAGTAGTGACAAAATATAGATTAGAGTAAGAGGAAGTAATGGGGCCCAGGAATGAAAGCTACAAGAGATGGGATTTTTATTTGAAGTGGTAAAATATTTTAAAATTGCCTTAGTGATGGCTGAGTTTATGTGAATATACTAAAACCATTGAGTTGTACATATTAAATATATGGATTATAGGCTACATAAATTATGTCTTGATAAAGCTGTCAAAAGTGAAAATTATAAGTGGACCCATTCCCAGTGGAAGTGAGTACTGAACCACAGGTTGAAGAAGCTCAGAGAAGACTAACACACACAAAAAAAAGCAGAACAGAAAGAAAGACAGCCTGCCCAGAAAAATCATACTTAAACTAAAGAAAAATAATGACAGTTAAAAAAAAAAACAACCCTGAAACATGAGTGGAGCAAAGGCTCAAGTGTGTCCAGAGCTGAAGATAAGAGTGACATCAAATTTCTCATCAGAAACCTTGCAGGTAGGAAGATGAGGCTCAAGGAATCAAACCATTAACCCATTGCTTTCTACCCACTGAGATTATTCACCCAAAGAAAGGAAGAAGCAGGGACTTTTTCAGACAAAGGAATCCTAGGTAATTCATTGCCAAAAGAACTTTCCTGTAAGAAATGCTGAAGATATTTCAAGCAGAGATGAATCATGATGTGATAAATTTGTATATTCATGAAGGAAAAGTTTGAGAAAAGAGGTCAGTGGAGATAAAATACTGCATTTCATTTCATTATTTTGTCTGAAGAAAAGCTTGATATTTAAAACAGTTACTACTAATGACATGATAGTTGCAATGCAGTACATGTCGGATGAATTATCTTCAGTAAGAACAAGGCATGGACGATGACTGAGGCCGTAGGGTTCTAAATTATTTGCGCCATGCAGAACAAGGGGAGGTGCTCCATTGAGTGACACAGATTAGGTAAGATGTGTCCTGTAAGCATTCAAACACCTAAAATCTTTGAAAAATATTTTTAATTTTTAGAGAATTAATAAATTGGTATAACAAAGTTGCTTAATTAAAAATAAAAAAGAGAAGGTAGAATGATAGTTGAAAAAGAAAAAAAAAATTGGCAAATAAGGTGAGCAGACAACTATTCTAGACACGTGATCAAGAATCAATCTAAATCAAATCCTCCCAGTGTCTTAAATACACGTATTAGGATAAGCAAATCTTAAGAGAGGCTAAAAAAATACAAGCAACTACTCCACATTGTCTAGACACAGAAATGTTGAGAATAAAAGAATGGATTTATCAGGGACACGAGGGCACTGCGAAACAACAAAGGAATACGTTTTGTAAGAAAAATGTAACACTGACAGCTGGAGCTCGCTGCTCAAATGTAAGAATCCTGGGAGGAAGATGGAGACCCAAAGTATGTGAGACACACACGTGTGAGTGTGCCGTGTACCCCACTCATGCGCTTGAACCCCTGGCCCCACAGTGTAGTGCTCTGTTGGGAGACGCGGAACCTTTAAAAGTGGAGGACCAGGGCTGGAGAGATGGCTTAGCGGTTAAGTGCTTGCCTGTGAAGCCTAAGGACCCCGGTTCGAGGCTCGGTTCCCCAGGTCCCACGTTAGCCAGATGCACAAGGGGGCGCACGCGTCTGGAGTTCGTTTGCAGAGGCTGGAAGCCCTGGCGCGCCCATTCTCTCTCTCTCCCTCTATCTGTCTTTCTCTCTGTGTCTGTCGCTCTCAAATAAATAAATAAATAAATAAATAAATAAATAAATAAATAAATAAATAAATAAATAAATTTAAAAAAAAAAAAGTGGAGGACCAGGTCAGAAGTAGATGGCAGGGACCACAGGCATCAGAGTTGCTGGTCATATTCTGGCCCTGGCTCTGGCCAAGTTTCTCTCTCAATCATGTCTTCAGCGTGTTGTCACTGGCCCTAAGCTCCAGCCAAGGACAGAGCTCCTCTGTACATGAATTTCTATGCTAAACTAATCCTTCCTCTAAGGTGCTTTTTCCCTGTATGGTGCTTTGTCCTAGCTATGCAAAGAGAAGCTAGTACAGTATAAGGTGAAATACTGAAATATCTTAAGCTCTTCCATGTAATGATGTCACAGGCAAGAAGGTTCCACATGGCCTAGGACGATTGCTCAGTGGTTAAAGGTGAGTGCTTGCAAAGCCTACCTGCCAAAAAGTGGCCTGCAAGTGCCTGGCATTGATTCACAATGGCAGGTAATTCTGGTGTGTTCCAACCCTCCACACTCATGTACAAAGAAATAGGTAAATTTAAAAAATAATGTACATTTTCTGGTAATGAAGTGCTCCCCAAGCCCTTGAAGGGAGGTCATCACCCCCTGGCCAACGATAAGGTGGGCAATAGCAACAGGAGAGAGTGTCAAACACCGGCATGGGGAAACTGGTTATAATACCCATAAGCCCACCCCCCAAGAATACATTCACTCCAGGAGGCATTAATTCACAAATCTCTATCAGCTGGGAATCTAGCATTCAGAACACCTAAGTTTATGAGAGGACACCTGAATCAAACCACCCCGGAATCCCATGATGGAAATTGCATCTAGTTCAACTGCAAAATTGTTCAAAAATACCAAAATTGTTCAAAACTCCAATGTCTACAATCTCTGCTGAGACACAAGACACTCTCTTTACTGTGACTGTTAAAAAACAAATGCATATTTCCAGCATAAAATGGCACAGAGTGAACATTCCCACTAAAAACGAAGAGATATGGAGGCATTGAAAAGAAAGTTGTTTCAAGCTAACACAGAAGAGCAGATATCAAATCCTGCGCCTCTACAGAGCCATGGCTCTGCTTCTCAGCATCAACATTATTCATTAGTCACCTCAGGCTTCACTGTGATCAGATACCTGACAGGAATCCTCTGAGGAGAGAAAAGGATGTCTTATGGCTTATGCTTTCAATGGCATTCATATCGTATCATATCATATCATATCATCATATCATTTCATGTCATATCATATCATCATATCATTTCATGTCATTTCATATCATATCATTTCATGTCATAGTGGAGAAGGTATGACAAGTGGGAGCAGGAGGGGAGCTGGTCACATTGCAGCCATAGCCAGGAATCTGAGAGGGAACAGGAAGTTGGGAAAGGCTATCAAACCACAAGCACAACCCCAGTAACTCACATGCTCCAGCACGACTCTCCCTCCTAAAGGTTCCTCAGCGTTAGCCAGTGACAAAGTGTTCAATCGTATTAGCCTATAAAGGACATGGGACAGTCAAACCACACCATGCCATAAATAAATTCTGTAGGAGGTTAAGGAAACAGTCATATAATTTGTGCTTTTATCGTATTAAAGGAAATATGTTTTAATTTTTCACTTTTAAAAGACATTTCATTATATACCTTGACCCAGAGATAAATAATTCATATTTCCATAATGGCTTTCTCATAGTTTTCAGAAAAAGAAAAATTTTGTGATTGTTGCCTTATTCTTCTAACTAGAGAAGCACATTGATTCTCCCAAATGGAAACACAAATTATAAATGAGCAAATATATATTTTTAAATGAATATTATCTCTATTGTGTTCTGTTTGGTCATTATTCAGTCATCATCCATGGGAACAATATTTGAATTTTATTGATCAGAAAGAAAAACACAGATATATAACTTAAGATTTATAATTTAAATGTTATTTTTTGGATTCAGCTGATTATCAACACACAAAACTCATTTTCCACAAAGCTTTCCTTTTAGCATTTCATACTTTGTGCATTACAGGCTTTAATTATGATAGGCTATACTCAATTTAAAATTTTGGCAGGCAAAGGAAATTTTTTATGAGCATAATAAAGACAAAAATACTATAGGTAAGCTATCAAGATTGTAAAGATAGTAAACAAGACTATAAAATAACTTTTGTGTTGATGTATGGAGAAAAAGTTAGTCCTTGGGAATAGGATAAAGCATTTGTGCTGTTTAAAGAAAAATATATGCATGCTTTGGGATTACAGAGGTAGCAGGAAAATTGATGTGAGAGAAAAACGCTGGACTGTCAGAAGCTGTCACCGTACATCCTTATTTCAGGGAATCTGAGAATTCATCTATTTAGTTGAGAACTACTTCTATAATTAAATGGCTATGCGTTATATATGCTAAACAGGTGATTGCAGTTACCCTCTGAGTGCTGGGACAAACACCTGGCCATAGATATCTTATGGGAAGAAAGTATTTACTGCAGGCTTTTATAGATTCCAAAGGAAGCTTCACCATTGTGCAGAGAGATGGCTCATGTCGTCATATGACCACAGTAGAGAGACAGCAGCCAGCACCAGCAAACAGGACCTGACTGTCTGCATCTTAGGGCTGGACTCCAGATCTGCCCAGGGACATGCCTTTTCTAAAAGGGCTCTGCCTGCTGGAGTCTTGAGTAGGAAGCTTAATCTTAATCATAAAGACCTGAGACATTCAAAGACATTCAAACCACCATACATGCAATATGGTAAGTAGTAACATTCATTATTTATTTTTAATGTGTGCCATAACTTAGTTAATTTCATATACCACAATTCAGATCATTAATGGGTAACATACTGTATTTTTAAAGATTTTTGAATATATTTTATTTATTTATTGGAGAGAGAGAGACAGAGGGAGGGAGAGAGAGACAGAGAGAGACTGGGTGCACCAAGACCTCCAGCCTCTGCAGATGAACTTCAGATGCATGAGCCCCCTTGTGCATTGGCTTACGTGGGTCCTAGAGAACTGCTAAGCCATCTCTCCACCCAAAATTTTTTTTTTAAAGGTGATACCATATGCCCACCCAGTCACCACATCCCACTGAGGGCCCTGCTCAATGGAATTATTGGTATTCACTGTGAGGTCTTGAAGGCATCACTTGTGTCTGTGGGGGACAGGCACTGTGGCTCAGGGTAATCCTACTGACCCAGTGAATCTTACAATCTTTCCACCCCTTCTTTGGCAATCTTCCCTGAGTCGTGGCTGACATGTTAGAAGCCTGATTTAGTGTTGAGTTCTCTGTAGCCTGTGGACTTCTGGTCTGATGAGTTTTGAGTCATCACAGTGTCTGGGGCCATATCCTTGGAGCTCATTCAGATTAGCAGAGAGAGTTTTATTTGGGTTGTCACATCCTCCTCAATGTCTTATGGGCTCCAGCAGATGTCATTGAGGTGAACTATCTCATAGTGGGAAGTTAGCTATCTTTTCTTGTAATATTAAGGGATCCTGGAACTCCCCAGAAAAGTTTATGTTGCTGTCAATCTATATTTGTTAAATAATCTTTACAATTTTATACTGTCCTTAAATGTATTCAATTATGCAATGAATAAAACCTAGATATGCTCTTTAAATTTAGTTTCACAGTATTAGGGATTGACTTCAGGGCCTTATGGAGTCCAGACAAATGTTATATTCTTAACCTTGAAGAATGAGAAATGATACTGATTAAATGAAAATCTTTTCTATATCAAACTTCAGAAAATTTAAAGGAGCTGGGTGTGGTGGCACACACCTTTAATCCTAGTGCTCAGAAGGCTGAAGTTGGAGAATCACTGTGCATCCAAGGTCAGTTTGGGGTTACAGAACGATTTCCAGGTCCGCTTGAGCTAATGTGAGACCCTACTTTGAAATCAAATAAAAGCAAGGAGAAAAAAAAAGAGTCTAATATTAAATGCACTCAAATTCAATGATGAAAGGTGTTAGAATTAAGAACCATAGATACTTAACACAAGCCACACATTACTCAAAATAGTTTACCAATAATATTATTTAACTCTTAAAATGCCACATTGAATTTGTTACTACCGATATCACTCGATGTTGCAGAGTGCTCAGCATCTCATTCAAGCATACCAGAAAGTAATAGACCTGGAGTTTATGCTTAGTTAATAGCTAAAGGGTTTGTTTCTTCCTTAATATGCAATGCAACTTCTCAAAAGGATTTATATTCTATGACCTCTGAGCACAGATTAAATAAAATCATCTTGCCATTTTGAGATAAAGGTAATAATTTAAAATTCTTAAGTTATATTAAAGTCCAACAAATTTGTCATGCTCACTTTATTTTAATATCAAGGTGATAGATGTCAGGATAGGGCATTTTAAATGCTTAATTTTATAGTAATTGAATTGGTGTACTATAGTTCTATTTATAAGTTGAAGTTTTGAAAAGAAAGTAAAAATTCTGTTCCCCAATGATTAAGACCAACAGAAATCATCTCAACTGAACTAATGTTGACTATACATATGTGATTATTGTTAAGGATTATGGGAGCAACTCACTGTGAACAGTAAGAAGAAAAACATTATTTCAAGTTCATCACTATGACCATAAGGAGGGAATCTTCTCACAGATCCCATTAGATTATTTAAAATATGGTTTATGGATTTAAAATTGTTAGAACAAATCTGTCAACAACATGGTAATTAACAAAATGCTAATTTATGCACAATGTCTGTGGGGAGATTTCATCTATGTGAATGAAACAAGTTGACACATTTCATGCTGGGCAAGCCTGAGCAGATGTCATAATTCAGTAGTTCAGTAACATGTATCCACTATATCCGACCTTCCTTGCCTTCTAGATCGCATTCTTCGACAACCTTCCTTGGCAGTATGAGTAGTGTCTCCCTAGCAAGTCTCAGCTCCTCCACCCTTGGAAGGCAGCATTCTTTCCTCTGTATTGATATGGGGAGTGTGTTTCCACTGCTACTTTCTGTGCAAATAGTCAAGCCCTTGAAATGTGCTTCCTGTGGAGGGGTTTATATTCATCTCCACTTTCCATCAGCTGGGAAATTCCCTTCAATACACTTGCTCATTTTTGAAAACGTGTGTTATTTTTATTTATTTGAGAGAGAGAGGCAGAAAGATAAGAGAGAAAGAGAGGCAGAGAGAGAGAGAGAAAGAGAGAGAGAGAGAGAGAGAGGGAGGGAGGGAGGAAGAGAGGGAGGGAGAGAGGGAGAGAAAGAATGGGCACTCCAGTGCCTTTGATGGTTGCAAATGAGCTGCAGATGCATCCACTACATTGTGCATCTGACTTACATGGGTCCTGAGGAATTGAACCTGGGCCCTTCACCTTTTCAGGCAAGTACCTTAACCACAAAGCCATCTCTCCAGCCCTTTGCACACTTTTAGGCTCTGTAAGATATGCACAACCTTCAAGGTTCTGCTGTGAACATCACAACACTGGCATTTCTTCATTTACACAGGTTCTGGTCCTGCCTTCCACGTGCCACTTTTTGAGCCTCCATGGCATCCTCTAGGCCAGGAATCCTTAAAATACATCCACTCGCATCTCTTTTTCACCTGCTGGACTTTCACATATCCTCTTTGTGTGTAGGTAACACTGTAGCTCCTGCCCCTTTCATGTGATAGCTCAATCTATCAAAGAAAAAGAACTAGGTTTGTTGTTAGCATATATGAAGGCTACTGATTTCTGTGTATTTATTTTGTATCCTGCTACATGGCTGTAGGTTTTGATCAGCTCTAACAGTTTGCTGTTAGATGAAATGAGAGAATAACTCCCATCCACAATTGCATCAAAAAAATAAATAAATAAAGTACCTTGGAATAAACCTAACCAAGGAAGTAAAGAATCTCTACAATGAGAACTTTAAAACACTCAAGCGAGAAATTGCAGAAGACACTAGAAAGTAGAGAAACATCCCTTGTTCCTGGATTGGAAGAATCAATATTGTGAAAATGGCAATCTTACCAAAAGCAATCTACACATTTAATGCAATCCCTATCAAAATTCCAAAAGTATTCTTCACAGAAATAGAAAAAACAATCCAAAAATTCATTTGGAATCACAAAAAACCTCGAATATCTAAAATAATACTGAGCAACAAGAACTAGGTTTGCAGTTTCTGAGAAACTCTATGATAAATGGTGTTTCCCTTTGTTAACTTGATTTTGAACAATTTCTGACATGAACCAAAGCATGATGGAAAGGCTAAGATTTGTATTTACTTCTCTAATTTATTATTGTTTTCATTTTTGTAGAAATAGAGGTTATTTATTTACACAGAGCAGTTAATGACAAGAGGAAGCATAGAAATATAGATTTCATGGGTTATATTTTAAATATAGCTTTAAACATTGAATGTAGCTTTGATTGATATTTTTATTTATGTCATCAATTTTGTCAGTGATTAAAGTTTCAAACATCTTACATTTTAAATATTTCTCTGTGTGTGTGTGTGTGTGTGTCTGTCTGTCTGTCTCCTGTATCCTCTCTTGTTTATTTGTGGCATAGGTGCATGCTCATGTGTGTGTACCTGTGTGTGTGTACATGTATATGCCTGTACTTGTGTGTGTGTAAGCCACATGCACACAGTTACTCTCTTCCTGACCTTTTGAGACAGGTTATTGATTCTAGTAGTCTAGCAGCCAGCAAGCCCTAGGGAGCTCTGTCTCCACAGCCCTGATGCACAGATTAGGAAGTGCATTTCTGCACCTGGGATCCATGTGTGCTGGATCCAATTCTAGCTGTTCATGTTTGCTCAGCAAGCAATTTACCACCTGTCCATGTACACAGGTCTGACTGTCTCTCCTTTGACCTCATCAATAGCTGAGTGTCCTCCAAAGAACAAGTAAATGGGTGAGGTCTACATGGGGTCTATGAAGAAATAAATATTTTGCAAAACAAGTATTTATTTGAATATGTATATGTATGTGTGGGCACATCAGGGCCTTTTGCCAATACAGATGAATAGCAGACACTTGTTTCATTTATTATAGTTATTGCAAATAAGAGACAACTAGAAATTATGGTTAAATGTGATTCAATTACCTTTGAATGATTCTAAATGACTAACTTATCTAGGTAGCACTTAGAAGGAATAATCTATTCTCAAGTTAATAAATTATTTTGTAATCTATACATATTTAACATGGTTCTACAAAAAAACATCAAATTCTGTTTATTTCCACTTACTTTTATTGCAAAAAATAATAAGTACTTTGATTGCTTGGCAAAACTGATTTTTGTCAATACACAATCCATACTGGAGAATGTATACACTGAAAGCTTATGTCTCTTCTGATTTATACAGGGAGAAAATAGAATTAGTGAGGTAATAGCAACCAGCATTAGTGTGTTTATCAATTGCTTAAAACTTTTCTTCCAGAGCTTTTATGCTTCAACTATGGAAAAAACTAAAGACGAACAAATTTCTAGTCAGTAAGATATCAAGGGATGATTACTCAATGGATAAAGACAAAGTCTGCTGGTCTGGGTTCAATTGCACAGTTCCCCACATAAAACCAGAGAGACATTCACTTCCAGTAGCAAGAAACTAGCATTCCCATACACATGCATACATACACAAATCACTAACAATTAAATAAATATAAGGTATCAAAATTACTTAAGAAGTATATTTAGGGCTGGAAAGATGGCTTAGTGGTGCCTTCTTAGGGCCAGGAAAGCCCAAGGACCAAGGTTCAGTTCCCCAGGACCCATGTAAAGCCAAATGTACAAGGTGGCATATGCGCCTGGAATTCATATGGAGTGACTAGAGGCCCTGGTGTGCCATTTTTCTCTGGCTCTGTCGTCCTCTTTCTCTCTCTCAGATAAATAAATGAATAAATAAAAAAATATTTTAAAGGATGTATGCTTAGTCTTTTTAAAGAGATTTTTTAAATGAGGGGTAGAAGTGCATATCATCTAAGTTCTAACAAATTAAGATCTCAGTGTGCTTCATACTCATATTGCCAGGGCAAAAATTTATAAACACAGGCAACTTTGTATAGGAAATATTTGCAATAAACAGAAGACATTATTTATGAGAGCACAAATCCATTACTATACTGAGTCAGAATTTTATAGGAAAATATTTGAAGGATATATTTATGATTGTTGGCTAAAACATCTTGCTATAGTTTGTGAAATTCATTGCTTGAAATGATTAATATTCATATGACAGTTTTATAAAATAACACTTCCTGGCTTGCTGGTAAATGCCTATTGCCCCATTACTGGGGTGATGTGGACAGGGAGACCAAGAGCTCAAGGCCATCTTCAAAAATGTATGATTTTGAGGTATGCATGGGTTACATGAGATATTGTATTGAAAACAATCAATGATAGACAAATAAATAAACTATATGTTCTTGATTTTATTTTGTTATACACCAAAGTAAACTTAGTCACAATTTTGTATCAATTTTGTTCTTCTGCCATTTTTCTTTTCTTTTCTTTCTTTCTTTTTTTTTTTTCAAGGAAGGGTCTAGCCTAGGCTGATCTGGAATTCAGTGTGTAGTCTCAGGTGACCTCGAACTCAAGGTGATACTCCTACCTCTGCCTCTAGAGTGCTGGGATTAAAGGAGTGAGCCACCATGCCTGGCTGATTTTGATTTTCAAATATTCTCTTCAAAATGAAATACATATGTGGTTAACAGTTTCATGGAAAAAACATTGCTGTTTGTCTCATATGTGAAGCCTACAAAGCCAGAGTGATCTGGTTCCTCCTGCCAATGCTAGCATGAAATCTGTTAAAATAATAGAAAAGAGGAGCTAGGGGAAAGTTCACAATGTAAAGTGTTTATCAGGCAAGCACGAAGATTGGAATTTAGATCCCAAATGCTTATGTAAATGCTGAGCTAAAGGTTGCCCACCTATAATCCCAGGGATTGAGAGGTGGAAACAGGAGATTCCTGGGTAAAGTAGACTACCCATGGAAGTGAGTTTTTGACTCAAGGGAGAGATGTTATCTCAGAAAAGAAGATGGTGAGCAGTCAAAGAAAACACTTGTTGACAACCTCTGTCTCTATCTTCCTGTCTCATCCTCTTTGCCTAACATAAATAAATAAATAAATGCAGAAATAAATTAATTAACTATTTAAAAATATCCAATACAGTTTATGAAAATGCACCCTGAGCTGAAATTCAAGTGGAGCCTGGTGTTCTAGAGCCTTTATAGTACTAACTCCCTTGGAGTGGAGTTTTAAACCTTGCATAGACTCTTTTCACTCTCACTGAGTTTCAGAGTCTATAAAGAATGTCAGGTTTTCAAATGCTTTGATCATTTATGAAGAAAGGGACTCTATAATCCAAGCAGCTGCATGACATGTCATTACTGCAATTACAACCATTTTTATGTTCCTGTGGCCTCAAAGTTTAAGTGGCAAAGAAGAAAAAAGTGATATAAGATCAAACTATAATTCTCACCACTATTTTCTAAGCCCTTCCCCTCCTTCATGGGTGGGTTAAAAGAGGAGCCCATGTGGCCAGAGCTGTTCTACTTTTCAGCATGCCTTACTTCTACCAGCAGGAGCCAATAATGAATCACAGGCATAGCATAGTTTTACCAATAAAGACACTAACTTTTGGTAAATTCACATAAATGAGCCAGAGTCACTAAAATAGTATGTGGCAAAATTGAGATTGGTAAGTTAGTGCCTTTGGAAGAAAATTGGTAGCAAAACACCTGAAAAATTATCTTTTAACTATGCATTTGAATTAATGCTGTATGGTATTATAATTACTTATAAATAAAACTGTTCTGTAGCATATTTAAACCAAAAGTATGAAATACACTGGCTTTCCTTGCTTCCAGGCATGTTTTTCTTTCACAATTTTGCTATGAATGGAATTCAATGCTCCATATGCTTCAACCAATTTTTATTTGGTTTACGTGAAAGTGGGTCTGTACAATTTAATTAAATAAATTAAATTTGTTTTGCAGTAGTGAATCTTAAGTGGAAAATTACACTAGCATAAAATTATAAGTGGTTTGCTTTTCATAAAAAAGTGATATTAAAAAAAAAGCTGGGCTGGAGAGATGGTTTAGTTGTTAATGCTCTTGTTTGCAATACCTAAGGACTCCTGTTCATCTTTCCATGTCCCACATAAGGCAGACTCACAAAGTGACGCAAGTGCACCAGGTGGCGCGTTCACACCAGAGGGCACACATGTCTGGAGTTTTATTACAGTGGCTGGAGACCCTGATGTGCCAATTCTCTTTCTCTCTCTCTCATAAACAAAGGGCAGTCTGTTGGGCTTGCCTTAAAAAAACAGCTACTTTTCTAGCCATGGTGGTGCACACGTTTAATGCCAGCCCTCAGGAGGAAAAGACAGGAAGAGCACCATGAATTCAAGGCCACCCTGAGACTACATAGTGAATTTCAGGTCAGCCTGGGCTAGAGTGAGACCCTACCTCAAAAAAAAAAAAAAAAAAAAGCTACTTAGCTTATTATTATTATTTTTTTTACAAAATAGAATAATTCTGTGACTATTAAGACATATTTTATGGGGAGGGGATATGATGGAGAATGGAATTTCAAAGGGGAAAGTGGGGGGGAGGGAATTACCATGGGATATTTTTTTATAATCATGGAAAATGCTAATAAAAATTTAAAAAAAAGAAAGACGTATTTTAACAGATCATATTGTTATGTGGCAAAGTGAAGAGTATAAATTAATCACTTTTACCACATTTAAAAAAAATCTAAGATCATGTAATTTAGCATGTGTGTCTGGTAAAAGTTGTACATAATTTATGTTGAAATATATTTCCCGAGGAAGTGAAATCATTATAATTTATATCTGAAGAAAGTAAATGATTTTTAACTCATAAAACGCCACCTTCCTTTATTCAGTTTATGTTTTGACTCTAAGACGGCTTGGACCTTTCAGGCTGAAGTGTCTTATGTGGAAGCCCGAGGTTTATGGACACTGAAATGTAAGGAATTGTTTTTCTCTTTAGGTTTTGAAAATGACAGTTCAAAGATAAAAGCGAGTGACCTATGTGGCATGGGGAAGCACGTGCTTCTAGCTAGTTGATGATGTGTACAGCTCTCGGGAAGACGAAGCTTTCCCTTCAGCCCCTTGTGTGCACGTAGCTCAGGTGATTCTGTTTTAGGGCTGGTGTTCTTTAAAGGCTACTGTCTTTCTTTCCCTTCACAAAAACAACAACAACCACAACAAAACATTACTTTCATTTGTGAGTTAATTCACACAAATAGCATTACTTTTAAAACTTCAACTTCAGGGCTGGAGAGATGGCTTAGTGGTTAAGGCACTTGCCTACAAAGCCAAAGGACCCAAGTTCAATTCCCCAGGATCCACGTTAGCCAGATGCAAAGGGGGCGCATGTGTCTGGAGTTCCTTTGCAGTGACTAGAGGCCCTGATGTGCCCATTCTCTCTCTCTCTCTACCTGCCTGTTTCTGTATCTCTCTCTCTCTTTCTCTCAAATAAATAACAATAAAATATTTTTTAAAAATTCTATTCCATTTCATACCATTGTCTTTATTCTAATTCAATGAACACAAGTATAAAAATGCTTTGACATGTCATTTTGCTGGAGAAAATTTCTTATGTAGCCATGAACTGTATGTGTCTAACTAAAAGAGACACACATCCAATTAAAATGCCTTCACAGTCATTTTCTCTAATCGTTGAGTGTGTGTGTGTGATGCATGTGGCACACACCACAGTGCGTGTGTGCATGTCAGGTCTTCAGTTGTCAGTCCTCACTTTCCATGTTGTTTTGAGGCAGGCTCTTTCATTGTTCACTGTGCTGGCAGATCCATAAACCTGCAGGGATTAACTTGGCTCTGCCTCCCATCTCATGGTAGGAGTGGTGATACTGCATGTGGCTTTACAAGGTTTCTAGCTGGGAATTCAAACTCAGGTTCTCTACTCACGTGGACACAGCAAACGTGTTACCTGCCAAGACATCTCCAAAACTCCATGTTACAGATTTATCATGCTGTCTAGCTTGACATTCTATGGCCATTTTGGACTTCTTAGAATGTCCACTTTTAAAACACTCAAGGGATCATTTTGCATCGATTTTTTTTTGGCATAAAGAAAAGCCAATACATTTATTATTTATTTCATGCAAAAAGTGAAAATAAGACAACTAGTTCATAAGTGGAAACAAAAAAATCTGTTTGCACATAGGGATAAAACAATAGTCAGGTTTTATTTCATGCATTTATTATTGTAATAGAGACTTATCCAGAGAAACATATACTTGTGAAAATATTTAATACTCAAGTAAGTCCTCTGAATGAAGTTCTGCCATTAATTAAATGATCCCATGACTATTTTTCTTTATGGGTAAAAAGCACAAATATGGAAAATTGCAAGTTGCTAAGGCTCTCAGTTCTAACTCCACACAATAAAAACCTGAGGAGCAAACACTAGGACACAACTAGACGCTGAGGAGAAATCACTACCACACAACCAAAAACTGAGGAGGAAACATCGCCACACAACCCAAATCTCAGGTGAAAACACTAAGTGCCTGCTGCTAAATTATAAGATGGTGGATACAGCCATTTTGATACAAATTTTCCACAGTGCTCTCGTACAATTTGTACATGCTTTGCTTGAAGGATTTACTTATTTTGCATAGGTTTCTGTAGATCCCATGCTGAAATATGAGTGCTTCCTTCCCCTTCTTGGATTAAAAAAAATCCTTCAAAATATTTCTTTCCCACTGAGATTTTCTCATTATCAGTGTCTTTATTAGCTGGCATGTTTTTGTTTTTGTTGTTGTTGTTGTTTTGTTTTTCGAGGTAGAGTCTCACTCTAGTCCAAGCTGACCTGGAATTCACTATAAAGTCTCAGGGTGGCCTCAAACTCACGGTGATCCTCCTACCTCTGCCTCCCGAGTGCTGGGATTAAAGGCATGTGCCACCGTACCTGGCTAGCTGGTATGCTTTTGTTAAAAATTGGCAAAATCCAATCTACATATTGCACGCAAAAATAAAAGTCATTATGTCAGTATTAAGAGTTTATATTCTAGAGACCATGACAAGAGTAGAAATGAAATAAAATACATAGATTTTTTTTAAAGTGTTACTTAAGTGAAAGTGTAGAGGTGGTAGAAATGGTCAAAAATTGTCCTTGATATCCAAGACTTCACAGTGCCTAGCAATACCTACACAAGACCCTCATAGTAGGAGAGAAATATGATGACATCAAATTAAAAGAGGGACTACTGGAGAGAGGGAGGGGATATGGCAGAGAACAGAGTTATGAATGGGAAAGGGGGAGGGGGGGAAACCATGGCTTGTTGTCTGTAAGTATAGAAGTTGTCAGTAAATATCTATATCATCTATATCTATATCTATATCTATATAAAAGAAATGGCAGCAGCATGAGGGCTCTGAGTTGGGATTAAAAAAAAATCCAATTGCTTCTTCTAATCCCGAGCTATTTGCTTAAAATTTATAATATGATGGCAGATCATTTGACTGCTAGGGTATAGACATATTTCTAACCAATGACTATCTTGCTGTGATCAAAAAATGGAGAAAACCCAGAGCCCACTATAGATAATTAAGCCAATGGGCCACACAGTATGACAGCTTCTCTCTTTTGCTCTTTTGTGCTCTTTCCTGATCACTCCCTCTGTATCCTTCTCTCTTCTCATCAAGTGTTTTAAGGACTGCATGGGTGATGAAGAAAGTAAACGAAATGCTATAGTGTTCATAAAAATGTTAAGTGGCATAATTAATACCATATTCTCACTTTGAAAATTACTTAAAATCCTGACTCCAAAGGTTGGTATAATTAATATTAATGTTATTGTTATTCAATAAATAGGAGTGAAAGAGTTGAATTTTTCCTTATATTATTTTCAATTATAATTTATTTAAAATAGACATTTTTAGTGAAGATTTTTTGTCACATTAGATTATGTCTAGATGATCATTGTTTGGATTCCATTTCTGATGAAACATTCTAAGAAAATTACATTTATGATCATCTCCTAGCCAGAAGCATGATGTACAGTACATAAATATATAAAATACATATAATATCACAAAGTTTATAAGTTTTCCTCACAGCTCACTGATTAAACACAGAGCACATGGTTCTAATTTTAAGGACTAATTTCTGGCTCATGGAATTAAGTCAAACTGAATATAAAATTTTAACAATATTATCTTATGTCTTAGAATAATCAACTCCATAAAAGTTTATCTTGCTATTTTTAGTAACCATATATAGAGTTATAAGATAATTTATCTTTGTATAGTTTTACAAAAGTATTTGCCTATTTTGTTTTCTGTGATAATTTTATACATGTCCATATGTTATGATCTTATTTATCCACATTACCTTCCTTTCCAACTTCTGCTAAACCCCTTCTCTTTCCTGATTTGTCCTCCCCTTTATGTCTTGATATTTGTGTGTGTGTGTGTGTGTGTGTGTGTGTGTGTGCACAGCTGCTTACATGATCAAGATAATCTATTACCTAGAGCTAACAATTGTAAAGTATCATATGATTTCTGTATCCCACCTATCTTTTTTTGTTTGTTTGTGTTCAAGGTAGAGTCTCACTGTAGCCCAAGCTGATGTGGAATTCACTATGTAGTCTCAAGGTGGCCTCGAACTCACAGCAATCTCCTACCTCTACCTCCTGAGTTCTGTGATTATAGGCACATGCCGCCCTACCTGGTTCCACCTATCTTTTTGATTAAATTTACAATCTTAATTTACACATTCTCTTGAAACAGGTCAAGCATTATCAGCCAGTTTTTGTACTGAAAGATATTTAAGTGTACGTGGCTTATTTGATTGGTACTAAAGTGTTTAGGAGGTAAATAGGATAAGATTTTAGAAATTTGGGATCAGTCTATATTTGGGGAAGAGATTACTTGGCTATACTTCTTATGTTTGGGATAGCTCAGAACTTAGTGTGGGAAATTGCATTCTACTAAGATAATGACATCCATGAATGTCACCAAAATTAAAGCAAGTCAGTTTCTGAGCACTGAGTTTGCTATTGCCTTCTAAGTGAGCCTGCACCTGCAATCTCAATAGAGCCAACCAGGAGGCAGGCTCATTGTGCCTGAAAGTTTTCCACCTTCTCTTAACTTTCTAATGCAATAAAACTGATGGGGGAGTTGTCATTATCCCACAGTTCACAGAAGAAGGGCAATGGCTGTGGTTGTCCCTGCATATGTGTATATAAAATTATTTCCTTCCTCCAGAGTGCTTAACTATAGCTGTACATTTTTAGAAGGTTATTTAGAGTCCTGGTTTTATAGTACTGTTGGCATTCTGACCAAACCAAATTTAAAAGCACATTGATCATTCTGGTTTCAGTGCGGAGCACAACACAAAAATGTTATAGTGGCACAGTATTTCCCAAACAAATCAATGGATGGAAATATGAATGAAAATAATCTTGAAGAAGGCTCACATTTAAAGTCAGAAAGAGGGGTCATTAACATGATCTCAAACAAATGAATGAGAAGATGAGAACAGTTACTTAATCATGAGATCAAGGAGGGAGGTGGAAGAGAGTTTAGGTAGGTAAGTGGTCAGCACTATAGTCCCAGTGGAAGATAAACGCTCAATAAGCGAAGACTAAAATCAATTCCTTTGACGGGGGATCTTTGCAGATATTAACTAGAAGTATTTCCATGGAATGTAAAAGGCAACCTCAGCATACAGTGGGTTGGCATGCAGGGTAAATGGACCAGAAAATTAAGCCTGTCAACACAAAACAACTCTTTCTCCAAAGGGGATAAGGGTTTCTTCTGTGTCAAATAAAAGTGACCATGGCCTGGACACATGGATTTACAGTGCTCCAAATGACATGTTAAAATGTGTAAGTGACTGCCCGCAGTCTGACAGTCACAGAACCATCACAACAAAAAACAATAAGTTCATTGGTAGAGAAGCAGACAGGCAGGTTAAAGCTGACCAGGGAAAACTGTTTTATATTTTTATTTCCTATGATGTATTGCATAAATGACATTTATTGTGAAGATATTAATTGACCTAATGACTTTCTCTGAAAGCTATTCTTGTCTACATACTTTAACAAAAATAAATCTAATCCAGGAATGACTTACTTGTATGTTCCTACTAATGTTACACAGTAGAGAATCAATCCATAAGAAAAATAAATGTGTATGTGAATACACCAAGCTGGTTGTATATGAGAAGGAAAGATTTCTTTTCCTTTTCTGCTACACAGAAAATTTGTCAGATACTCCTTATAATATAACTGCTAATTCTCTGAGCACATTATTAAAAATAAGCAAGGCTTCAAAATATTTTGTTGCTACAATAACAACATCTTTCTGGAATAATTACCCCTGGAACTATTGTGATTACTTGTCAATAAATATGTACATCTCAAGAATAAAACCTTATCTAAAAATATGGCTTAGAGACTTAAATTCACATTCACTAATTACTCTAGATAGCATAATGATATATGTAAACTTCTATCACTGTGTAAACCTAAACAAAATTACCTGCATAAATTAACAGGATAAAAATTAAAATAATAGCCAGTATAATGGTACATACCTTTAATCCCAGCACTCAAGAGGCAGAGGTAGGAGGATTTCCATGAGTTCAAGGCCACCCTGAGACTACATAATGAATTCTAGGTCAGCCTAGGCTAGCATAAGACCTTTCTTAACCCCCCTCCCATATTAAAATAATGATAAAGACCAAATGAAATTTCCTTAAAAATTACTTTTGTGCAATTTGTACTTGTTTCTCCCACTAAAATCCCCACCTAGTGATACTTACTGCTTAGACAACAATTGTTAGACAACATTAAAAGCATATTTTTCCAAAGATTAGTATGAGAGCAAAAACCACATTTATCTCTAAAGTCTAGCTTTGTAGTTTGAGCTCCAAAATTAAAAGGTAAGATCAATGTCCTATTTCAAGTTTTTATGTTAAGTTCAAAAAAAGAGAAAAGTGTTTTTCTTTGTAATGTGTACTTAAATGACTTTGATACTAAAAATATCATGTCAATGTTTTCTGCTTATGGCTCTTAGACAAGAGAAAATAGCTATAGTGAAACACAAGAAAGACTTTTTAGAGAAGAAAGGTAAGGAGTGGAAGAAATATGTGATTATGCTTTAGCAAGTTCACTGAACAGCAGATGGAGTGATTATTGGAGGATGAAAGACAGAACGCGCAGTGATAATGAGAGTAGGTCAACACGGGGGGACATCAAAGCCATACACAAAAGAAAGACATGTCTATTCGTACCCAGAGTGAACCTGCCTCTCAGCTATGCGGCTGAGGGCGGTAGTGTCTGTGTTTTCAAATTAAAGCAGTTTCATTTGAAAGCTGTAAAAAATCAAAAGAGAGAAGTACACTACGGAAAAATATTTTAGGTGTGAGTTTAATGCAAATATAAAAATTGATAAAAATTAAGATGTTAGCTATTTAGTTAAAAGTATAAAATCTTTAGGGGGAGAGGCAGCAGAGTCAGTTCAGGGTCTAGCTACAGAGGGAGTTCCAGACTACCATGAGCTACCTGAGACTCAAATAACGAAGTTCATAGAATAATTTAATATACTCTGAAAAGATCTTCGATAATTTTAAACATAAATTATACCTCTATAATATTTTTGCTTCAATTTCTTCTAATTAATGGTTAACATGTATGAATTCAAGAAAAATACATATTTATTTTCTATCTTATAGAAATAATTTTGACTATGTTTGTATTATACACAGTATGTATGAACAGTAAGATTTACTGTTACTGCCCAGCCTGTTACCCTTTATGGTATACTAAATAAACTTTCATTCTGTTTAAAAAATACGTAAGGAAGTCATTTTATTATGAAACAGAAACTAATACATATTTAATAAATTTAAAATGAAACTAATTTAATATAGCATATATTTTAAAAATATCAAGTATTTAAAAGATTAAGCTATTAATTCTAGCTATCTTCAGCGAACATGGACAACATCTGTCAACTATTTCAAAAGCTTCCAGAGACCCCTGACAGATACCACTTAAGTAAATTTTAAATGACAGCACATTAGTGTTAAAGAATGGAAGGCATAGGGATGTGTTTCCTTTTTATAGTGCATGTTTCCAGTAAGGGAAACAGTAAACAGGAGGCCCTCGTTCATAAAATTAAACAGAAGCCAGCCGGGCCCCATCTCCGGCAAAGTGGAGGAGAGTAAGCGTGCCCCGTGACCTGCTCGTGTGCAGCGTGGCGTGCGCAAACACGCTAAAAACACAATACCAAAGGAAACGAAAAGACAGTTAATCTCATCAATTATTGTCATGGTGAAATCTATAAGATATGTAGCACAGGCATGTTGATATATACAGACCATAGTTTATCAAAAAGGACATGAATCATATCAAGTAGTTCTGTGTGAATAAGAACCCCAGAACACTGATCTAGAAGTTAGCAAAGCTGTTACTTATTGGTATGGGAAGCCCTGAGCGCTGTGCAGTAATCAGAAAGATATTTTTGCTCACTACATATTTTATTGACCATCTCACATATTTATGATAAAATACATTTAAAAAGCTTGCAAGTGATTGTAATTAGTTCTTAAATATCTGATCATCTGATTGAATTTACTAATACAACAAGCAGATACTGGTATATTTATTTCTTTACTTTTTTTTTTTTTTTTTTTTTTTTTTTAAGTAGGGTCTCTAGCCCAGGCTGACCTGGAATTCACTATGTAGTCCCTGGATGGCCTCGAACTCACAGTGATCCTTCTACCTCTACCTCTAGAGTGATGGGATTAAAGGTGTGCATGACTACTCCCCTCAGATTTTGGTAGTTTATTCAATTGAAGTTTTTCTTTTTTATTATTGATTCAATTTTGCTTCTCATTATTGGCCATTTCAGATTTTTAAAAATTTTTTAATGACTTGGTCGTGAGAGGTTATATATGTGTGGGAATTTATCAAATTTTTTGGAACATAATTATGTATAATGTAGAGTAAAATGTTCTAAGAACATATGTATTTCTGTTGTTACTGGTCGTAATATTTCCTCTTTTATTTCTCACTTAATTTGTGTCCTCAGTATTTTTTCTTAATGGATTAAAGGTACTTAACTTTTCAGAAAATTCAATCTGGTCAACATGGGGTATTACTATTTTAGTTTCTATTTTGCCTATTTCTATTCTGATATTTGTTATTATTTCATTTGTTTACTTGATGGTAGTCATTCTGACGGGAGAGAGAAGGGATCTCAAAGTAGTTTTAATTTGCATTTCCCTGACAGCTAAAGTTGAAGAACACTTTTTTAGAAGTTTATATGCCATCTGTATTTCTTCCCATGATAATTTAGGACTGCCTTCATTGTGTCCCAAAGATTTTGGTATGTTGTATTATCTTTCTCACATGATTCTATGAATTTTTTGATTTCCCTTTTGATTTCTTCAATGACTAATTGATCATTCAATAATATACTATTTAGTCTCCATGAATTTCTTTATGCTCTGTAGCTTTTCTTGTTGCTGATTTGCAGTTTAATTCCATTGGGTTCAGATAGAGTACAAGGGATTATTTCAATTTTCCTATATTTGTTGAGATTTGCTTTGTGTCCTAATACATTTTCTATTATACAGCATGCTCCATGTGCTTCTGAGAAAAATGTATATTCTACAGCATTTGGATGGCACGTTCTGTAGATATCTGTTAGGTCCATTTGCTCTCTGACATCATTTAATTCAGATGTATCTCTGTTTATTTTTTGTAGTGATGAGCTGTCAGTTGATGATAGTGGGGTATTGAAGTCACACACTACAATTGTGTTTGATGTTATGTGTGACCTTATGTCTAATAGTGTTTGCTTGATGAAACTGGGTAGGTACATATATATTTAGAATTGCAATGTCCTTCTGTTGGAGTGTTCCTTTAATCAGCATAAAATGAACTTCTTTATCTTTCCTCAATAATGTTGATAACAACCCCTGCTTGTTTCTTAGGCCCATTTGCTTGAAGTACCATTTTCCATACTTTCACTTTAAGACAGTGTCTATCTTTTATCGACAGATGAGTTTCCTGGAGACAACAGATGGCAGGATCTTGCCTTTTAATCCAGTCTGCAAGCCTGTGTATTTGGTTGGTTCATTGAGGTCATTGATACTAAGAGTTATTATTGAAAGGTATGCATTTATTCTCACCATTCTTCTCATTTTGTAGTCTTTCCTGTTTTCCCTTTACTCATTTGTTTTAACTGTTGTTTGAGTGTGGTTTATTTTTTTCTATTTCCTCCTGTGTGTGTTTTGCTTTACTTTAGCATTAAGAATTCCTTCAGGTATTTTCTGTACAGCTGGTTTAGTTGTCATAAATTCCTTTAGCCTGCTTTTGTTGTGGAATGTCCTTATTTCTCCATCAATTTGGATAGATAGCTTTGCAGGATTAATTAATCCGGGTTGACAGTTGTTATCTTTCAGACCTTGGAACACATCATTCCAAGCTCTTCTAGCTTTTAAAGTTTGTGTTGGGCGATCTGCAGTTATCTGTTAGGCTCGCCTTTGAAGGTGACTTACATCTCAGCAATGTTGAGTGCCCACCTTGATCCCTCGGTGCTGTGCTGTCTCATGTTACCTTCTTATAAACCCTCTTCCTCACCCACAATCCGCTGAGGGATCTCCTCAGTTAGGGTAATTGGTATTCACTGCGTGGTTATGAACACATCAGTCAGTCTGTGGAGAAGGGCAGTGTCTCAGGATACTCCTCACCTGGTGGCTCACACAGTCTTTATCCCTTGCTTTCCACAGGGTTTCCTGAGCCTTGGTGGATATGTATGGCTCAACAGTAAGCTTCCTTATTTTTAATCTATAAGCCTCCTTAGAATAACATCAGCAACATCCTCTAATCATGTATACTTATTCCTTGCTATGAAATTTCCTTTTAGCATGGCTTTTGCTGCCTCCCATAAATTTTATCATGTTGTTTTCATTTTTGCAGGTCTCCAGATATTTTCAATTTTCCTTCTATTATTTTCAGGCTAAACTGTTTTTGCATCTGCATAGTTTCTGACACTCCTGTCACCACCTTCTAGTTTCACACCAGTGTTATTTTAAAAGTCCTGATAATGTTTCAGTGTTTTAAAATTTTAAATGTCCTTTCTTACAGTAACATATGATCTACTTTAGAGAGCATTCTATGGACATCTGAGAACATATAGGTTGTGTTACTGTTGGCGAGAATGTTCTGGATGTCTATTATGTCCTTTTTGTCCCAAAGTGGCCTTTAAGTCCAATGGCACCTCATTGAGCTTTCTTACCATATGATCTTCTCACTGGTACATTTCATGTCTTACAGTCTTCACTACAACCTCCCCATCTCTGTAACAGGGGCCTTAGCATGAGAATCTCTGCAGAGAACATGATCCAAAGACTGGAACAGCCTACTCCAAAACCTGACTCTGGAATAAAGTTGATCTCCTAGCTCAAAATGGGACTTACAGGTTATGGATATATTCCTATCCTCTTGGTGAATTGACTACTTTATCCTTATGTAATGTTTGTTTTATGTGGATGGGCTTCAACTCCATCTTATCCAGTATAAATATTTCTATGCAAATTCTTGCTATGGACTTCTATTTACATGAGAAAAAAAACACCACCTGTCTATCACACTAGAGATGAAGCTTTTTCACATTCCTTTCTAGAGGGTACTTTGAATACACTTGGAATTGTTTATGCTTCTGAGTTTGTCTTTCAGTGCAGGTAGCAGAATTTTGTTTCAACACTGTGAACTCCCTTGCGCCATCCCTGCAAAGCAGATATAATGGTAATGAATTCCCTTAGGTTTTATTTTTACTGGAATAATTTTATTTTCCAGTCATTTACGCAATGCTAGTCAGTATTTTAGAAGAAGAAAAATAAAGTGGAACATAATGACGGGTGGAAGTAAAGGACATTAGGGGCAGCTGGCACCGCACAGAAGGGAAAATGCTGCCGCTCTCCGCTGCATGAGGAAGAAGCATGTGAACCCATGGTGGAAACAGACTAGAATGAAATGGGTGAAAATAGTCAAGGAAGAAGAAAGAAGGGGTTTTGGATTGTGTTGTGAATATAGGTAATGACAGCACATTGAACACTTCAAAATTGCTAGGTATAAGTTTCAAATGCTTTTACCACAAGGTGTGATAAATGTTTGAGGTGATGGATATGTTTATTAGATTAATTTAATTATTCTACACTACATTCACAAATCACAACAGAAAACAAATACAAGAATTATTATTTGTCAATTTATTATAATAGTAAAACTCTCTCTATATATAAGTCTATATATATATATATATATATATATATATATTTGAAGAAATAATTTGTTATAAGGATGATAATTATACAACATTGAAAATAACCATTACAAATCTGTGTGTTGCTAAGTTACACCAAAGTTAAGAAGTGATGGAATTTCAAAATCTGTTAGAGCTTGAAATGAATACAGTTAGGTTGTTTGAAAACAATAATATGTGAATGAATTTTGAATTCAAAAATATGTAAGTTCTACTGACCACTCATATTTGACAAGGGTTCACTTTGTTAGCTACTGAGGATGTTAAAATAAAGTTTAGTAGGTGTCTCAAAAGTGTGAAATCTGTGAGTAGATAGTTATTTGTTAAAAATTCTAATACAGGAAGTTTTAGAGATAACTCCATCAGTAATATACTTGTTTTGGAAACATTAGGACCTGAGTTTGAACCACATGACCCAAATGAATAAATAAAGCTACGTGTAGTGGATAATGCTTTTAAATCTCAGAGGCAGAGACAGACAGATCTCTGGGGCTTTGTACTCAGCTCCTCTAGCTTAGTGAGAGAGTCCCAGGCCATTGAGAGATCCTGTTTCTAAACCAAAGAAACACAGGAGGCTCCTGGAGAACCATATGTACACTGATAGAGAGGAAGGGGAGGGAGAGGAGAGAGAGAGAGAGGGAGAGAGAGAAGGAGAGAATGAATGCAACAGGGCCTCCTGCCACTGCAAAAGAACTCCAGAGGCATGCACTACTGTGTGCACCTTGCCTTATGTGGCTACTAGAGATATTATTGAACCCAGGCCAGCAGGTTTTGAAAGAAGTTCCTTTAACTGCTAAGCCATCTCCCCAGCCCAGGAATTTCATATCTTAAATTTGCTGCTTTCAATGCAAAATATAATTGGCATCATATAGCTGCCATATAAATTGTTAAGGCTTTGATTTCAAATAGCACAGGTTGAATCTACAAGGAAAATTCAGTCTGGTGTGGATTAATATGGAAAAAAAAAAATACCAAAACATGTGAACCTGGAATTGCTATGTAGGAAAGAGGAAGTTCAGGACCAAATTTTAGCTATATAAGATTAGCATTTAAAGATAAAAATTTGACAGCATTTGATCATTAGGTTTAATCTGTTTCAATCCATTTAATAAGTCTTTACTTCTTCTTTTGTGAATTAATCTGTAATTGACCACAGTCACAGACAAATGCTTCTTTTCAATAGGCTATTCATTGTTATTCAGAGTTCAGTAACATCTACATATCCATTTACATTATCAGAGAGTAGAGCTAAAGTTATTTTCATGGGTACTTACTTACCTGCAAAATGTTCATAAACATGTCATTGACAAGCTCTCATTCCTGTACATCAACATAAATATGTTGACTCCTGCATGGCTCATGTTCCAAAGTTCTATATTTAACTTTTCTTTCAATTTATTCGGAAGTCAATGTAACCATGTTTCAAAGAACTTGCCTTCAGTGGAATGAAATAAAGCGACAACATAAATATACTATGCTTTATTATTTTATGGAAATATCTGAATCAGATACAAGAATATTTAAAGACAAGAGCTTTTCTCCCCTTCCTATTCTAAGTTTGTCTCTGTGGCCATGTATTATATGATAAGCAATAATAAGCTTTAATTAGCTGAATAACAGCTAGACTTTCATCTTGCCTATTATATCTCTATATCTATCATCTATCTATCTATCTATCTATCTATCTATCTATCTATCTATCTATCAATCAATTAATCATCTATATCTATCACCTATAATCTATCTGTCATCTATCATTTATCTATCTTCTACATATGTAGATATATATGTATCTATATTTTTCTTTCTGTTTATGTTCCTGTCTTTTAATCTTTATTTTTTTTTTTTATTTATCTATTTGAGAGAGACAGACACAGAGAGAAAGGCAGAGAGAGAGAGAGAATGGGCATGCCAGGGCCTCCAGCCACTGCAAACAAACTCCAGATGCATGCGCCCCCTTGTGCACCTGGCTAACGTGGGTCCTGGGGAACCAAGCCTCAAACCAGGGTCCTTAGTCTTCACAGGCAAGCGCTTAACCGCTAAGCCATCTCTCCAGCCCTCTTTTAATCTTTTGATCTATCTTCTTTCTTATTTCACATAAAGTATAATATTCTCAGGTTTGTGTGTTTCCATTTGCTCTTGTACACACTGTGAAGGCTTTTGGTAACTATGCACAACCCAAGAAGGCTGGAGTGGCCTGAAAATTTCCCGTTGCCGTTCTTCATTTAGGTATGACAGAATGGCAGCGTAAAGTGATTTCTCCTGGAAAGCAGATCTCCTCCATGGGGATGCTCTGGACAGGCTGCCTGCCAATGACTGCTTTTCCTCTGCATCTGCAGCTGCGTCAGCACCAAGAAAGGGTCTCCCATGGACCTTCACCTAGACAATATGGCAGTCTTCCTGGTGGTAACAAGAAAGAGGACTTTTGGAAGCTCCTCACTCACCCTTCGCTGCATTCATTCAGCCTCCAGCACTTTGGGGAAAAAAAAAATACAGTTGCAGTTTCCAGTTCTCGAAGCCTTTGTCCAGATAAAGCAGTCTCACAGTGAAGTCTTTGCGTCTTCATATCTATCTATCTGTGGCTTGGTCTGGTCTGTGTGATAGTTGATATTGCCAACTGGACAGAACCCAGCGTCACCTGGGAATGACTGTGTAGACTCGGCTAGTCTGTGTGATTGCCTTTGTGGAATTATGGTGGTTAGGTTAATTGAAGGGGACAGTGTCACATGGGTCCTTGCACTAGGACCCTGCACTATAAAGGGAGAGCAGCATTTATCACTTTGCTTCCTCGTGGTGCTGAATGCAACATGCTGCCTCCACCTCATACCAGCCACATACTTTCCCACCACCATGCCTGGACCTGGAGCTGCAGGCAAGAAAACCCTTCCTCCCTTCAGCAGATAAATCACCCTCCTAGAGTATTTTTGATCAAGCAGTGGGTGGTAACCCTTGTCTGATGAGGAGGAGGAAAACCTTTTGTCTTGAGCATTGTTCTTGCTGGTCCAGTGAAAATGAGGCATTTCAAGCTCTTACATATGAGACAAGAAACTAGAACTTGGCCTTGGGAAATGGCTCAGCACCTAAGGGCATTTTCTTGCAATGCTTTGTGGATGCTGTTCCTCAGAGCCCACATAAAGCCAGATGCACACAGGGGCACATGCCTCTGGGATTCAATTGCACAGGCAACTGGCCCTCGGGTGCCCATCCTCTTTCTCTTTTTCTCTCTCACTGATAACTAAACAAAAATATTTTTAAAATAAAACCAGATCTGTCTATTAGAAAACCTACTTTCTTGTCAATTTGCATACATATGTATAAATGCATATAAAATATAAACAAATATATACGCATGCATATGTGTGTGTGTGTGTGTGTGTGTGTGCAGTTCTATTATGATTTTTCTCCCTTCACCGTGATGAGCGTTCCTTCTCAGAAGCTTTCTGGCAGGAGACTTGAATAACAGACTTCCCTTCATAATTTAGCTCTATTCCAAGGACTGTTATATTTCTTCTATAGAATAAATCATTTTTCACTCACCATGAGCCCTTCCATACTTCCCCTAATAGGATGTATTTTCCATATTAAAAATAGGCCATTCTTTCTATAGTTAATTATTACTCTGTGGGAAACATTCATCTGCTTACTAAAAGTTTTTAAAGCAATACCATATTTTTCAAAGTGCATTGATTAAAGAAGGAGCAAAGTAAAATCAAAAGTCTCTTTCAGAGTGCTGTTTCTGTCATGTTTAATTTTTTTACCAATACAGCTATGTCTTTTAGTGTTTATTGTTAATGTCACTGGATAGAATGAAAGATTGAAATAAATGTTACTCACATGGTGTGCTGGGAAATATAACCTTTTCTTTTTTTTTTTTTTTGTTTTGTTTTGTTTTGTTTTAGGTAGGGTCTCACTCTAGCACAGGCTGTCTTGGAATTCACTATGGAGTCTCAGGGTGACCTGGAACTCATGGTGATCCTCTTTGCCTCCCGAGTGCTGGGATTAAAGGTGTGCGCCAAACATGTCTGGCTTAATATCTCCATTTTTAAATGATCATGATTTAGGATAAATTATCCCTCTCATATTTTGTTTTCTATGAAGACACAGTTATTATAGGATATGGCATCAGATATGTCATTGACCTGAACACCAAAGCCATCCATCCACAATTATTCTATGGGGGATAATAAAATATAAGAAAATTGTAGAAGGAATATAGGAATTAGGAAAATGTGACAAAGCAAAAATTGCACAGGACAATGTAAATAGGACCAGAAGACATTATTCAGAGCTACGGAAATAAAGGGGAGAAAAGACAAGTGTATACTTTAGATGAACGGCTGCGAGACAAAGGGTAGAAGAGAGTTTTAATAGCTAAAGTCAGGGGATTTGAGCATTTAGGTTTTATTCTAAGTCTTGCTGCTTTCAGGTAGCTTTGCACCTTGACGTAAAACTCTTCTGAAAGTTGTTTCCTTTAGTGAAGCCCAACAGATAGGGTGCAAGTCTACCCTGAGAAGATGGAGGGACCTGTGAAGTTCTTGCACGTTTCTGATGTCTGTGTTGAGCAAGAGGTCGGAAGCTTGTAGGCAGGAAGGAGCTTATTCCAAGACCACGCAGGTGCAGCACGCAGCAGGAATGGCTTAGTTACTGAGACTGGAGAAAACATAGACAGTGCACGCCATCTTTTACATTCAAAAAAGCACTCTAAACATTGTGCACATTCATATGCATAGACTTCTTCAAAGTGAATTCAATAAAATCTCAAGGTTTTTATTTTACCGTCAAAATAAAAGATTTGATAAATAACCGTATATTTCAAACACTCTGCCCAAACTTGCATGCAATTTGTCTTATGCTAGATAATATCATTAAACCATAAGAATTATCTGTATTTTATAATACAAATTATCATTTAGTTTTGAAGGAAAATAAATGTATTAGTGAGTTCTCTGTAAAAAGGCTATTGACTCTACAGGAAAAAAAAAAAAAGACTCGATTTTAGTGTAGTAAAGTGTTTTCACTACAAGACAATCACTTTGAATCATTTTATGGTCAATCAAATATATGCTAATGATATAAATAGTTTGTGTAGCTTTAATAGTGTGTATGCCTGTGCTAATATTTTAGGTGTAGTGTAAATCTAATGTCTATATTTTCTATCTTCTCTGAAATATAAATACGATGGCATTTTAGTTTTAGTATCTGTGGATTAATCTATATAGTCTTTCAACAATCTGAACCCTGACATCTCACATTTCACACCCAGTTCTTCCGCCTCCTAGTAAGCACACACACACAAGTGTGCTTGTTCACATAGTTTACATGTCTTATTTATCCATCTTAACCGTCAAAGAGGTAAGTAAGCCAAAGACAGTGTCCTTGGAGATATGAATGTAGCTTCTATTGTCAAGATTGCTAACTCTATGAAAAATCACATTTCACATTTACGTTCAGGACCACGAGGAAAAGGATAAACAGAAGGAGAAGGTGGTTGCAGAGGAGGAGGAGAAGGAGGACGAAAGAGGAGAAAATGAAGTCAGCAGGTACTGTGTTGTGAGCCTGTAATACAATCCAGAGGAGCACAGGCAAGATGATCAAGAGTGTGTGGCCAGGCTGGGCTGAAAAGAGACCCTACCTGGAAAAACACATTTATCTTATTTAAATGACTCAATTTTGTATTGTTGTTATAGACTTCACATTCATGCAATTACAACCATAACAAAGCAATTAACTTTTTAACTTATTAAAAATTATTTGACAGAAAGATAGGAAGAAGGGGGGAGGGGAGAGAGAGAGAGGGAGAGAATGGGCATGCCAGGGCCCCTAGCCTCTGTAAATAAACCTTAGAGGTGTGTGCTACCTTGTGTATCTGGCTTACATGGGTCCTGGGGATTTGAATCTGGGTCCTTTGAGTTTACAGACAAATACCTTAACTGCTAAGCAATCTCTCTACCCCAGTAATTAACTTTTAATAAAAAATTGCTTTGTTTTTAATCTGGAAGTCTCCCTAGTATTGTCTAGATTGTTCTGGAACTCCTGATCTCAAGTAATGCACCTGCCTCTTGAACCCAAATACAGACATTAGACAGAAGACCCGCCACACCAGACAAGCTTTTGTTGGAGATATTTATTATACTTTTAGTTCTTACATGCTTCTGTTTTTGGTATTTATTTATTTATTTATTTGCAAGCATAGAGAGAATAGAGACAGAGAGAATGGGCATGCCAGGGCCTCCAGCTGCTGCAAAAGAACTCCAGATATATGTGCCATGTTGTTCATCTGGCTTTACATGGGTACTGGGGAATCAAACCCCATTTGTTACACTTTGCAGGTAAGTGCCTTAGCCACCAAACCATCTCTCTAGCCCCTTACTTACATTTTTTTTTAAATTTATTTATATGAGAGTGACAGACACAGAGAGAAAGACAGATAGAGGGAGAGAGAGAATGGGTGCGCCAGGGCTTCCAGCCTCTGCAAACGAACTCCAGACACGTGCGCCCCCTTGTGCATCTGGCTAACATGGGACCTGGGGAACCAAGCCTCGAACCGGGGTCCTTAGGCTTCACAGGCAAGCGCTTAACCGCTAAGCCATCTCTCCAGCCCTCTTACTTACATTTTTATAATAAGATTTCTCATTTGAAAAGACATTTGCAATTTTAATAGATTAAAAATGAAATAGTTTTCAAATTGACTTATAAATTTCCTTTTCTCTATATTTTTCCAGGTTTTAGATGCAAGCCAATTGCAGATTTATTTGATATATATGAATAAAAATAGAAACTGTAGATATTATAATATATTAGCCTAAATTATTTGCAAAATACTATACTGAACATGTAAAATCAAACATATGCACCATTTACTATAGCTCATCAAATTATATCATGCCAATTTTCTTTTTTTTTTAATTTTTTAAAAATATTTTTTTGTTCAGTTTTTATTTATTTGAGAGCGACAGACATAAAGAGAAAGACAGATGGAGGGAGAGAGAGAGAATGGGCACGCCAGGGCTTCCAGCCACTGCAAATGAACTCCAGATGCGTGCGCCCCCTTGTGCATCTGGCTAACGTGGGACCTGGGGAACCAAGCCTCAAACCGGGGTCCTTAGGCTTCACAGGCAAGCGCTTAACCGCTAAGCTATCTCTCCAGCCCCCAATTTTCTATAATACATTTGAATGACTAGTTTAACTAGTTACATGGTCATACAAAAATGTACTTAATGTTTAAGTTCATGCTACAACGACAATTAAATTGATAAAATAAATATTAACCATAATAAATATTTTATGCTAAGATTTTCCAATCATTTACTTAGCTTTTTCCTGAATGTGGTCACTTACTTTAAATGGAATTATTTTTTGTCAGTAATTGTAGAGCTGTAGAAGGTTGTTTTGCTGTGGAAGTTGCACATGTATATGAAATTTTGTTCCTATCAATGAAAATAGATTTTTAACATACATAGACACACACACACACACACACACACACACACACACACACATACACACACTGCATAACCCTACATTGCTATTTAATTATTTTCGAACAGAGAGAGATAGAAGAAAGACAGACAGAGAGAGAGAGAGAGAGAGAGAGAGAGAGGGAGAGGGAGGGAGAGAATGACAGAATGGGCACACACATCAGGGCATCCAGATGCATGAGTCACTTTGTGTATCTGGCTTTATGTGGGTAGTAGGGAATTGAACCTGGGTCGTTAGGCTTTGCCAGCAAGCACCATATCCTCTGAACCATCTCTCCAGCCCCTACATTGCAATTTCAAAATAAATTATAAATATGAAGATGTTAAAATTATAATCGATTTATCCTGTCAAGAATTACTGGGTTTTTGTACTTGTTAGAAAATTCGAAAAACAATACTGAGTTGGAAAATCTTAGAAAGAGCTTAGCATGAAGATTATGAATGCCATAGTTTACCTTAATTGGAAAAAGCCCTGGACAAGGCATTAGAAAGGCTGTAATATTGGAATATGCACAGGCACTTCTTTACCTGCAGAACTGGAACCAGGGGCGGAAGCTGGTGCTCCTTAGGACAGCTCTGTTTAATTTTGAATGAACTGAAAAGTGCTTTCTTCCTCAGTGTGTGCCGACTTGATTAGAGAAACCGAGGGCAAGGGCCTCCAAGTGAAAGGACCAGTTTGCATGCTCACCAAGACACTGAGCATAAACTACAAGGAAAACACCTAGTGGTAAAGGTTCCAAGACATGGGGTTGCTACCAGGTCAGAATCCACAAGTGTCTCATTGATTTACACAGGCCTTCTGAGATTGTAAAACAGATTACTTCCATCAGCATTGAGCCGGGAGTGGAGGTTGAAGTCCTCATTGCAGATGCCTAAGTCAATTATTTAAATAAACGGACTTATTCAGTGAAAAACAAATTTAAAATGTGAAGCCAGTTACCCAAGCATCTCAGCCTTGTGTTGTTTAGTCTTGTAGTCCTTCATTCACCTAACAACGTAATGAGTACTTTGCTGGGTTCAGGGGATGAAAAAGGAAACAGACCACGGTCTTGCCCTTTAGTAATTATGATGTCACTCTGAAGTTTGATCGAACACAATAATCCTTTCGTAAGATTGTCATTGGCAGTGCCAGCCCTCTGCTTTCAGTCCAGGGCCACAAGGGTTTGCTGTCCTGCCTGCCCTGTGTGCTGGCAGAGCCTCTCCTAACACCGCCGTGCAGACAGCCTCCTCAGCTGGAGCTGTCGACTCCTTTTTGTCTTTGTGCTTGTTACAGGTCTTCGTGACTTACTGCATCCAGCTGGATGGTGTCTCCACACTCCTCAGTCACTCTGTAAGTTTGGGAGATAGCAGTAAGGAGAGATTTCCGACCTGTGAGCACTCTGGCCATCTACCTGCTTGGTCCTAATCATGCTCTTTACGTTTTCGAGATCCATGGGCCTTACACTAGGTAGTATTGATAATGTCTATGATGATTAACCTTAATACACTGCTTTATTTGATCACGCATGCTCACAAAACTTAAGGCTTTTCTTTTGTATCTCCTATTTTCTCTGCTTCACATCCAAAGTCTTTAGCCAGTTGACTCCAACTAAACACACACACACACACAAACATTTTCTTTTTACTAGAAAATACCCCTGCATTATCATCAAGCCTGAATCCAGGTAGATTACATACCTAAAACTGCACTTCATTAATCTTTTTTGAAATGTGCTTTCCCTCTATAAACCTAACATATAATCCTTTCAATTATAGCTTTTTAACCTGGTTTACATTAATGATTTACCTGTTTAATATAGTTACAAATCTATCTTTTACATTTCGCATGTCACATTTTCAGTCATATATAGTGGGACTTTTTTTTTTTTTTTGAGGTAGGGTCTCACTCTAGCCCAGGCAATCACACAATTATTATCTTAATTTGAGTGCTAAAAATGTGAATAATTTTTATTGGTAAGGCAGAAAAGAATTGATCATAGGGCACATAAGTTAGGAGGACTTAGATCTCTAGATATGTAGTGGTTAACAGAAGCTTAAGCCTATATTTCTAGTCACTGTGTTTCCTATATTTTACATGTCAATCTCCAAAATCAGTGCATGTAGGATTAATATGTTATTGAAATAAAAACTGCAATAGAGAGCAGATGATACCCTCAGTTGTAAATGCTTGCCTACCATGCATAAGACCCCTGGGTTCAACCCTGTTACCCTCCAAATAATAAATAAATAAATAAATAAATAAATAAATAATCTATTCAAATTACAAAGGAAACAACTCAACTTAAAATGTTTGTTTCTCTTTCAATGCAGTAAAATGGTACCGCAGATAAACAATAATGAACACGCTCTGGTTTTGTCCCAGTCAAGGAAATAACATGCGTGTCTACCACTACAGCTGCCCACTTCATGCCTGGCTTCCAGCAGGTGATGCATTTCTCTAAAATGAAGAATGACACAGACATTGAATGACCCACAAGACAATTGTGACCTCATGGTGTAAGGCCAGAATCCACACCAAGCCTTTAGTCTTTTTGTAAAAATTTCCAGAAATGAATCACTGATTTGTGATAAGGCCTAATGTCATTGATAGCTTCATGAAGTTCATTTTTGCAATTTATTCTTTTTTTTCTATACTCTCAAAGCAGTTTGTTACTTTAATTAGCCATGCTTCAGTCATTATCTTCCCCTTTTAGTTACCTACTAGATGGTTGTTACCAGCACGACTTTTATTTCAAATGATTTCTAAATTCAAATTCTGCCTCATTCTCCATCTGCTTATCTCAGGAGAAGCAACATTTCCTGCTGATGTTTTCTTCACTTCAAGAGCTGAGAGGCTTGAAGAGTTAGCTTAGCTGTGAGAGCCAATCTTCTTCCCAGCCAGCTGCCCACAGTGCACTCTCATCCCAGAGCCAGGCTCCACTGTGTTCTGCTTGCTCCCACCTCATCCCCAGAGGCAGATTGGAGATGTCTTTGATCCCCCAAACTGACCTACGCTTGTCCATGTGTGTACTTTTCCAGTTCTCTCTCTCTCTCAATATTTGTCTATGAGTTTCTTATTACTACAGACCTCGCACAACATCCATTATCTGTAATTGGAGTTTGATCTCAATTATCTGGATCATAACTAGTGGTATTTTGTTGTTGCTGTTTGCTTTTTTTTGTTTTTGTTTTTTCAAGGTAGGGTCACTTTCTAGTCCAGGCTGACCTTGAATTCACTATGTAGTCTCAGGGAGGCCTTGAACAAACGGGAATCCTCCTGCCTCTGCCTCTCAAGTGCTGGGATTAAAGACATGCACATCAATACCTGGTTTATCACTAGTTTTTTTTAAAAAATATATTTTTAAATTTATTTATTTGAGAAAATGAGGCAAAGAAAGAGAGAGAAGATGGGCATGCCAGGGCCTCCAGCCACTGCAAATGAACTGCAGATGCATGTGCCACCTTGTGCAGCTGGCTTATGTGGGTGCTGGGGAATCCAACCAAGGTCCTTTGGCTTTGCAGGCAAGCTCCTTAACCACAAAGCAATCTCTCCAGCCCCATATTAGTGTTTTGATCTGGTAACATCAACTTAGTAAAGTGGTCTAGACCTGATGCCAGGCACAAGAATCTGATTCTTGAATTGTGATCAGCTGAATCATTTCAAATCTAAGTGCTGAGGTCTATACATTTAAAGTAATAATGTATACATGGACCTTTTAGAAACTTGGCATCATAATGTGGCAATAAGTGAGAAATATGTAAGATTAGAGCAAGTGTCTCTGGGAACCTCAGAAATACTCTGTTCCCAGTTTCTATAAGCAATCAATGATTTACTTTTCATCACTACCTAATTCTATACATCTTGCCCCCTCCCCACACACGTATGCACACAAAGAAATTTAGAGGTAAAATGTAATGTATACTCTTAAAATAAATTATTATATCTTACAATTATATCCATATATACAATTTTAATATTTTAGTATAAAAAGTCTTTGTCAATGTAAATATAAGTGACTAAGATAAAGGTAGTTGGTTTTATTTGGAAATTGTAGATCATGCAACTTGTATCCTCCATATATATGGAGGTTCTGCATGTCCAATTTTCACCTTTATTAATAACTGCTTCCTTATTACACCTTGAATCTCCTAAAACTTTTTACACACAAAGTTCCACTTATTGTATTTCCATTTAATCAGCTGTACAATTGCTAAACTTTGTCCAGAAAGTTCTCTGGACAGTAATGATATCTTTAGTAGAAGTTGTTCATGGAGTAATATTCAGTTTTTCACTGTTCAGGAAGCATTACATATTTTATTTTATTTATTTATTTATTTGGTTTTTTGAGGTAGGACCTCACTCTGGCTCAGGCTGACCTGGAATTTACTATATAGTCTCAGGGTGGCCTCAAACTCATCCATCCTCCTACCTCTGCCTCCTGAGTCCTGGGATTAAAGGTGTGCACCACCACACCCAACACATATGTTATTCTTTCAAAGATAAAATGAAGAGAAATGACCAAAAGTAGACCCTTGAATTAAGCAGTAAACAAAATACTTAAGCTTGCAATGGCTATTTCTTTGAGGCAAAAGATGTGAAAAGACAATTGGTGAGCAAAAATATAAACACACTGTGATTTCAGCAAGGGTCCTCCTGAGGAGCAATGGGCTGATTCTCTCCTCAGGTTCTGTGTCCATCTGTAAAAGAGAAGCAGATTCTCCAAAGGAGAGTAAAGTCAGCACGGGATAAATGAGATATCATTATTAGTTTAGAGTGAATAGGTGTAGGCCCTCTTGTAGCCCTGGTTTGGTAGGAGCTTGGTATTGGAGAGTCAACTCGTAGAACAATTAAGGAAATGAGCAAGAGTGCTGCTTTCTTGCTGAACCTAGTACCAGCACAAGGGAGAAGGAGATAGACACTGAGAATACTTAACTCCTACCAAACCAGAGATCCAGAGACACAGAGGCTCCCAAGACCTCATTACTGAAGTAGACCTAAAATGAACTCATCATGGCTTTGGAAAATTCATGGAAGAGGGGGTTGAAAGATCATTAGAACTACAGGTTGGAACATTATGCACAGAGACATTGCCTCTTCCCCATAACTGATGGCTACCCCCACAATGCACAACCCACAGTCCCCAACAAAGAGGGTCCTTCAGGAGGTAGGAAGGCAGGCATGAGGGTAAGGATGGTACCAACATGTGCTGTTTACATACTGAGTATGTACATAACTAATAAAGAAAAAAAGAGGAAAAATAGAAAGAAATATAAACACACAGCAAGCTTGCCCTCATTAAACACCCAGATTATCCTCCAGTTTAACAATATGGGAAAAATAGTGTATTTCAATAAAGAACCCTTCATCTTCATGTCCCAGGAAGCCACTCCTTGATTTTGGTTAGGATGCAAATAGAAGTTGTCAAAGTCCAAACCCAGTGTTTCTAGGAATGGGATGTAAGTCTATGGCAGTACACTTGCCTGGCTATGGACACAAACTCACTTTTGATCCCAATCTGAAAAAGTGAAGTACATTCTCTAATGGAGAGTCAAGTCAGCACTAGAAAAATTGGATCATATTATTAATGTAGAGAGAATTTAATAGGTCTAGGCTGTCTTGTAGGCCACGATTGGTGGGAGCTTGATAGTGGAGAGTGGGCTCATTTTGGATATGGTTCTGACTTCTTTCCCAGATCCAGTGAAAGGTTCCGTTCCACTGAGCAGATCTGTCAGCCAAATCTAGAGCAGTTGGTTTCCCACCTTGGCTGTGCACCACCATTGCACCTGGGTGAGTATTGTTTGCTGCTGAGCAGCAGTAGGGTCCTACCACTAACCTTTGGTGGGTCATTAAGTACTGTGACAGAAATCTGTCTTCTTTGGGGAAACCTTGTAGGTCTCTGTTATCAACAGCTCATTGTGGATGTTAGCCACATGCTGGACTGGGGTTTACAGGCCAGTGCCAAGGAAAAGAAGGAAGAAAAAGATAGGTAATATAAAAGACATAGAAAAGGAGAGAGAGAAAAAGATTAATGTTAATCTTCATCATATCCTCTCCAGGGCCCTGTAATTCAGGTGTTTTCTCTAAGGACCTGGTGAAGGTTCAACTATTTAGTCTGTCTTTTAGGATATGGAATTTTATGGTACCATTGCCATTTGGGTCCAGGGCAGAAAGATTGTTAGAGCCACACATTGGATCATTATGCACAGAGACATTGCCTCTTATGAATAGCGGATGGCTACCCCCACAATGCACTACCCATATTCCCCAACAAGGAGAGTCTCTGTGGAGGGGGGAGGACAGGAAGAAGTCTAACAATGGTATCAACATGACTATATACACACTATGTACATAACAAATGAAAAAAATAAAATAAAATACAAAGTAAATAAAGCAAAATTAATATTTCTGTAGCTTTTTAACTTATATATTAATAATGATATAAAATTGTCTAGAAAAAACAGGTGTTATATTTCTAATTCTTTTCTACCTGCACAGCATTATGAGTTTTTAAAAGTGCACTCATGTGTATTTTAAAAGCATTCTCCACTGGAACTCTGCAGAAGTTGCAGTAAAATACCAACCAATTAGATGAACAAAAGTGTGAATTAGAATGTTGTGGTTTGAATGTAAAATATCTACCGTAGCCTCAAGTGCTTGTGATTAATCCTTATGCTTAATTTCCAGCTGTTGGAATATTTGGGAGGTGTGGCCTTGCTGGAAGAGGGTTGTTATTGTGGATAGGCTTTGGGATTTATTACTTCCCTTGCTTACTCACACTTACTGCTATGTCCCATATTATGTGACAAGACATGATGCTCAGCTGCTGCTTTGTCATGTTTTCTCCAACATGGTGAAGCTTTCCCCTGAGTCTGTAAGCTGGAGTAAAACTTTTGCTGTCATAAGCATCCTGGGTTGGGTATTTCAGCCCAGTAACAGTAAGGTTACTGCTACATGGATATGTCAATATCCAAGAATGTATGTAGTTATATGAATAAATGATAAGTGAAAATATATTCTTAAAGAAGTTGCCCATGTAATTTCTAATGCTGGTGACCAAAGAGAGTTAACTTCTCAATTGTTCCTGAACTTTGTGTTGGAGTATATATTTGCTATAATTTTAAATAGCTTATTATGCATAATTTAAAAAAATATTTCATTTATTTATTTGAGAGAGAGGGACAGAGAGAGAGATTAAGAGAGAGAGAGAAAGAGAAAATAAGCATGCCTGGACCTCCAGCCACTGCAAATAAACCCCAGACATATGCACTACCTTGTGCATCTGGCTTATGTGGGTACTGGGAAATCTACCTGGGTCCTTAGGCTTTGAAGGCAAGCACCTTAACTGCTAATCCATCTCTCTAGCTGATGCATAATTTTATAGACCATGTGTTTACTCTCAAAATAAATTCTTCAGCTCCTTTAATGGAAAAAAATAAGGAAATTGTGAATATCCTTTTTTTATAATTATAAAATTATGCCTTATTTTTTCATGTTCTTCATCAAAGGCAATAATAAAAACACAATAAAAAGAAAGGCCCTAGACTGAGACTCAGCCACGATGCTATGGCTTCACTGTCTTCACACTTAAGTCCCCCTTCAGGTCTGTGTCCTCCTGCAATGCCATTAAACAACGGGGCTTGAGGGAGGAGAATGTGTCACAATTCTGCTGCCCTCTGTGGAGCAAGGCTTTTACAGATATGAAATGAGTAAGTTTGCCCCCCTTCTCATCTGCTCTGCCACAGAAGGAGATGAAGAGGATGCGCAGCTGGAGTGCACAGAGAAGTCCTCACTGGACACTAGATCTGGTGGCATGTAGAGCTTAATGTTCTCATAGTCCAGAATAGTGAGCAATGGATTACTCAGTCTGTATCAGTTAACTAGCTAAACTCACTGCGTATGCATATCATAAAGATACATACATTATGGATCCTCAAGTAATGCCATTTACATTTTTTTCCTCAGTCATGGCCAATAATGAGTTACATAACTGGCCTCCAAACTATAACCACTATTTCTTTATTTTACAGGTACATATGATGGGCAGTGGAGTTTCAAAGGGGAAAATGGGGAGAGGGAGGGAATTACCATAGGATATTGTTTACAATTATGGAAGTTGTCACTAAAAAATAAAATAAAATAAAAAATTTTCAGGGGCTAGAGACATGGCTTAGTGGTTTTACCTGTGAAGCCCAAGGACCCTGGTTCAAGGCTTGTTTGCACTGGCTGGAGTCCTTGGAGTGCCCATGATCTCTCTGCTTCTTTCTCTCTCTCTTTGTCACTCTCAAATAAATAAACAATAAAATAAAATTTCAAATGAAAATTATCTTTCTATATATACATGTATATATATACATATATATATATATATATATATATATATATATATATATATATATAAATTTTGTTTTACTGGGACATGATGTTTTTCTGTATTGACAGAGCATGTTATAATAATTTGAAACATGTATAACAACATTGAAGTTTAAAAAAAAAGTTTTGTTTACTTTTATTTGAGAGGGACAGAGAGAGAAAGAGAGAGAGAGAGAGGTCTCACCAGGGCCTCCAGCCACTGCAAATGAACTCCAGACATGTGAACCCCCTTGTGCATCTGGCTAACATGGGTCCTGGGAAACTGAGCCTTGAACCAGGGTCCTTAGGCTTCACAGGCAAACACTTAACTGCTAAATCATCTCTCTAGCCCCTAACATTTTTTATTTATTTATTCATTTGACAGAGAAAGAGGGAGAGAAAGAGAGAGAGAGAGAGAGAGGGAGAGAGAGAGAATGAATAGGCACACCAGGCCTCCAGCCACTGAAAACAAACTCCAATGTGTGACCCCCCTTGTGCATCTGGCTAACATGGGTCCTGGGGAATTGAACCTGGGTCCTTTGGCTTTGCAGGCAAATGCCTTAACCACTAAGGCATCCATCCAGACCCATTTAGGGTTTAATAAGAGTGGTTATCACTTTCATCTCTTCAAATGGTATCCACTTATTTTCTGTGGGGTATTTCATAACTTTTTAATCTTTTTAATGTGTGTATGTATGTGCACATATGTGTATAACTGTTCATATGTATTGGGTACATGTGTCTGTGGTGTGCATGTAGGGGGCAAGCTAGACTTGATGTCAGTTTTCTGTTTCAATTTCATTTTCTCCCTGCCTTATAGCTTTTCCTTTTATGTATGATTTTATTTTCTTTTAGTCTTGTAAATATTCTACATTTCAAAATTCCTGTAATAGCACTTTTGTTGATTAGGATGGAGTAGCAAAGAAATTCAAAACCACACCTATCACCTATGGCTTTTTTATCCCTAGAAGCAATATAATCATAAAAATGTTTATAGGTATGTATTTCAATATTAAATCTTATTTTTCTGCCCTATATTTTGTGTCAAGGTCTCTCACTGAACACAGAGACAGCAAGTACCCGTCTCTACCTCTCCAGTTCTAGAATAAACACCTCCCTGGTTTCTCCACTGGTAATGGAGCTCTGAACTTCTTAACTGAGTCATCTCCCCAGGCCCACTGCTAATCATTTAAAATATATCCTCTATTTTTCCATCCATAGGTGCCATACTATAGAAAACCAGAGCCTCCAACTTTCCTTCTATGTGCTTTGGCTTCCCATCTCTAAAACCCTGGGTATTCCCCGACTCTGGTGGTATATACAAATACAGACATGTACAATTAGGTCAGTTCACAATCACTCTGTTCTCAAACATGTTTATGCTTCTATCTTACTATTTGTAGCATCATGTTTTAAGATACTGAAACAAATTTGTTTGCTAACTCCAGATACTGACATACAAATCAGGTGAATATTGATACCCAATGATTTCTTACTGATACATTGTTTGATGAATTCAGACATCTTACTGAAATAAACTGCTGTATTATGCATAACTGCACTCTATGCATTTGAGCTTTTCCAGATGAAAGCTTCTGTCAAAATACATCATATTTACACAAAATGTTGAGATTTGGCCATTAAATATATAAAGCAAAGGAGCATCCCTAGATGCATTTAGGATGAGGCATGATAAGCTATGAATGACAGCTCACTGTAAGTGTTTTACAGCATAATTTTCAGAACAGAACTGTCAAGGAAGTGATTATAATATTAGAAACTGAGTGACAGGTCTTTTCTAAATGATAATGAGCAGGCATATCAAAAAACAAATAGAATTGTTTTCCTATGGAATAGAGTTGGACAGTTGCATTTTGTGAGGAATATAATGGTAAACGTGTAAATGTATAGATAAAGTATTTTTAAATAAAAGTGTTTACAATATAAAATAATGTTTTCTATAGGAGAAATATTACTTTTTAGAAACAATATTAATGTGTGATTTTGAAGTCTTTGGTGGGCAGAAGTAGCTTTTACAAAACTGGTTTTAATTTTAAAATCACTAAGTAAAGTACTTCCATGTACACACATTTATTTTTTATTTATTGAGGTGACAATCACATGAAGTTGTGAAGGGTACCACACAGTGGCATTCGTTCATCCCAGGTAATATGTAACCAATGCCATTCTCTTGTTTCCAAACTTTTTATATCACCTTGATAATGATCCTTTACTGGTAATTCTTTCCACTGCCTAACCACCACAACCCATGTGACCACTAACATGCTTTCTGACTCTATGTATTTGCCCATTCTTTGATGGAAGAAAAACTAAACTATATAGCATAGAACTCAAAAAAGTATATGTTCAGCAGTGGACCCTATGAAATTCACATCTAATCACCCAGGTAGAATGTGCCCACTACTTAAATAGTGGCATGATTGTTGTCACATTTTAAGTTATGTTGTTATATTATGTTGATATGTTATATTGTTATGATGTTATAACCAACTTCTCTCTGATTGGAACCATACTGGGTATTGAAGACCTAGTGAAAAGCCTATGCCTTACAGGAGAAACTACGACTGCTGTTTGGCTAAATGGACACGTTGCAGCCATCAAATCTTCCTAAAATATTTATGTCAACTGGGTGTGGTGGCACACGCCTTTAATCCCAGCACTTGGGAGGCAAAGATAGGAGGATCACTGTGAGTTCAAGGCCACCCTGAAACTGCATAGTGAATTCCAGGTCAGCCTGCACTAGAGTGAGAACCTAACTTGAAAATAAAAAAAATAAAAATAAAAATAAATGTTATTCTCCTATATTAATGCTGTGCTCATCTTTTGCTAGAGAAGCTTCTTCCTACAAATGACTCGAAAGTTGTCAGTGTGTGTGACTGCTGCATGGCCAGCACTAAATGAGTTTTCTCTAGCACGGCATGCAAGGCTCAGGGGATATTCCAGAGTTGGGGCGAGAAAGAAGGTAAGAGCTGAAAGATGGTGAAGAGAGCTTTGAAAAGCTGTCTTTTGGAGGTGAAATGGCACTTGCATTTATGATCTCATAACCAATACCATTACATACACAAGACCTCTATAAAATGGAGCCCAACAACATTTCATCATAGATGATGGAAGATGCCCAAAAATAAATAAATAAGAGGGATTCATTAGGGAAAAAAAGGTATTCATTGTAAGGGGACAAGGAGGAGGGATAAAAGAAGGAAAAAAATATCATTAGGTTAATAAGGGAACAAAAATATCATCCTAGTTCCATGAATACATGTATTCATGAAGACATCTTTGTTTTGGTAGCATCCCCTGCCCCAGATTGGATTGGCTTGAACATCAAGTTCTTAGTTTCAAAATATTTAAATTTCCATTTAATCTATAACAAACATTTCATTCTCCTGAATAGGATCTTATTATGCCTTTGTGTGTGTGTAGGGGGGTACTATATCTGTGATGAATAGCTCTGATTCTCAGATCTGAGAATACTATATTCAATTCTCCAATACCATGTAAGTCAGATGTACAAGGTGTTGGATGTGTCTGGAGTTTGTGTTGTAGTGGCTAGTCACAGGCACGGCGCACCCATTCTCTCTCTCCATCTGCTTCTCTCTCTGTCTCTCAAGTAATAATAATAAAAATATAAATGCTTTTGTTATAAAAATAGTGTTTATTTTGGCTTACAGTTTGAGGAGTATATTCCATCATTGTGGGAACAACGTGGCATTAGAAGCATGGGGACAGCTGGCCTCCTTGTTGGTAGTCAGGAAACAAAGAGCTAAAAGCAAAAAGCTCAAGGATCACCCCTAGGGACCTACTTCATCCAGTAAACTTTGCCTCCTCAATATCCTATAATTTTTCAAACTAGCTGGTGAACAAATGTTCAAACACCTGAGTCTATGGAGGGAACTTTCACATTCAAACAACAAAATTTGCTCCCCTTGAATTAGTTCCACATCCTTAAGTTGGCACTCACATTCCTATTTATCTGGAGGACCCTACCTTAACATATTGTATTCCCAGTAATCCTCAAACTCTGGCACTGGGGAAGTGATGTGGGATAGCAAATACCTAAAGTCAAACTCTCAGGAAGAGTTTTTTCTAGAAGTGAGTCACCCCCAGCTAGAGGGCAAAGAGAAAAGCATCATGGGCTGTCATGAGAACACTGATATTCCTGTGGTCTGTAGCATTGTGAGAGGTTTGTATTTGTAGCATCGGAGGACGGAATGAGATGTGAAGAAGTTAATCATTGCCCTGAGTGTTTTAGAGTTGTGGAGAAAGCAGTAGCTATAAGAAATGTGTATGGGGCTGGAGAGATGACTTAGTGGTTAAGTTCTTGCCTGTGAAGCCTAAGGACCCCAGTTCGAGACTCGGTTCCCCAGGTCCCACGTTGGCCAGATGCACAAGGGGGCGCATGCGTCTGGAGTTTGTTTGCAGTGGCTGAAGGCCCTGGCGTGCCCATTCTCTCTCTCTTCCTCTATCTGTCTTTCTCTCTGTGTCTGTTTCTCTCAAATAAATAAATAAATAAATGAACAAAAAATATTTTTTAAAGAAATATGTATGAAGAAATGCCAGGATTCATGGTGTGGAATGTCAAGACATGGGGAGGTATAGGTAAATCTAGGAGAATGTCACTTAAGTAGCATTGATTAGGAAGACCAGTGCTTCAGATCTATGTAGAAGAACTGACAAAAGGACATTACACTGTTCAGAATAGGCAAGTATAATGAGTAACTTATATTTCACCTGAGTCACTTAGCAGCTGTGGGAAGATTAGAGATTTTGGTTGCTAGGACAAAACACCCAATCAGAAACACCAAAAAGAAAGAAACAAACAATCACACAACACCAGAGGACAGTGTTTACTTCTAGAGTATAGTCTCAAGAAGTTTCATCATGGATGGGAAATTAGGGAACGAGCAGACATCTGCACATTATATCTTCTTCTCAGCATGGAGTAAGCGGAGAGACTGAGCTCAGTGTTGCAAGTGGGTCTAATATACCAACCCAATAACCAGTCCTGGTGACACACCTCTTCCAGAAAGGCTCCTCCTCGGAATGCCTCCACTAGCTGGTAGTTAAATATGAGTTTTAGGGCTGCAGAGATGGCTTAGTGGTTAAGCACTTGCCTCTGAAGCCTAAGGACCCCAGTTCGAGGCTCGATTCCCCAGGACCCACATAAGCCAGATGCATAAGGTGGGACATGCATCTGGAGTTTGTTTGCAGTGGCTCCAGCGTGCCCATTCTCTGTCTACCTATCTGTCTCTTCCTCTCTCTGTCTATCACTCTCAAATAAATAAATAAATAATAAACAAAAATATTTAAGTGAGTTTTAGTCACAATCACATGAGCCTGTGTTGTGGGGAGTGGGTAGCTGGAACATTTTACATTCAAACTACCAAAAGTTTGTATGGGGAAACAGAGGAATTGAAACTCTGTTGCCATCCAGGCTAGGGTTGACCCATCTCAATACCGGAATATAGCAGTGTAGGTGGTGTTTTGTCCCACTGTTCACATGTCTTGAATCGAAGCCAATATAACTTACTGATGAGTTACAATTTGAATATAGGAGAAAAGGGGGACTCAAATGGTGGGTCACGTGCTTCTGTGTGAGTTACTAGAGAAATTTAGGGTCGTTTTTACATCTTGGAATCAGACAGATGACATAATTGATGCTTGCCAAATGTACAATTAAAGCCATTCATAAATCTTTTCTTTGCAATTTAATGATGGATATACTCCAGCACTCTTTAAGTCACTTCTGGGTGAAAATCCTAGACACAATCTTCATTGAGTATTTTCCTCTTCATCCTGACTAATAAACCCATCCTACATACCATTGTGGTATTGAGCAAGTGACTAAGTATGGATTGCATCTGCCGAACACTTAATTTTCCAGATTCCTGTGTCTCACGAGAATGGAATGCATGGGATACATGTAATAAAGCATAAGAAGTAGAGACAGTTTGTTAAGGAAGTGGAAGGAAGATACTGTCAACCATGGGAGCAGGCTGCAGGGCTTAGAAAACCCTAAGGGACAGGCCGGGAGCCCTTTGGCTCTTGGCAGGTTGTTTGCTCAGCATTTGCACCATTCATGTTTCCATAGTGCAGGGTTTCACCAACACACTTTGTTGTGACAGGTAGTCAGCCCGGAAAAGGACTCCCATCTTCTGATTATGATTATCATCACCTCTTTTCATATACTGATGTTAATGTAGTCCCTGGTAAGTCCTTATTTTGATACAAGTGGACAACAACTAGGTAAGCCTTTACCTTTAAAACAATTAAAAAAAAAATGACTTCCACATGTCAGAACCAATGCCCACTTCTGGGTGTCTATATTTGCCTTCCCCTGTCAGCAGTGACTTTTTTCCCTCCATGAAACATTTTTTTAAAGTATATTTTATTTATTTATTTATTTGAGAGAAAGAGGGAGAGAGAGAGAGAGAGAGAGGGAGGGAGAATGGGCGCCCCAGGGTCTCCAGCCACTGCAAATGAACTCCGGATGCATGCACCCCCCTTGTGCATCTGGCTTACCTGGGTCCTGGAGAATTGAACTGGGATCCTTTGGCTTTGCATGCAAACATCTTAACTGCTAAGCCATCTCTCCAGCCCCATTTTGTTTTCACATATCTTTAATTCTTCTATTTTACCAGATGTGCCTTCTCTACTGTTACTTGACTATTTCCCATTGACTCTGTTAGGGGTTAAAAGCAACTAAAATTGAATCACTCAGGGCATTTTGAATAAAACATACAAAAGACATTCCAGGTTAATACACTGCCAAGAGTGTGTGCAATGAAAGTTAGTGGCTGGACATGAAACACCTAAGAGAGTTGCCACAGTGGTTCCTCAGCACCGGTGGTGGGAGAAGACTAGGAGTTTGAGGCAAAGACCTTAATAATCATTCTAGTCTGCACAATACCTTCAAACAGTGTGTCATCCAGTCAGAAGGGAGACAGGTTACATGTCAATATTAGCTTGATATTTTGGCGCCCCCACAACCAACACAAGTGGTATCTTTAACAATACATTCCTACTATTAAGTTCTAACAGGCAACCAATATTACTGACAATGTCCAGAACTGCTTGGGGTCTATCAGGATCTCCCTGACCAAAACCTCACTGGGTGGTACCCTACTACTATAACAAGGATTTTTCCTGTATCATCCCATGGCTTCTGGGAGCAGTATTAGCAACCCACACTGGTTACTTCTTTGTAAACCCTTTTTTGATTGTATATTTAATTTACGAATGGAGTAGGTTTTCATATATTTTTCCCACATACTTTAGTTTTGATTATTCTTATAACCCTCTGTCCTCTCCTCCATACTTCTCACCCCTGTCCGACTTAAAAGTGGACCTTAACCTAAAAAGCTTTTGGCAACTTGGCATTAGCTATTCATATTTGCTTAGGACAGTCAAGTGCTAAAGAAGCAGGAATATAGAACTTCCTTAGTTCTGAGAGAAAGTTCTAGTGAAGAATGTGCTGTTTCCCTCATATTGGCCAGGGGATAAGAATGGCAGTACCAGGCCTACTTACTGGGAATGGAATGACCATGGTGATCTAAATGCAAAGTCATCTATTTCATTACTCAGCAGATCTAAGTAGTGTGCAAAATGATTTAAGAATTTTAAAAATACTGTAACATTTTAATCTCAGAGTTTTCTGTTGGCTTTTTTTTTATTACATCTACATTTAATTTATGAAAGAAACTGTGATACTTCTCTCTCTTGGTCGAGCCTATTTTGCATAACATGATGATCTTCTGTTCCAACTGTTTTCCTGCAAATGACATAATCTTGTTCTTATTTATGAGCAAATGAAACTCCATTGCATATTTATACCACAAAGTACTCTATATGCATGTATAAAATGGCATAATGAAGCACATTATTTGGTACAATATATGCTAATAAAACAGATTTCATTTCACTGAGGTATATGTGATGGGAGTAAAAACACCACATATCAATTTTTAGACTGCATTAGAAATAGTTCATCTGGTTAAAGATCATTGGATTCCTTGAAAGACTGTCTTAAGGTCCAAAAAGGCTCTTCCTAAGATGGTCATTTCATTGAATGCATTTCCAAGAAGGTCTATTATGCTCATTAAATCCCATTAGAAAATTGCTCAAGCATTATATCAGGAATACTAATTTAGTTCCTAGGGTATCAACTAATCACATCAGACCACAAAGTTATATTCCATTTTTCAATTGAAACAGTTCTGTAAGTCCACATTTAAATGCTAGTTTTTAAATACACATCTTTGCAAAGAAGATATGTGTGCATTTTGTGATGATATTGGTTACTGAAAGCAGGTTACCTTAGCATTTTCCCTATTATTGACAATTAGGCTTGTAATATACACAAATATAATAATATTTTTCATAAACTAATATCACCAATTAAACTGCTTAGCTTACTATACTTTAATCTGCTTTTTAGTCAAGACTGCAGAAAAAAATTCTCATTTCTATGAAAATTAGTGTTTCAATGACAGGTTTTATTTAAAAGTGGGTTTTTTCTAGCAAGCATATTATTGTAATTGTCACTTGATGCTTCTTTTACAAAGATTCTACATTATTTGTAATAAACTATTCTATTATATATGTGTATATATGTATCTATACAAATGAAGATGCAAAATAATGCTTACAGAGATGCAATTCTCAAAGAGAAGAAGTATAAATGTTACTGAAGTTAAGGCTGCATACTGTAACTTTGTTCTACTTGTACAATTCATAGAGAAATACATTTCATCCTACCTATAGGACAGGTACAAGTATGAATCTGAGAAACCCTTACAGAACCTGATTCTCTGCTTAAAATTAAGCCTTTAGTTTTCTTGATCATTAAGATGTATGTCTAATGACAATGATATAATTTGACATTCTTAGTCTATGTAATTGTATCCCCATGTGAATGATTGCTCTTTCATATTGATCAATATATCAATGATACCAAAATAACTACAAAATATCTGGCAAGTACTCTTTGTAGTTTTATAAACAAGGTCACAAGTATGAATTATACTTTATCCAAAATCAATATGAACTCTAGCCATGACACTTTAGGCAAACATGACTTGATTCTTTAAAATAGAGTTGTATTTAGACTTAGTAGAATTAATCCAACACACTATATTAAAAGACTTGATTTTTAGACTTAACCCATAATGAAAATACTACTGAAATGCCTATCAGAAGACACAGTCATTTAAGACTACATCTTTGGATGTTTCTTTTAGAATACCTAATTCATGACACAGATATTCAGACTAGAATCATTGAACACAAATCACCAGCTGGTGCCAATATTGAATGTTTAGTTAATATGTTTCAGTCATCAACAAAGTGAAATTGAGAGGTAGGGCCTCTTCTGTGAGCAGTTTTTTCATAGACAGTGGGAAAACATGGGAGACATCTTAAAAAGCCTTGAAGGGTGTAAATTTGAGTTCAGTGAGGTAAAATAGAATTATTTTTCATTTCCCAGTATGAATGAAATGTACACTGAATAACTTTGATGGATGTCTCCAGTAACAATGAAACTATTTTATATAAATCTTGCCCTTTTATTGAAAAATAACATATATTTTAATTAAAATGTATTTAACATAGGTATATGATAGTGGAAAATATTTCAAATTGATATGGTACAACTGTAAATATGAAGTATAAAAATTGTTTATAAGATTTACTGCCCTAATTTGATTAGGAAAAGCTAGCACAGTCACACAGAAAAGGAGACAAAGATTACTCTCTTTTTGATAACTGCTGTTTTTCTTTCCTCTCTTGATTATAATTTTGAATACCATTACCTATTCATTATTCCTAAATAACATTATTTCAAATACCTATAGTAAATATACACAAATATATTAGTATAGAATTAACACATTGTTGAAGTGATATGTTAGAAGTGAAATTACATTTTAATTTAATTTTTAAAGCAAATTCTTTTGAAATTATAGTGATAAATTCTAAAATGTGCTTTAACCTGATAAAATATGTATGCATTCATATTGATTGTGATAAATAAGTGAACAAACTAGTAAAGACATATCTTTAAAAAGAATTCAAGATTATTTGTGTAAAGATGTAATCCACTCCTTAATCTAAGGCTGAATACTGTAATTTCCTTCCAAAGAGTATTTGATGGGAACAAGGTGAGAGAAAAAGAATCACTTGACAGCAGAAAACCTGTCAGACAGAACTTCCATCACCATCACCTAGGAGAGCATCAACACCTCTAAATCATGATGATCCTCTGTGTCCTTGATGTTGTGTGACAAAATGATACCTTGCCCTGTGATCTTCCTTCACAAGTCCATAGCCTCAATTTAATCATGAAGGGAAAAATCATATAAATTCTAATACAGGGGCATTCTATGATTCATGCTCTGCGCAGCAGTCCTTGAAATCAACACAAACATAAAAACCAGCAAAGTGAGAATCTATCACAGCCACTAGGATCTTGGGGAGATGTGATGTTTAAATGTACCAATGACATCCCAGACTTACTTTGTAAAATTTAATAAAATTTATTTTTAATGGATTCACAATTTATAGAAAAACCACAAAAGTCCACATATTAATGAAGTATATTGTGGTATCTTTATACATATAAATAGAATATATTTATCATATATAAATTTATTTATTATCTTATTATTTATTGCTATTAGGGTTCAGGTCTCAGATATATGACAAGGAAACTCACAATATTCAACTAGAAACACAAAAGTGGAGGAACCCAGTGACTCTCTCTGGAAGACTTAGAGAGGTGCCCTACTGCTAGATCACCGAGCATTTATTATTCAGGCTTAAGTATGCATTGCAAATAATGATATTGAGATACTGCAGACTATCTTGAGAGAAATTCCTTGATTTTATGACTTGTAGGTTTAAGATGACAGATTTGTAGGCTAGAAAGGAAATTGGCTAAGATAAACAGAGCATAGCTTTGCTAGGAAAGAATTTGGCTGAGGCAAACAGAGCACTGGGCCTGTGGTTAAAATTCAGCTTCCTCTGCCTGTGCACAGATGCCAGAGGAACTCTTGTCACTGAGGTATTCTTGGTGCTGTGCATGTGACCAAGCGTGCAAGAGCAACATAGGCATGACCCTGGTCTCCAACATCTACTCATGAATCTTTATCATGTAATTGACGTATCAAATACATAAATGTATAACACATATATAATAAACACAATTATATGTAATAAAATACTATATATATGTATATATATATACACAGAAATATTGTATAAGGACACATTGTTTATTTTACATATATATGTGTGTGTATATATATATATATGTGTGTGTGTGTGTGTATATATATATATATATATATATATATATATATATATATATATATAAAAATTCAGGAGGATTTTAACTATAAAAGTTAACAAATTTTGCAGGTATGATGGCACATGCTTCTACTTCCAGCACTTGGGAGGCAGAGGTAGGTGGGTCACCAAGAGTTCCTGGCCACCCTGAGACTACATAGTGACCAGTTCAGCCTGGGCTAGAGAGTGAAACTGTACCTTGAAAAACCAAAATAAGTAAATAAAGAAAAGTTTTAAAAAAAAGTTCACAACTTTTGTATCTCAATAGAGTAAAGGCAAGGGAAGAGATAGAAATGACCAGGACCTGTATTAATCAAGCTTTTAATATTAGAATGTTTTATACTCAGAATAGCTAATGTATAATAAGAATTAGCTGTCTCAAAATGTGTAGAGAAATAAGCAATTACAAATGGAAACTGGCTACATAACAATGAACACAATATAAACAAGTGTCTATGTAAACATATAAGTGCATACATGTATGTATTCAAAATGACCATAATAACACAGATGACCATAACTGAACAAATACCCAGTCAATTTTCACATTCTGAATGGAACAAAACTGATCCTTTTTATTTAATTACTTGAGAAATATTTTTTCAACCAGATTTTTCTATTTCATGAATAAAAGAATTATTCAATATTAAGGTTAAATAAAATTTAATTTCAGAAAAAAAATTTGCATGTAAAGCAATAGTGACTAGAAATCTTGAAAAAAATCTACTATTAAGAAAAAAAAAATTTTGCCAGCCAGAGAGTGTTAAATGAAAGGAATAGTTTTAAACTAAATTAAAGATAAAGTAAAACCCTAAAGAAGTTATGGTTATACCAAGTTTCAAAAATAACTAAGTGGGGTGGAGAAATTAATTTTCTACTTAAATAACAAGCTAGGCATAGATATTGAAATTGCCCATAAGATAAAGGATTTTGAAGTAAAGTGTTTGAGACAAAAATAATTCAAATGTCATGTTAATTTTAAGTGTTAGGACAACTAATTTAACTATAAAGTGGACACTAAGAAAAAAAAAACCCTAATAGAAACATGTGAATGGGCAATTAACTCTGCATTACTTTTTATCAATGCCATCTTCCACTAGCTGACCTTTAAAAAGACACAGGGATCTGAGCAGCAGTGGTACATTTGTGCCCTAATTGTCATGTCTCCTGAGCATGTTGCTGAAAGAGTTCCATAGTCAAATGTATACGCACATGTAAGTTTGCTTCAGTCTCTTCAGGAGCCCAGCTTTATACACATTTTGCAAAGTCATTTTCCGTTTTGGGTATTGAGAAATGTCTGGCTTATCCACTTCAGTAAATAGATTTTTCCAAACCTATGTGTTTCTTGCCTGGAAAGCAATCATTTTCCAAATATAAAAAGAATGCTTTAAATCAGTAATAAAAGTGTAGCAAACCAATAGAAAATTGGAAAATTATCTGCATAGATATTTTATAACTTTGTTAGTCTTTAGAGAGGAACAATATTAACTGCATGTATTATGATGCTGCAAAACCATAAATATAGATTCAAGGAAATAAAATATCAAATGCATGGAACTATTGAACAATAACAGCTCTATATTGAATGAGGGAATGAAAAATAGTCTATTAACCCAATAAAACTAGTAACATGAATTCAAGTGTATTAGTATATTTTTCAGAGTATATATCAAAAATCTTCATTTTGTCATTTTTATAGATGGCAACTATATAAATAAATTTAAATATTCATCAGGAGATAAATGAATTGTGATCAATTTATGTAACATCATAAAGCATAAGCCTTCCTCCCTCCCTCCCTTCCTTCTTTCCTCCCTCCCTCACTCCCTTTCTTCCTTCCAAGTTGCTTCTGATCAAGTATTTTTGTCTTAGTGAAGAGAAAGTAACTATTGAAACCAATCATATGATACCATTGTATAGTGTCTATTGTGAATCAAATGTAAAATCCCTGCCATTGGCTCTTGCGTTTGAGCCCTCAGTCTTCAGCTCACGGCACTGCCTTGGAAGGCAGGTCCTCTTAGGAGGGGAGTTTTGCTGGGAGGGTTGCATTAGGTTGGGCAGCTGGCATTCAGCTCAGCCCCACTTGCAATTCTCTCTGATTCTTGGCTGGATACAATGTGGCTAGCTAGGTTCTTTTTCCTGCCACCAAGCCTTCTCCACAATGATAGAATGGGTCCCCAGGAACTGCGCCAAAACAGACCCCTTAAGCTGCTTCCTGACATGCCAGAGCAATGAGAAAAGTAAATAACAGAGGAACTCGTTAATGAAAAGTGAGGCCATTGCCATGGTAAGCCTGATTGTGTTGTTTTTAAGACTTGGAACTGGTTTGTGGGAGTAATGTGGAAGAAATTGAATCTGGGCTAGAGAAGCCCAAAAATACTGTAAACACAACTTAATGGAAGAATGGACAGTTTCCTCAGTGGTTAAAGATGCTTATTTGCATACTGACAGCCAGGTTTGATTCGCTAGTACCCAGGTAAAATCAGATGCACAAAGTGGCAGGAGCATCTGGAATTCATTTGCAGTGGCAACAAAGCCTGGCATATCCATTCTCTCGTGTTTTCTCCCCCCTCTTTCTCTTTTCTCATAAATAAACAAAATGTAATGAGCCATTTTGGTGGGAGTTTGGAAGGCTAGAATACCAAATGAATATCCAACAGTCGAGGCACAACTCATAAGGTCTCAGTGGAAATATTGGGATAGAGAGAGTTCATGTTTGATATTATTAACACACACACACTGTATATTTCTTGATAGCTTGGATGAGGTTGAATTTGAATTTAAAAAGGGTTGTACTAATTCATTTCTCCAAGGTCATTTCAAGACAGCTTAGCCATCAATCTGGCATAATTACTACTTAAAGCAAAAATATATGAAAAAAAATGAAGTTTAAAGTGGAAAGGTTTGAGCTCATGTTTAATGTTCTGGACAGGGTGAATGCAGCCAATAAGGTTTGTGTAAGTGTTAAAAGAGTTAACAAATTCAATAGTAACCTCACTTTCTTTAATGGGTCCAAAGGGATGGAGATGGGCTCCATCGTAGGCTGGAATCAGAAATTGGAAGGTTGTAAAATCAAGAAAGGAGCAAAATCAAGAGGGTAATATTTTCTTCTATAAGGTTTCTAAGAGATAAGAAATGACATGTAAGGTCAGTGTCCCTGAAAGGGAATTATTGGCCATTGCATGAAGAGGTAAGGATGAGTTAGGGTAAGGATGACAAGAACAACAGATTTTCCAACAGGATAGGGTGACATACGCCAAAGAAAGCTGTAGGCTCAGATTGAATCCTACCTAAGAGAGATGACACCTGTACTACAGAAGAGACAGCTGCAGGGGGCAGATGCCCAAGCCCTGTGGATTGCAGAGGATTTCATCAGTAGTCCAGATACTGGGCATGATGTTGTAGTAGGCGGCTGTTGCTTTGGTCAAATCTTTCCTTGCAATTCCCGTTTACTCATTTTTGGATTGGTAATATTTATTCTGTGGATCGACAAGTCCCCAACCACACCAACCTTTGGGGCCTCCAAAGCTTTATTGCCAGTCCTAGCTCCAGCAAGGCCTGTGTCCAAACAGCACGTGAGGTCACCGGGCTGACCACCAGTGCTCTCCACGTTGTCCATCCACAGTCACCTCCACTCGGCCTTCATAGATCGTGTCCTTGCTAAGCTGAGAAGGCTGCGGGCCAGCAGTGGACCAGGACAATGGGCTGCAGCATGATTTCTTAGGCCAGCATTCACACCGTAATTTGGCAGTCATGTGTATATACTGCACAGACTGTCATCAGACTGTCATACCCCCTTCTACACTGGCATAAGCAATCTGACAAATGAAATCTGTTAGTTACACGAGCAATCATCCTGTACTTGGGTGTGTCATACTTATTTTGTCTTGGATCACCAAGCATTTGTGATTATAGTACTCAGTTTGACTCTCTCATCGCTTTCTAAATTTCACTTGGTATCTCTTAACATAGGCCTTATTCTTGACAACTTTAACAAACCCTATCTTGTGAAAGAGAGACCCATGACCGAGGTTCCCCATGAGCCTGCAGGGTCGAGCAGGGCTACAAGGAGGGAAAAAAGCCAGTTTTCTTTTTTCTGACAAGAGCAATGGTACATTTTTTTTTCCTGATGTGATATAGTTTCCTAGATACATCACAGTAAAAGGACCATTCTAAACAATATTCAAGTCACTTACATTGGCAATAGAAATTAATTTGCAAGATTCTTCTATTTCATCTTGGAGATTTCCCAAAGTTTAATTTCAGAAAATCAGATTTCAACTCAAATGGAGAATGATAAAAAATTTAATGTACAGTGTTTTCCTCGGTAATTGCCACAGAAGAAGAATTGTCATGTTCAATTTTCCTTTATATTCGCTTTTTTATGAGAAAGAAGTACACAGGAATATTGTGCCAAAGGATTAAAACCTATAATTGGACTGGATTGATCCTTGTATGCGATTTGCTAATTGTCTCAGATTCTTTCTTATTGTCAACTCATATTTTGTTCTAAAAGAGATGTAGAATAAGAGTTTTAGTGAAAATTGCCTTTTATGGCCTATTAAACTTTGTTTTTTGCTAGAAACTGATGACAATTTTTTTCTAGGATAGAGAGAATATTTTAGGTATATTAATGATTACAAAATAGTGATTTGGCCAGAGGCTATCTACATAAGAAGAGGGTATTGAACATTACCTGTGTTCTCCATTAAAGTGAAAATCCATTAAAATAATTTGACTTTTGTATACTTTGGTATGAAGTTACCAACATTTTTTTTTTTTTTCCATTAGGATCTCACTCATAACTCAGAATGACCTGGAATTCACCATGTAGTCTCAAGGTGGCCTCAAACTCTTGGCAATCCTCCTACCTCTGCCTCCCAAGTGCTGGGGTTGAAGGTGTGCAGCACCATGCCTGGCCCAACATATTTTCTGTGTGCACACACAGCTCAAGGAATGGGTTCTGACATAGGAATTACTTTCTACTGAATAGTTTTCTTATTAAAGCAAATGGTATCAATGTAGTGTCTGCTAAAATTTCACTTTAAAATTTAACACACATATATGTGTATGTATTAGATATTGATATTGGTATTGATATGAAATGAATTTGCAGTATTACCTGAAAATCTCATATATGGAAATCTATGTCCTCAACTGATGGACTCATTTATTAGAAAGTGACTGCAGTCTCTTAGTCAGGGGATTAATCAATCTCTTAGAGATTACATGTCCTGAACTCCTCTTTGATACTGCCTTTGCTTCCTGAATTCACTAAGGTGAACAGCTTTTCGTCTACATACGTTCATAGCCATGGTCTTCTGTCATGTCTCAGGCCTAAAGCAATGGACACCAGCCTAATACGGATGGAACCCATTGAGAGTATAAACCATCTTTCCTCGTTTTAAATTCTTTTGATTAGGCATTTGTGTGCATGGGAGGTAAAGTGAATAAAACAGTAAAAAAAATAATAATAATGGTCCTGTTGACTTCTACTTTCATTACACTGTGATTTGATAGGATACAAGGGAATGCATCATTTTTTATATTTGTTAAAGTCCATTTCACTGTCTACACTATGATAGATTTGGGAGAAGATTCCATGTGACACTGAGAAGACTGTATATCTCTATCTGAATATGTCTGTTGTCTAGTTGATCTATGGTGTAGTTTACCACTGTAGTTTTCTTTTCCTGATACTTGGTCCAGATGATCTGTCTATGAGTGTGGGGTATTGTCTCCCACAGTTATTGTCTCTAGAATTATGTGATCTTATCTATGTGTACTTAAAATAAAAACATGGAGCCCAAATATTTGATGCTTGTAACAGTTTATAACTGTTTTAACTTCTTGATGGATTGTTCCCTTGATTAATATGCAGTGTTCATTTTTATCTTTTCTGAATAGTTTTTATTTAAATACTACTTCGCCTGATAGCTCCTCTTGTTTTCTGACAGGTTTCACGTGCTTGATAGTTTGATTTTCATCCTTTGATGCTAAGATTTTTTTGTCATCTTCACTAGCAGGTAAGTATCTTGAAGAGAGCAGGCAGTTGGATCTTTTTATTTAATTTTGTCTGTGTCATTTTATTGATTAATTGAGTCCATTTACATAAAGAATAATTATTGGGAATGGTTAGTTTTTCCCTAAAATGTTTGGAGTGGTATTCAGCTTGTCTGGCATTTCATTCACTCATGGCGTTCTTGGTTTGTACTTATTCATGTTCAGGGCTTGGATTGTTTCATTGCATTCTTTTCTGGCTGTTAGGGTTGTCACGCATAAGGCCTAATCATAAATAAATGATGCTAAGGGGAACATTTTACATTCAAACCACCACAATATACCCTCGATCCCCCATAGACTCATGCTCACCTCATCTTGTATACATAATGCTTTCAGTTCAATTTAAAAGTCCCCACCATCTTTAACAGTCCCAGCATAGCTCAAAAGTTGAAAGTGAAAAATCAGCTCTGAAACTCAAAACAGTCTCTTAAGTGTGAGTCCTGTAGAACGAAACAAAACTCACGTATTTCCAACAAATAATGTCACATTCCAAATAGGAGAGATTAGGTATAGAAAAGCAGGACTGATCCAATGCAAGCTGGAAAACTAGCAGGGAAACAGCATGTCCTACAACTTCACGTCCAACACCTGGAATGGGAAATTAAGTCCTCTGGTCTCCAATAGCAAAAATAAATAAATAAATAAATAAATAAATAAATAAATAAATAAAAATAAAAATTCCAAAAGCATCTATGTTGCTTGCTCCCCAGGCAGAATCCACCTGAGCCAAACCCCTTTGTGGCCACTGTATGGTTTTAGCATTTATCTTCTCAGCACCATGAAGTGGCTGGCATTTGACTTCCTTGCAAGGACCTTTTATCCCCATCTGACATTGCCTAGTGGCTCTCTCCAGAACCATGTTACAATTCAGTGATGGACTCTTTTGTGCATTTCCATTCTTCCAAACCCAGTAACCAGGCAGGCTAAGGCTCACCTCTGAGGCGCGGAAACTCCTTCGGCATCCTTCCTTGTGGGCCCACCTACTGTCGCAGTGCAAAGCAGTTGACCTGTCCTTAGTCACCAGTGGTGATACTCTCTCAGTGAATTGCAGCTGGCATGGCTGCAGTCTCTTGCAGGAGGGTGTACCAGAAGAAGGTCTACCTTTGCTTCAATGTCAAGCTTTGTATTATTTATAAAACAATATAAGTTTGTTCTATATAATACATTCTTGAAGCAGAGATTAGAAATTTACCTACAGACACAGTGCAGAGACAATTTTCTATAGTTCTTTGCAATATGATAGACTTAGTTTGAAAAATCAATAAGGAAAATAGGATTTTAAATAAATAGAGCAGGAAAATTATTATTCATATGAAATGAGTGCAATTAGATTATTTTCCTACATTTCTTAGCCAGAGTTAGAACCATATGAAACAAGAAGTTACATGTCTAAGTACTATTTTTTTCTAAACTTAGCATATTCAATTTTTCTGTTTCTTGGCTCAAGATTGTGAAACATTTCTAAAAGCAACATTGCCATTCATAAAACAAAAGATTGACAAATAAGATTACATTAAAATGAGAAAACCTCTATATCAAAAACACTTTATTGAAATTGAAAATTCCATTTGCAGGCTTGCAAAAGATATTTGAAGCACATATAACCAACAAAGAAATAAAGAAAAAATTCCCTTGGATCAGTGTGAATATGACAAACTAGCTAATACAAAAAGTAAAAAATACATGAGAAAGAATTGTAAAAGAGGTAATACATACAATCATTGATGATATGACGAGATACTCAATCATATTTATAGATTATATACATGTAAATTAGAAACAAAATGAGATTCAATCTTATACATCTTCAGTGCAAAGCCAGGATGTGTGACAATATCAAGCATTTGAAAGACAGTGATTCATCACTAAGTCTTGTAGTTGAAGATGGGGATATGAAGGAATTATGAATGATGGCTTGGCTCAAACACTTTATTTTTACAGTAACCTGTAAAATTAAACCTATAAAATTTTGAGATTCATGAGCTACTTTTTGTGTACATGAAAAATGGAAATAACACAAACATATTTAGAATAATATTCAGTAATGTCAACTGTGAGACTGTTGAGAATAGCAAAAATATGCCCAATACTAGGAGAATGTCTAAAGATATGTGCAAAATTTTAAAAATAAGTGTACTCTTTGTAATGTGCAGAGTAAATTAACTACAACTATCTACAGTATGACAAATTCTGTGAGGGTTTGAGAGATGGCTTTGTGGCTAAGGAGTATGCCTGCGAAGCCTAAAGACAATTCGACTTCCCAGCTCTCACGCCTGACGCAAAGTGACACACATGTGCCAAGTTGCACATGTGCACAAGGGTGCATGTGTATCAGGAGTCAGATTACAGAGGATGGAGGTCCTTGCATGTCAATTTTCTCCCTGTCCCTCTTTCTCTCTTTTTCATAAAAAAGGCAGTCTGTTGGGCTTGCCTCAAAAAAATGCATAAATAAATAAATAAATAAATCATGTGAATATAATTTGCTTAAAAATCATTAAGTTGTTAAGACTTTAAAAAAATGCTCACTGTGAAACCATAAATTTCATAGGAATGCTTGGGAATGTGACTAAACTACATTTGAACAACAACAACAAAACTACAATGAAGATAGGTATGGCAGTGGCAATGCTGGAAGACAGAAGTGCAGAATTCCACATAATGGCTTCAATTGAAAGAGTTGAATTGTATATATTCATTATTTCATATCAACCATAGAATTTCATTGAATTAGGTGAAAAATAATGCCATTTTCATCACCCTGAGGCCTAAAAATGAAGATTTAATTAATTATTGCACATACTGGAAAACACCCTTACCTGCAAAATGAAAATTATCTGTAACAACTTTCAAGCCTCTCTGTCCATGATCACAGGTTCTGCCCCGGGCAGCTTTATTTTGTCAGCGTGCTGTGTCGTAGGTCTCAAGTTCTCTGCCTTCGGTTGCTTCCGTCTTTTCCCAGCATGGAGTTCTTCTCCTTCATATCATGATTCTGAGTTTGTGTTTTTTAATCTATAGGTCATTTTCTCTTATTCTATGGCTTATTTCACTCTCTTCATCCATCCCTTTTCTTATTTATTTATTTTTTATTTATTTTTGGGGGACCTCCTTATGTAGCCCAGCTAGCTTCAAACTTGAGCTCCTCCTACATCAGCCTCCTTAGTGCTTGGATTACAGACCTGGGCCAGCACTGCTGGCTGCATTTCAGTTTTGGTTTATAAAAGATAACTCATCTGGTTGCTTCTTCCTTTGTTCACACAAGGCTTCCAACCACAAGCTTTGATAGTGCAGTTGGCCATTTAACTGTGGAAGGAATTTTTCTTTACTAGAGCATGATACATTTAAATCATTGAAAGGTATTTCTTTAATCTATACATTTCCAAACCGTGCACTGGACCTGGAATATAAGAGGATCAATAGTAAAATTCCAAATCAAGCCAAGAGGAAGCATCAAAATGAATCTGTTAATTGAAAACTGCTGGATTATGTCCATTCTAACTACTGTTCCTTGGAAAGGCTACCTTGCTGTGTGACCTCTTGGCTATTCATCACTTAATAGACCAGAGCACTGGGATTTAGTTCAACCAACATAACCCCACACCTGCTGTGGAGATTGAGAGAAAAGTGTTCCACATACCACTTTAAGATGAATCACTCCTAACTTACTTTTTTCTGGATCCTACTTTCTGTTGACCATATCTCTGACCATGTGCTTAACATATGCTTGCTTTTACAGATTAATCCCTTTCTGGTTAATGCTTACCATGCCCTCCCCTCACTTTTATTGGATGCCATACCTGGTTATATATATATATATTTCCTTATGATTTATGGTGAAAATAACTGGAATTATAAATGTAAAATCTTTTCCAAGTAGGAAAATAATTGTCTCTACACACCAAAGAGAACCACCAACAACACACAAAGAAACAATTCCACTGAAGTCTAGCTTTGTTAACCAAGTGTTTAATTAGAGTTACTATAGGAACATGGGTAAAGGATTACTTATAGAAACATGGGGCATTTATAAATGGCTACATGAATAAACAAAATCTCCCTCCCTCTCCCTCTCTCTCTCTCTCTCTCTCTCTCTCTCTCTCTCTCTCTCTCTCCCCCTCTTGCTAATTACCCTCAATTCATTGGCCAGAGCCTAGGGCTTGTAAGCTCCCTTTCCCACAGAAACTGATAATTTTAGCTGTCGATGGCTATGTAGTACCTGGCATGCTGTGCAGTACTCCATCCTTTTCGGTGGCTCTTATTTTCTTCCTTTACTCGTCCACTGCATTCCTGAGCTTTGGAGGGGATGATATGTTTTATTGAGCAGTCGTATATTCCCTGAAATTTTTATCAGTTATAAGTCTGTAGAAACTCCTGCCCACTTTGAAAAAGAAGCTTTTCTGGCCAAAGATAACTATGGTAATGACCTATGGACATAAACACAAGTGTTTAGATGGGTCATAAACTACCATATCATATTCATTTAATGGAATGACAACATTGACTTCCACATTTGTACCTATGAACTCTACAGACATGGGCTTTTGACCAGTATAATGGTACAAAATGTGGATTTTCTATTGTATGGGAGTCCTTAAATCCAATTCGAGAGCATTTGGATGTACCCAAGACTGTCATGCAACTATTATACCAATAGGCCCTGCTTGTTTGGCAAATTGGTGCAGCATACAGAGTTCACACTGTATGTGGGCTATTCATGACAATTCTCTCCAAGCAGTCTACATCACACCTTCTGGCTCTGTAAAAACTAGATTGCTGGGAGAACGCTTCTGCTCACTTCCAGCTAGATTTCTCTGTCTTAAAAACCAAAGCATGTAGGTTTAGTAGGATGGTCTTAATTCTCACGGGCAATCAACAACAGTATTAGTTTTATCATTACCTTCCTCATTGCTGACAAAATACCCGGCAACACAACTTCATAAGGAAGGGGTTATTTTCTTTGACAGTTCAAGGTTATAGCCCGTCTTGGCTGGGGAGGCAAGCTGACAGGGGTGCAAAGTGGCTGGTCATGTGACCTTCACTGTTACACACTTAGAAAACAGTGATGGCTGCTTGTACTCAGTTCTATGCTTCCTTGCTTTCTCTTTATTCTCTCTTTCTTTCTTTCTTTTCTTTAATCTAAGGCTCCAGTGAATGGAAAGGCATCACCCACACTTAGGACAGGTCTTCCCATTTAATTAACCTAATCACAAAATCCCCTAGAAGACATGCCCAAAGGCTTGTTTCCATGGTGATTCCAAATACTGTCAAATTCACAACTGAGATTAATCAGCTTGTATTGTTCTGGGAGCCAGGGTCCTCCCTGGCCAACAACTTGCATGAAGTTAATCAACTTTTGGCACTGGGATTTTTATTTGAAAATCCTATGGCTTCTAGGAGTGGATTTTTCCATTCATGCAGGGTACCTTTGCTCAAACTCTAACAATTGGTTTAACATTCAGACACAGGCTGATGAGGATTTTCTCATCCACCTTGGATTTCATCTGTGACTTATCCAACCCTACAAATGCATGCACTATGCTCTCTTCCCACTTGCAAAAGAGTGTCATACATTTACTCTACTTTTTGCATCAAGCCTTATGTGGGAGGTTGGGGAATTGAGCCTGCACCGCAGGCTTTACACAAAAGCGTGTTTAACTGCTGAGCCACCTCACCAACACATTACATTCATTTTTTCTTATCTTAACAATACATTTAATCTCATTCACCATATTTGTAGACCTTCTATTATTAGAAGGATTTTGCAAAGATAAGCCCCTCAGGTATACCAACTTTGCTTATTGAAGGGAAAGATTGAAAGTAAAAATCAAGGTAAAATGATATACACTTACCAGGGTTAGGCAGCTGAGGTGACAACCCCTACGTCCAGGTGAGCCTGGTCACATGAAATGCTGTGGTAATCAATTGCTTCATACATTTCAGAATGTCTAACCACTGCCTCTTATGGATAGGTATCAATACACTGCCTATCTCTCTTCTTATTCTAAAGATATTTCAGAGCTGATCTTTTCATTCAAACTTTTAAAACGTCTTGGGTTACATATCTTGTTTTCTCTATAGATTCTTTCTCTCTGTCTCTCCTTTCTCTCCCATTTTTCTGTCTTTTTCCTTCCATTCCTACCTCTATCTCCTTTTCCTCTCTTTCTTCTCTCCCTCTCCTTTTCACTTCCATCCTTTCTTCCTTCTTTCACTTTACTTGAATAATCATTTTGATTGGCACATCGATACCTTTAATTTCCTGTGTTTATGAGGTAGAAAGTGTCATTATGACTACTGACCACATGATAGAATTATTATTACTCTAAGTAACATATGTCTTCTGAGACACATACCCTTTAGTCAGAAGAGCATGAGAAATTTCTTCTCAGAGTATTGAAATGCATAATCCTGTTATTAGCTACTTTCAGCAAGTAGTTCAAGAGATCTACCTCAGTCACCGTGTCTCTGAATATCACAACTTCACTGCCACAACTTAGCAGGCCCAGGAAGTTTGTGCTGCACTCTGCTTCTTCCCTTATAGGTGCGCTACGTTCTGTGTATAGGAGAACACAGCGTTTGTCATTCACTTCTTTGCTTATTTTCCTCAGCATAATATTCCCACATCCCAACCTATTTTGTTTCAGATGACCAAATTCCTTCCCTTTTTAAATGTTCTCTTCCTTACAATAAATAGTATTCCACTGTGTACACTGAGTATGCCTAACAATGAGCACTGCCCCAGTGTGTATAGATAGATGACATTGTGAATTTACATACTTTTGTGTTTGAATTTTTAAGTTGCTTTGGCCTGATGTCTAAAGTCTCCTCTGAGGACTGACACTCTCTTTTCTCCCTTGGCTTTGACATGGCTCCGGCAGAGCTGACAGGCTATCATATTATGCTATTAATTCAGGGTTCCACACACCTTTTCAAGTAGTCAGCAAGCATGGCTGTCCCTGGACTGTTAGACTCCGGCAGCTGCTTCAGAGTTGCACACTGATTATAATTTCTTGCCCTCATGCATCTAATATCTTCTTATATTTTTTGCTACATCATCACTGTTAGCTGCAAATCCTAAGTTTCTCTTTCACTCCACTCAGCCTTCTTAAACCTGATCCAATGCCCACCCTTGGGTTCATTGATTTTCCCTTGTTTCCCCACATAGGCATGCATCTAAGGTAAGAAAAATAAACTCTGAATAGGTTTGCTAAGTGGATAATGTCTACATGCTCTTAAAGACTCAATTTGATTTTGTATAAGAGTTTAACAATTGCATTCTTGAAATACATAAAGATATATATATATTTCTAACACATCTATCAGCTCCAAAGTGTTACTTTATGCATACAGTTTTCACAAAAAGAAATAAAGAAGAAACAAAAAGCAGTTCAAGTGCTGTCCATTTAAGGCTCATGTGGTTTTCCTCACTGCATTCACTACCATCTGTTCTGTGAATCTCAAACTGCAATCAGACTTCTTTCATACTTTAAGATCTCATTTGTGAGTGAATCAGTATGACAGAGCATTCAATAAGCAGTGTCTCAAGGACAGAGTTACTATTTGAGCCATTATAGGAGCAAGCAACTTTTTTAAAGTATATGCATGAACATTGTAATACCATAGACAAAATGAAACTCAGTTGTTTATATTTTCTCAGAAACAAACCAATAACCAAACCTTGGACTTTAGAATGATAACTAACTTTATTTTATTTTATTTTATTTTAAATTTTTATTTATTTATTTGAGAGTGACAGACACAGAGAGAAAGACAGATAGAGGGAGAGAGAGAGAATGGGCACACCAGGGCTTCCAGCCTCTGCAAACGAACTCCAGACGCATGCGCCCCCTTCTGCATCTGGCTAACGTGGGACCTGGGGAACCGAGCCTCGAACCGGAGTCCTTAGGCTTCAAAGGCAAGCGCTTAACTGCTAAGCCATCTCTCCAGCCCTTATTTTATTTTTTTAAAGGAATGGTGGAGGAAGGGCTAATCAAAATCTAAGAGGATATAAAAAATCATATGTAAACCTACTTTTTCAGACAATAGAAAACTCAGGAGCCATATTGTTGCTAGAAAATTTTCAGTGCCAGGGATAGGATACCTTCCAGTGAGTTGTTGGCCAGGGAGGTCCCTGATGCTCCCAAAACATCATAGGTCATTGCCGAAGCCCTTGGTTTTCCACCAGGAATAGATGGTAAAGCCCTATTGCTGAAGACTCCACATACTTGGGCTGCAAGGCCACTGAGAAATCCTGCTGGAACTGAGCTGAAAACCTCTTCCATATAGACCAGCTTACAGAAAGCTGGAAGAAGCCATTCTGCATACAATTCAATGGAGAGAGAGAAATCACTAGTGAAGATACTAAACAGTAGATACTACAAGTCTGATATTTTGCCAGCCAGGCCAAATGAGCCAATGGGTGCAATAGTGGCATGTCTGTCATGGTGGTAACCAACTGCCCTCTAATTGGACTGGAGACCTGCTCCATGGGAGGTAATAGAACCCTGATACTGAAAACTTAAAACAATGGTAGTCATGAGCCCTAGGGGTATAACATCTGCTGCTGTCTAAGTGTATATTCTATGCTTATCAAACTGCCCAGTAAGCACTTCTCTTAATGTTCATACCCATATACTAATGCTATTCTCACTTTTGGCAAAAAAAAAAAAAAAAAAAACCTTCTCTTTTCAGATGGCAGTGACCTTGGGATGACTCAGAAGGCATCATGGTGCTGGGAAGAAGTGACAGGAGTGCTCAGCACTGCAATATCTCTATCATACCTTCTAAGGCTCAGGGTCTATTGCAGAAGAGGTAGCAGAAAGAATGTAAGAGCCAAAGGAAGGGTAGGACTCCTTACAATGTGCTCCAGACACAAAATGGCCTGGATATCCATGACCTCATAGTGCCTGACACTACCTACACAAGACCATCATAATAGGAGGAAAAGATCATGACATCAAAATAAAAGAGGGACTGATTGAGAGGAGGAGGGGATATGATGAAGAATGGAGTTTCAAAGGGGCACTGGGGTAGGGAGGGCATTGCCATGGGAAATTGTTTACAATCATAGAAGTTAATAAAAACATAAATAAGTAAAAATAAATAAATATACAACCACGTCAAAGCTAAAATACAGAAAATAGTGTTTAATACAAAAAATAATATATCTGTAATGTGCAATGGTCCAAAGAGCAGTAAATCAAAATGCAATTATGAGACAACATATGTGAAGTCACTTGCTATGGACATTTTGAACAGAGGGTATTTCAATTAAGTTGCAGTCTTGACTGAGTCTCTTTAGAACTGTGGCAGAATAACTAGGCTCCAGTCATTTCTGAGAAGCATGTGAGAAAATACTCAATTCATTCTTTCAATTAGTATTTTTTAAGATAAATACATTTTTGGTGCCTGAACAGATACTTCCTGGTCAGGCAAATTAGGGATAAGAATAAGTTCTCCTATGGCTTCTCAAAAATGTAATAAGAGGCTTGTCTGTGGAAAAGAAAAATATTTTAAAAAACATAATAATCTAGCCAGGCATGGTGGCACATGCCTTTAAGCCCAGCACTAGGGAGGCAGAGGTAGGAGGATCATCGTGAGTTTGAGGCCACCCTGAGACTCCATAGTGAATTCCAGGTCAGCCTGAGCTACACTGAGACCCTACCTCAAAAAACAAACAAACAAAATAATCATCACCATCATCATCATCATCATCATCATCATCATCATCTTTTCATAAGCTGAGCATGTACTTACAGAAAAAATTACCAAAGATTTGATTTTTGCAAAATTATAGGTCCTTGGTCAATCATTTACTTGCTAATTCTTCAAGTAGACTCTTGATTACTACTTTGGATTTTCTTCACCAGTTAAAGTTAGAAATACCATGTTTTATAGGGGATTATGATCAGAGTCAAAAATCTTGGGATCACAGTGACTATGTTGAAGGAGAACAGGAGGCAGATTCACACTGGGCTATAGAAGTGAAATGATCAGAACTTAACCATGGCAACAAAACAGCCACGAACTGAAATGTATCAGATGCATAGTTTGCTGTTTGTATATTAAGAAGACCATGAGTCCTAGCAAACTCCGTCTTTGTGGGAAGATCTGGGTAGGATCATTGCTTTATAGCAGACCTTGCTGAGAGTCTTAGGCTGGACAAGAGGAGAAATGAAAATGTTCTAGCACTCCAATAAACAGGGAGGAAACACCATGTGAAACATATTAATTTTGGACTCAATCTTGGGTTTCTGTTTTTGTCTTCCAGTACCTTGAATCTATGACTGGCTGGTTTACATAGTACACATTCACATTGTTGTGTTTGGAGGCTAATTTTGAAAGGCACAGGTCAGATTCCATTATTTAACTTTTCAATAAAATAAAAAAAAAATCAGTGGTTGAAAATGAGGAGCCTGGGAAGATGGTTCAATAGGTAAAACGCTTGCTGCGCAAACCTAAGGACTTGAGTTTGGGTCCTTGGTACCCACATAAAAACCGGGATTGGGGGCTGGAGAGATGACTTAGTGGTTAAGGCATTTGTCTGCAAAGCCAAAGGATCCTGGTTTGATTCTCCAGGACCCACATAAGCCCGATGTACAAAGGGTGGCACGTATTGGAGTTCACTTGCAGTGGCTAGAGGCTCTGGCACATCCTCTCTCTCTCTCTCTCTCTCTCTCTCTCTCTCTCAAGTAAATAAATATTTTGATTTTTAAAAGGCTGGGAATAGCTGTATATCCTTATAATATCAGTGCTGGAGAGACAGATACAGGAAGTGTTCCAGAGTTGCTAGCTACCTAATCACTGAGGTCCATGTTCAGTGAGAAATCCTGTCTCAAGAAAATAAAAATAAGAGCAATCAAGAGAAATACCTGATGGGCCTCTGGCTGCCACATAAACATATCTGCACACACACACACACACACACACACACACACACACACACACACGCATGCACCCACTGTCACCACAACAACCACACAACATACCAATGCAAAGTAAAAATTAAAAAAAATAAAATAAAATTAGATAAAAAGGATGGTTAACAGAATTTCTTTTACAAGAGAACACCAGCTGAAGAGGTCTGAATCTGTGCTCCTGGAGGCAAATTAGGTCAAACTTCCAGTCTATATGCTGATCATGTAGAATGGACACCAATCCACATACCGAACCCTATGATGTTTGTCACAACACAAACATTTCTTTTTTGTTTTTATTTTTTCAAGGTAGAGTCTTGCTCTGGCTCAGGCTGGCCTTGAACTCACGGCAATCCTCCTACCTCCCAAATGCTGGGATTAAAGGAAAGCGCCACCACACCTGGCTTCAATCAGTAATTTAAAAATACAAAAGTAGCCTTATATGTATATATGTATACACACACACACACACACACACACACACACACACACACACACACACGGCCAAGACTGGTTACTGATTCAGAATGCTCCTAACCCATCTCACATTTATCTCTACTAGATTACTCCTTCCACACACTTGACATGGGAATTTAACCCTGGAGACAGCAGGTGAGCTGTGCTCCCACCTGCTCTCTCCGATGATTTAGAGCAGACTGTGTCCAGAACTTTCTGCAATGAAACCAAAATTTAAAAACAAACAGTTCAACATTTAGTTGGTCCTGTTACTCACTGAGCTTAACTTTTCCCATGAAATCTATGATATTCAGACAATTAAATATCAAATTTGGAGATTATATCTTAAATGCACACACATACACAATTGCACATATATATTTTTTTCCTGAAAAATAATTCAAGATAAGCCACAAAGAAGCATCCTATTCTCCAAATGCATATCAGCTAATTATTATTATTTTATTTGCAAGAAGAGAGAGACAAAGCAACAGAAAGAGAGAGAGAATGAGCACAGCATGGCCTCTTACCACTGCAATGAATTTTAGATTCAGGCACCACTTTGTGCATCTGGCTTTACATGGGTACTGGGGAATTGAACCTGGGCCCTCCGGCTTTGCAAGAAAATGCCTTTAACCACTGACCCATTTCCATAGACCTAAGCCTATTATTAACAGGTTCTCATTTCTTTCTTTGTGTGAGTAACTTAAATGCTAACATCACTATTCCATGACTCCTGGCATTTTTGTTAGAAGTAAAGCAGCCACTTACTGACTTTCCTGTCATCTTGGTCTCTTTCCAAACATTACCTGATATGACTAAATATGCCAACTTCTAAGTATTATTTTCTCTAGGAGTGACTCCATAACTATATTCATACAGACTGAAGACAGCCTGATGTGTAATAATCATCAGATATGCAAGATGGCTAAATTATTCCAGCCACCACCAGTACTTCTCTGTTTTGATATGGCAACGTTCCAGGATGTCCTAGTGTTGTGATTTAGAAATAAGGACGGCAGGGAGGGCAAAGCAGTTACTGGATGGAATCTCTTTAGCTCTGAACCCCCTAATCCTTCATGAGTGATCTATATTTATTTGTTGCAAATGACCTTATGCAAATATTAGAAATCTACTCGATAATCAAAGTTAAAATTACACCTAACGTGCTGTGCACCCTGCTGAGCTGTTCTAATAACATTGCAGTTGCAATTTTCCAAGCCATATTTTATTCCAGTCAGACTTAAAATATTGCTCAAGTCTGCCTTTATTCTTATGAAATTGTACCTTAAAAGTGATATCTTGTGTGTTCTAGAGATGGGCTAAAAGTAGATTCAATAAACTGCCCATCTAATTTACACTGCACACAGCATCATCTGTGGACAGTGTGAAATAAGGGGACAGGAAATAAATTATACTTCTGGCATTTCAGAGATGTGCATGGTTTTGAAACCCCAGGGACTAAATTTTGCTAGCTGTTTATACCCCATCTCAAGAGCTTGTTGGATTTTAAGTAACCCTTATTTCCTATAATTTCCTTTGCATCAGAATGTTATCTTGAAATATTTGCTGGTGAATTTTGACTAGCTTTTCCACAATGTTTTAGAATTGGAAGCTTTTAGATATGGTATGGATTTAGTAAACAACATATAATTTCTCTTTTTAGCATAAGTACTGCCCCTGTGAAATGTATTTTTTTGTTTCTCAAAAATGTAGTCACCTACTTGTTCATCACAAATCCTTTGCTTCATTCCAAACAAAGGGGAAATGTTAAGAGATCATGGTAAGTTAAAAAGTACAGTAAGGCTGGGTGAGGTGTCACACACTTTAATCTAAGCACTCAAGAGGCAGAGATAGGAGGATCACCACGAGTTTGAGGCCACCCTGACACTACATAGTGAATTTGAGGTCAGCCTGGGCTAGAGTGAGACCCTACATTGAAAAAGAAATACACAAAAGTACAATAAGGGCTGGAGAAATGGCATAGCAGTTAAGGCATTTGTCTATGAATCCTAAGGACCCAGGTTTGATTCCCTAGTACCCATGTAAGACAGATGCACAAGGTGGCACATTTGTTTGGAGATCATTTGCAGTTGTAGGCCTTGATATGCCCATTCTCTGTCTCTGTCTCTCTGTCTGTCTCTTTCTCTCAAATAGATAAAGAATAAATAACTAAATGAAATATTAAATGTATTTTTAAAAGTATAATAATACATAATTTATAAAGAGATACAGGTGTAGCTTTACAATAATGCTTGTGTGAAACTTACTGGAGAGATGCTATGCATAGTATATTAATGAATTAAATGGAGATATTTTAAGTCAGTATCATACTCAGTGATCACAATCTTATACACTACCTACATCATAATCTCATGTAAAACCTTTACTACATGTACCACATTGTCTCCGCTGGTTACTTAGTGCTCTCTTACATGAAAGTGAAATTTCATTTCATGGCACTAAGTAATTTGAAGGTCACTATCATAAAATTTGGAAAATTGATGCAGTACTACCTTGACCAGTATGTACCTAAGCAATGTTTTAAAGTCTGTTAATTTACTTGCCAGAAGAGAGGGAGAAAAAGAAAGAGAGAGCATGGGCATACCAGGGCCTCTTGCTGTGGTAGAGGTATGCACTCCTTCTACATTGGCTTTAGGTGAGTACTGTGGGATTGAACTTCAGACCTCCAAGCTTTGCAAGCAAAAATTAAAAAGATAAGGAAACTAAATGATTTGTTGTTTTAGTCATCATTTGTGTCCTGGAACGATGAGTAATTATAGATGCGTGCGCCCCCTTGTGCATCTGGCTAACGTGGGTCCTGGGGAATCGATCTTCGAGGCGGGGTCCTTAGGCTTCATAGGCAAGCGCTTAACCGCTAAGCCATCTCTCCAGCCCAAATTATAAATAATTATGCCAGAATGACCAGTAAAAATAGATAAGTAAATGCAAAGATAAACTCTTAGAAATATTAGAGTAATGTTAATCCTGAATGTTCTTTTCTAAAATCAGAAGTCTGTTGTATTTAAAATATAGCCATATCAAATTATTTTGATATTTTGGCTTTGGTTTATATTTAAGTCAAAAAGAAGTCTATTTGAAAGAAGTACATCTCTTGGTATTTCCTATTGATTGAAGACTTACATTAGATCATAAATTTGACCTTCTGTTTTGGGTGAGAAATGCTTTATGATTCTCAGATTCCCCTCCTGCCACCTAAGCTGTCTCCATAACGCTGAGTGGAAGCTCCGCACTCCGGAAAGTGTCACAGTCCATGACCACATTTTTAGAAGGTAATAAAGATGCTACAAAGTAACAAAGAAGAAGTGAAAGACCCACTTATTCATGAAGTCAGCTTCAAGAATGGCTTCAGAGAGTGCTTTAATGGAAGCAAAAAGCAAACAATCCCTTTTTGTATTCCAGGCATTGTATATTTTAAATGTTCAAAATATTCACTCCTTTCCTTAAAGAAAAAAAAAGTGAATGCTGTTAAGATGCTTTGAGGTGAAATTCACTAAATAACAAGTAGTCTTTTCAACTGCATGTATGCGGTAGGTGTGGTTTGTTCAGTACATGTGTTTTGTGTGTGTGTGTGGTGTATGAATGTGTGTGATACTGTATGTGCCTATATGCATGGCATGCATGTGTGTGTCGAGGCCAGAGGACAATTTAGGGTGTCCTCCTCCATCATTCATTAACTTGTTTCCTTGGGACAGAGTCAGTTACTGATTCTGGAGTCCCAGTGATTCTCTGGTCTCTACTGCCAGCAAGTGGGGGATTTCAGGCAGATGTGGCCATGGCAGCTGTCTAGTGGACTCTGGGGAATCCAGAGCAGAGAGTCTCTGGACATAGACCTTCATGGTTGTGTGGGAAGTGAAGAGCCTTCTCCCCAACATCCAGTAATAGACTTTTAATGTGAATCATGCTTCCTGTGTATTCAGTCTCTTTTCAAAATTAGTATTCAGTTCTTTTTACCTTAAAAATTATGAACTCACTGCTTCATACAGGTGAGAATGTGACTCAGAAGAACCTAGACTTTGAAATCTAGGAGACTAACCTGTGGAAATATCAGTGAGTGAGCTTCTAGATTAAGTCAGTGGAGGTAGGAAGACCCGCTCTGTCACCCAGTGCCACCCCACGGGCTGAGGTCTCATAATGAGTTGATAGAAGAAGGAAAGCTTGCCACCAGTTTCCTAAGACCCAGTGTGACTAGCTGCCTCGTGGTCTGAGGCCGTAACTTTCCCACTATGATGAACTGTACCCTAGAAATACAAAGCAAGACAAACCCTTCCTTCCTGAAAGTGCTTTTGTCTGGTGGTTTTATGCATAACTACAAGAGAAAAATTGGTACAGTGTGCTTCAGTATCTCAACATTGTCTATGTTATGAGTTGATTAACATTAGAGTGCATGTTTTGGTGACAAAGTACGTTAACTAAAGTAGCTCCCCACGCGGGGAGTGACAACGTGAAAGAGTGAGTATGCCAGTCTGCAGCCGGACCTGTGCCACAGGCACACTCAGAGGTGATTTGTACCTCGCTTTTCATAACCGAATGAGTCTAACTTAGTTCATCGCATCCTCCCAAGCCCCATACCCTTGGTGATCATAAGCTTGTGTCTCTGGCTAATCACCGTAGTATGTAAAGGGTCATTCCTTCATTTTTTACTTTATATAGAATGCCTTAAAGATACATAATAATGGTTTTTCATCTAAGAACGGTGCTATATTGTTATTATTAAGAGGATAACTCATCACCCTGCATCTTTTCTTTTACTGTTAGATGTTCACTAGGCTTAAGGGTAGAGTTGAAGCTACCATGTGTGGTGATCATGACATGGACCTTAAATAACACAGCAGACTTTCATTTCTGCCTATGATCATATATACAATATAAGCAAGGAGTGAGTCAGAGCAGATGCCAGTGCGCTGCCTGCCAAGACTCCAGCTCCATTACTTCCAAACTCAATGAAGCAGGTGGGTCAGAATAGATACGGGAGGTATTTCAGCTCACGGGGAATCTCTAACAAAGGGTTTGTGTGAAACTGGGGCCTGCAGGGAATGCGAAGACAAGCGTCTAGGAGTGATGGCGTGCTGAGGATTGAGTATGAGTAGAGAAGTGTCCTCAAGGGCACCTCTCCTCATAAAGCAAAGTGGAACCTCCAGAGAGCCCACAAAGGGTCCTCTATATAAAGGCAACAGAGTTGAGGGTATAGCATGGCCAGCCAGGAAGAGCCTGAGTCCTGATTCTGCTCTCCTCAGATACAGCAAACACCCTTGCTGTGCCCACACTAGCAATCTCCATGGGGTCTATAAGGTAAAACATGCGAAACTGCCTACAGTAGCTTTGAAATATCACTAGAGTTTTGACAAAGGAGCTACCCACCTGGTGCCCCATTGATTTCATAAATCTCCAAAGCCCGCTTTGCTGTTTTGCCCTTTGGTTGATATTTACACGGCATCTTTTTCCTCCCCTTTGCTTTCCAGCTTTCTGTGTTACTTTAAAATGCATCTTTTTCCAAATGTAGCTTTTTCTATCCAACTGACATTGTTACTTTACTACCTGTAGCAACAATTTCAATTGTATCTCATATGATTACATATAATGTAGATGCAGAAATGCTATGTAATTCAACTACCATCTTGTAGTTAATTTTCTGTGTGTCGTTTTTTAATTTACTCCTTTACCTGCTTTGGATTAATCTGCGGTGTGTTACTAATTCTATCTCATCTCTGTGCTATATTGTTCTTCATACAATGTTTGCACACTTCCTGCTGCAAGGACCCCAGAAATGCATCATGAATCCCTGACTCACTGTAGTTATATGCAATGATCATCACAATCCTTGAAGAAAATAGATCTCCTTCTTTACTGCTTTTGATATCTACTCATTTTGCTTTGGTATTACAATGATGTGTCTAAGTATGGTAAGTTTTCACTTATTTTGCTAAACAAATTACAGTTCTTCAGGATTCTGTCAGCTCAGAAAAAAAAAAAAAACATCTGTTCTTCAAACTTTGTTTACTTCTCTTCCTATGTGGCTCCAGTTTAATATGATTTTGGCCTCTGCATGTTATCCCTGTATCTCTCTCTCTCTCTCTCTCTCTCTCTCTCTCTCTCTCTCTCTCTCTCTCTGTGTGTGTGTGTGTGTGTGTGTGTGTGTGTGTGCGCGCGCGCGTGTGTCTTTCCCTCTTTTTCTCTATCTCACTTTCCAATATGCCATATGCCCCCTAATGATTCATGTCACACTTCTATTGTAATAGCCCTTGCAGTTCTGTTGTATTGAATCTGAATTAGTTGTTTTTAGTCTGTATTAGTAGGGTCTTAATTTCTAGAATGGTAATCTTAATTTCTGTTAACAATTTTACAGATTTAAATTTTCAGATATGTTTGTACTCCAAAACTGGGACAATGAGAGTTTGGCCCTGAAACCGGCCATACCTTTAAGCATCCTTCAGGACAGATTAACAAATCAGTCCTTGTAGGGAGTTGAAATAAAGGGCCACAGCCAACTTATTCTGGGCTACCATAACCTTTTGATATATAAGAGCAGATGCAGTAGCTCCCAACATTCCAGTAGCTAAAACTGCCATTAGATGGTGTTTGAGAACAGTATCAGCCTCCCTGCTTTGCTGTACCTGTCTACCGAGGGTTACACCAATGTATTCAAAACATGGCTTCATGTCTGACATTCTTTTGTTCTGCGTTTATAAAAACCCCAGGAAATTGTGAACACGTTGGAACATAGAACTTGTGGCAACCTAAATCTGTGTTTATGGGCCTCATTCATTCATATTTAGCTCCAGAAAAATAAAAAAAGAAAAAAAAAGAAAAGAAAAACAGAAAGAAAACATGATTTCTTACTCTCTGAGGTGAGACCCATGTTTGTTTTCCCATTAGCAATAAAGTGGAGAGACATCAGAAGGTAGAAGACAGTTTTGTCCCGGCTCATACTTCTGGAGGATTTTGTCCATATTCTCTTGGCTCCGTTGCTTTGGGCCTGTGGTGAATAGCAGATACAGGTGGGAGCCTGATGGACAGGGGTGGGGTGGGGGTGCGGCTGTTCACTTCACAGCAACTGGGAACATAGAAAAGAAATGGGAAGGAGGGCTCAGGGTCCAGACACCTCCTTCCAGGGCAAACACAGGAACTCACCCTCCTTCGGCTAAGGGCGCCCCCTACCAGTCATCAGCTCCCAGGAGAGCCACACGCTGGGAACTAAGCTTCTAACACGCAGGCCTTTGGAGGACAGTCAGGATACAAACTGCAGCTCCCAGTTATTTTCCTCAGGCTCTCTTCCTCCAATCCCTTTGCATATAATTGGGGACTATTACTCCTACTTCTCACATATTTCTCATTTGCCACATACAGGCCTGCATCACCTACAAATATCTTAGTGTTGGTTCATCTACACCATAGCAGATCTGTCTTGTGACAAAGCCTCAAGATTTGATTAAACACAAATTAACTCATATAAAAAATTATAGGATTTCTTATGATTGCATTCCCCATATGATTAGAGGGAAGGCCAGTGCTAATCAGATGGCAGGCTTTCTGGTATCTTAATTAAATCAGAGACTTAATATTATAAGTCTAGGAGGAATTCTTTTCTAGAATTCAGCTATGGTCCTGAGAGGAAAAACTAGCCAAATCATAAATTTTGTCTAAAAGTGCTAAACTCTCTTTGGCCCCTGCATTGCCCATAATCATTTTAAATATGAATGGATTAAGCTCTCCAGTCAAAGCATATATGGTAACAAAAAAGATTCTAAAACTTTCTTTCTATGTACAAAAGACTTGCTGTCTTTGTGATGTTCATTTTATGTTTAAGAACAAAGAAAAAAAAAAATGAAAAAAATCCCATGGCTTTTCCAGCCATGATAAAATATCTCCTCAAAACTGTAAGTCATAGTAAACCTTTTCCTTCCATTGGCTGATTTTGTTTTGTTGTTTTTCTCCAATATGTAGAAAGTGGCTTCTATATGCATCCAGCACTTGTGCACCAAAACATGAGGTGAAATTGGGTATTTTCAGAAAGAAATATGCGCCAAACAATAATAAGCAGGAAATTTCTACATTCCAGTTTTAAAAATAGCACAAGACAAATGATCAATAAGAACACAAGGTACACGGAACCGCATGGAACAAGTGGGCGCTGGTCATTTGCGGTGTGTCCCACCGTGTTATTTTGTCGAACTTTACTGGGGTATGCATTTATGCAGCAATGACTGTGCTGAGTGTGTGTGCATCAGAATCAACATTAAGTTATTGTTTTAAACGAAAAGATTCAGGGCTACAGAGATGGATTAGCCATTAAGGCATTTGCCTGAGAAGCCCAAGGACCCATGTTTGACTCTCCAGATCCCAGTTTAGCCAGACCCACAAAGGTAAGGCAAGCACAAGGTCACATTTGCCCAGTGGTTGCGCAAGCACCTGGAGCTCGATTACAGTGGCCGAGGCCGTGGTGTGTCACTTCTCTCTCTCCACCGCCCCCCCACCCAACCAAATGTGCTTTCTTTAAAATAAAATAAATAAACAAAATGAAAAGATTCAAATATGGATAAAGGAGTTGGCGTTCTTTTGTCAACAACTGTCTAACAGTTTTGATTGTCTTTGTATACTCAGCCCATCATACAACGTTAATCTGGGTAATCCTTGGTCTTTAAGAATGTACTTGTTGGGCTGGAGAGATGGCTTAGTGGTTAAGCGCTTGCCTGTGAAGCCTAAGGACCCCGGTTCGAGGCTCGGTTCCCCAGGTCCCACGTTAGCCAGATGCACAAGGGGGCACACGCGTCTGGAGTTCGTTTGCAGAGGCTGGAAGCCCTGGCGCATCCATTCTCTCTCTCTCCCTCTATCTATCTGTCTTTCTCTCTGTGTCTGTCGCTCTCAAATAAATAAATAAAAAATGAACAAAAAATATTTAAAAAAAAGAATGTACTTGTTAAATCATTATTAACTCTTTCAAGGTAGCTGCCATGGATTCTTCACAAATAAAAACAGTCAGCCAGGCTTGGTGGAGCATGCCTTTAATCCCAGCACTGGGGAGGCACAGCAGGGAGGATCACCTTGACATCGAGGCCACCCTGAGACTACATAGTGAATCCCAGGTCAGCCCAGACTAGAGTGAAACCATACCTCAAAATAAATAAATAAATAAATAAATAAATAAATAAATAAATAAATAAATAAAACTGTCAAAATATTAGCTCTTGTGATGTATTTCTCATCATCGTTGTCAGTGACAGATTTCAAACAGAGAATGCAGCATTTCTGAAAATCATTGACAAGAATGTTTCACCTAATGTAGTCATACAAAACACAAAATTAAGAGAAGAGCATTCTTGCTCATTTCCCCTGTTCCTCTATAGCTTCAGCTGGGGCCAGGGTGGAGTACACTGGGTCGTTTATCTCCCCATGTCCAGTTCCCATCTGAAAAAAAGAAGCAGATTCTCCAACAGAGAGTGAAGTTAGTGCCAATTAAGTGGGATAACCATTATTAATTTAGAATTATAAGAGCTTAGACACTTTCATAGTGTAAGGTTAGTGGAAACTTGACAATGGAAAGCAGAATTATTATATGGATATGATTCTGATTTGTTTCCCAGTTCCAGATATGGTTCCCTTTCCATTGAGCAGATCTGTTAGCCAATTCAAGAGCAGTTGGTTACCCACCATGGCTGTGTGCCACTATTGCACCTGACCCAGCTGAAACCACAGAGGAATCGGGGAAATGAGCAAGAATGATGCTCTCTTAGTTAAGCTGATATCAGCACAAGAGTGATGGCAAAAGACACTGAGGATACTCATCACCACCAAACCAGACATCTAGATGCTCCTAAGTGCCCATCACTGAAATAGACTTAAAATGCTCCCAACATGGCTCGGGGAATTTTTGTGGAAGAGGGCCTGAAAGATTGTTGGAGCCACAAGTTGGGACACTTTGCACAGAGACATTGCCTCTTACCTATAACTGACTGCTGTCCCATAATACATAGCCCCAAATACCCATGGGATTGACCTGCATCCCCAGTGAAGAAGTCCTCTTCAGTTAGGGGCAGGGAGGAGGGAAAAGATGGTAGCAACATGTGATGTTTACATAAAAATATGTCTATATCAAAAAACAAAAAATAAATTAAAGATACACAAAATTAAATATACTGTTTCTAAGGCCCTCAGGCCTTTATAACTAGGGTGGTATATTTGAAAGTGATTATTAGCAATTCTTTCTTAAAATTGTACAGTATTGATACAAAATTATGTTTGCATATTTGAATATTACAACTTATATCTTTCTTTTAGGACCTATTTAGCAATTATTTCTTTACTTTTGATTTCATTATTTATGCTTAAAAAAGAAAATTCTTTTACTTTTAATAATAGCACTAGGAAGATATTTTCATTGTATTGTATTTAAACTTTTACAAGTGTTGTTTTTAAAATTAAGAATTTTGAAATAAATTCGGTGGGTTTCAATCATGTTGTTACACTAGATTTTCATTTGTTAAGGAAAATTATATTTAATTATAGAGGAAAAGTATGTATTCTTTTTTATTCCATTTCTTTTTTGTATTAAACCTAAATCTTTGTGCTTTGCTGCAAGGTTCTCAGTCAACCGAATCATTAGTTTTAGAAATCTGAAATTTTGTTGTACGATGAGTTCTGTTACTAAGCTGAAAGGAAACATTTAAAAATAAATAATGACCATGGAAAATACAAGCAATTAGACCGAGGCAAAATCATGGTCTTTTTTGAGCCCTTTACTGGCATTTGATTAGAAGTAGTATATAATTTTAAACTTGATGTTATATAGCAGACAGCTTCAGGTTCACTGAGATGAACGTTCAGACCAGGCACAGTTATGGAGGAAGGGATATTTATTGAAGCTTACAGATCCAGGGAAAGTTTTCTAAGGGTAGAAGTTGGACCCCTGTTAAAGAACCAGGGAGACAGAGAGAGAGAGAGAGAGCCACAAGTCAAAAGCCATACAACACAGCCCACTCTTCAGGAACTCCAGGCAGAACTAGGCACATTGCATATCTTTAGATTGTAATTTCAAACCCACCACCACACCTTAGGCCTGGACCTTAAGATCCACCCAGTGACAGCTCCATTCAGGTGACTGGAAATTCAAGAAGTTTTAATTAACTCCGGAATCTATTGGGAGACATTTATTCAAACTACCACATGTTATTTATTTATTTTACTTGAGAGAGAGAAAGAAAGAAAGAAAGAAAGAAAGAAAGAAAGAAAGAAAGAAAGAGTAAGAGAGAGACTGAATGGACACTCAGGGCCTTCAACCACTGCAAGTGAATTCCAGACATATGTGCAACCTTGTGATTCTGGCTTACATGGGTCCTGGGGATTCAAACCTGGGTCCTTTGGCTTTATAGCCAAACACCTTAACCACTAAGCCATCTCTCTAATTCTAGTACATCATTTTAATTGGCATGGACCATATTCAGTGAACCTACTATAACTGCTTGCCCCTTCTATTATAGGTTGGTAAATTTTTCCAGGGATAATTAACTTGTGTCATCCAAAATGTGTTTTCTGTGGCATTTAACAAATTTTAATCAGCTTGTCTCCTAACATGTTTTACTGATGTGACTTCAAAATATCATTTGTGTATTTCTTCATGTCCAGCCTTGAGATTCAAAGGCTACTGCAGGCATCAAATATCCTTTGAACACAAATGTGATAATGAGGGGAAGGATATGCTTACCAAATGTCCATAGTAGAATAGAATTTGTTCCGTGCTCTGCATCAAACAAATAACAAAAGCAGGCAAAAGGAAGGCTGAGTGCAGACTGCCAGACATTTAGATCAAGCAAGGCCATTTCCTTGCTAGGTAAACAACTCAGAACTCCTCATCTGGGCCCAGGTCTTGTTCTTCGACCATCGTTAGAAGCAGTTCAAACGTGCTTGTGTGGTTTCTCTGACTAAGGTATCAAAGCTCTGAACATTATATTCTTTCTTTTGTAAAGTGCTTACAAGGGGATAAATCTGTTGGACATAAACCATGCTGTGGCTTTTTGAATTTGTGAAGCAATGGTTTGATCAGGCCTGTGTCTCCCACTTGCATAGCCCCCAAATGATATCTCATAGAATTACAGAGCAAATCATTTCCCTTATTGTAGCGGCAGACATGATGACTAAATCAACCTTCATGACTAAATCAACCTTCGCTGTGTTCAAGTTAGTTAAGCACATGGCCTTTCAAGTCAGGTCCATGATACGTAGGAAACAGTGAGGAAGTGTGAGCAGATTGGAATTTTTCTTCTTTCATTCATTTTTTCCTAGTGAATTCCTACTTGATTTCTTTTCTTATCTGATTACCAGCCCTGCATTTCTGATTTTGTTGTGAAACCTTCACATTCTTTATTTTTCTCTCCTTCTGTGGTTTCATCTGCCAGCTTCAATCAAAATCACCCTCGTAAGAAAATTCTAATTAACCTGATTAAGACAAATACGCACCTGCTCGGATTGTTTGTGCCCTACATGATTAAATTATTTTAATACCTAAACCTCTGAAATCTTGTATTGCAAGTCTTATGTCTTAATCCAAGTAAAATGGGTCCAGCTTCTATCCCATGTCCTACTAAAAGTCTCACAATTCCTTCTCCAATACTTCCCTTGACATTTCCCTCTTAGTAATAAGCAGAGAATAGGGGGCCTTGTGGCTCTGTCTCTTCCCAAAGTTGAGGCCACAGACCTCGAAAGTTGCAGCAGGTCTAGACCCCCATAATCTCACCCTGAGACTGACCACTCCCACCATCCCCCACCCAGGGCTCCTGGACATCCTGATAAGATTTCACTTTCCTGTGACCTTTTGCGGCTTGCCTGGACCGTCCCTATCTGTTAATGTCAGCAGTCTTAGCGCAGCCAATCCCCCTCCTGTACCTTTTCCTGCCGCTACTTAGACCCTTTCCCCCTCACCCGCAGAGTCCCTCCATGCTAATTAGGCATCAGTGGGACCTTTGTACTAACCGATCTCCTTATGACCCCTGCCCACCCGTACCTCTCCATGCTCCTTTACAAACGCTTATAAACCCAGGCCCTTGAGGAATAAATGCGCTGTCCTCCGACACATCCCCCGGAGCTTCTTCCCCACTCTCACTGCTGCTCAAGACCCTGATCCGCAGTTGCCTGGAGGCCCCTTGGAGACCGACGCGCAGCGGCCCCGGGGGGCCAGGAACCAGTTATCCATAGAGAATATAAGGCTTATTGGTTCTGTCCCTTCTGGGAACCTTAACAAAATTGCCTTTGTTAAAATGATATCACTTCCCAAGAAAACTGGAGTGGTCCCTTTAGGTCTCTTGTTCAAATAGATGATCTCTATATTTTTAAAATTTTATCGTTTCTACTCTAGAATACAAAGCTTTGCAAATGCTCTGACATAGTAAATGATAGAGCTTGTTTACAGTTACATTTATTTCAGTTATATTACACATGTACGTCTTCACTATTTCCCGTTTACCATGGAACATGCATTCATTTCTTATGCCAGATATATTTTTCTGTGTTGAAGATAATGAAACCCATTGAACTAGTCTTAATGAGAAGCTAAAACTGCCTTCCTGACAATTACAGTCTAATGTAGATGTGTGCAAATTGATATCAAATCAATATAATTTAATCCTAATTACAGAAGTATTATACTGTGAAGATAAGTTATTGAACTGTAAACTAGCTAATGAACCATAATTGCTTTGTAAACTGTTGTTGCTTTATTCCAAAACTTTCTGAGTTTTTTTATGATTTGTAAGAAATGATAATCAACCACGGAAACAGACTTTACCCACAAAGCTCTTGGTGCCGCACTTGTCACGGTGACTGCTGTGCACTGATGACTCTGTTCTCCGTGGAGATGACAAACTGGAAATTAAAGACGGCATAAAAAGATTCCCACACCTCCCAGCAAATTCTAGCATTTCCTAAGTACTGTCCCCCATGAAGCATTTGTGATGAGGGAAGGAACATGGTACTAATGTGACAGTATGGCAAGTGTTCAATAGATATTAAAGTGTCTCTGTTTGAGAGACTCCACTGAAGAGAAAATTTCACTTCCATGTTATACTTCAGTCACTCACTTTAGAATAAAAGTACTTGATGTTCACCAAGGTTACACTACTAAGGAATTGGTATCCAATGTGAGGAAGGGAAGAGAGAAGGGAAAATTCAGCACCTTCAAAGGGATGACACATTGCACAAAGTAACTCTTACACATATTTTTGTTAAAACATTATAAAAGGTTGTAATTGAGTTGCATATAGTGATCTACCCAGAGAGAGATAGATGATGGATGGATGGATGGATGGATAGATAGATAGATAGATAGATAGATAGATAGATAGATAGATAGAAAGGGAGATGGAGAGAGATAGAGGAGAGAGAAAGTCTATAAGCTAAATTAGTCTGAAGCCATTGGAGATTTAAGGAAGGGAAAAATACAGGTTATAATATCAAGGAGGACAAAATCTATTGTTAGTTGAATGACATTAAGGAAGATATTAATATTAATATTAAAATATTATTGCCTCAATTATATTTGTTTACTATTTAAGATAGTTTTTTTTTTTTTTATTTCTGTCCTCATTAGTCAACATGTCTCCATATCCCATGGACCTAACAGAAGATTCAGACTAAACCCAAATAACTAAAGTTGGCTGATTCTTCCAAAAGTAGCAAGAACATTCAAAGAAAATATAACCGTTTTAACACAGGGTGCTAGGACAACTAGAGAGTCACGTGTGGAAGAATGAAGCTAGATTAACTTTTATCTTGCACAAAAATCAGCTGCAAATGGTCCAAATGTATTATGAAACCTAATGTGTGTCTTGAACTTCTGAAATTGCCATAGGGTAACCGATCTCCTTATGACCCCTGCCCACCCGTACCTCTCCATGCTCCTTTACAAACGCTTATAAACCCAGGCCCTTGAGGAATAAATGCGCTGTCCTCCGACACATCCCCCGGAGCTTCTTCCCCACTCTCACTGCTGCTCAAGGTAAAATATTTCCAGATACAAGAATAAAAACTTTATGAACAAGATTCTGGTTTTTCAGGAAAAAGTTCAGCAACTGAAAAATGGATCCTCATGAAATTAAAAAAAAAAAGTTTCTATACAGCAAAAGAAACAATGAACCAGGTGAAGAGACAGTCTCCAAAATGAGAGAAAATGTTGGCCATATCTGGGATATACAAAGAGCTTAAAAATTAGAGTTTGGAGAGATAGGTCAGCAATTAAAAGCATTTTCTTGCAATTCCTTATGGGCTGGGTTCAATTCCCCAGTACCCATGTAAAGCTAAATGCTTAAGTGGGCACATGGCTCTGAAGTTTCTTTGCAGTGGCAGGTAGCCTTAGTATGCCCATTCTCTCTCTTCCTCTCTCTCAAATATATAAATAAAAGCATTTTTAAAAAATCAAACAACATGAAATAAATATCTCAATAAAACATACACCCAAGAACTGAAAAGAGAGTTCCCAAAAGAATTGATACAAATAGTTAATAAATCTTTTAAAGTGTTCACCATTGTCAGCCCTCAGGGAAATGTAAATTAAAATGACTTTGAGATTCTGTCTTATCTGTGTGAGAATGGCTATAAAAAAAAAAAAGAAAGAAAAGTAACAACTAATTCTGGCAAAGATGTGGGGAAGGAGAAACCCTTAATTGTTATTAGTTTCATTGCAAGCTGCTAGAGCCACTGGAGAAAGAAGAGTGGAAGTTTTTCAACAAGCTGAACTAGAACTACCATATGAGCCAGGTGGACCGCTCGCGGGCATGCACAGGACTCTATGCCCTGCTACACTGCTACAGAGACAGAGAGACCTGCTAAAAACGTTCATTGCTCATTTCTTCATCATGTCAAGGATAAAGAATCAGGCAAGATAATATGAAAATTACTATCATAAAAACAGCAATCTGGCTAGGCACGGAGGCATACGCCTTTAATCCCAGCATTTGGGAGGCGGAGGTAGGAGGATGCCATGAGTTGGAGGCCACCCTGAGACTACATAGTGAATTCCAGGTAAGCCTGAGCTACAGTGAAACCGTACCTCGAAAACAAACAAACAAACAACAACAACAACAAAAAAAACAACAACCCAGCAATCTACATACTGCCAGGCATCTTAGCACAGAGCTTTAATTCCAGCACTCTGGAAACTGAGATAGGGGGAGTCACTGTGAGTTCGAGGCCAGCCTGAGACTACATAGTCAATTCCAGGTAAGCCTGGGCTAGAGCGAGACCCCCACCTCAAAAACAACAACAACAACAAAAGAAAAAAAAAATCATTGCAATCCCTACCAAAATGCTTTTTTTTTTTTCTTCACAGAAATAGAAAAAAAAAAAAAAAAGCAAAACAATCTCAAAATTCTTTGGGAAGCACAAAAGAACTCAAGGCCATTCTGAAGGGCAAAAATACAATGGGGACATCTTCATACTCAATTGGAAGTTGTATTGCATAGCCATAGCAACAAGAACAGCATGGTTCTGGCAAAACACACACACACACACACACACACACACACACACACACACGTAGACCAATGGAACTAAAAGAAAACCAAAATCAAACCACACAGCTACAGTCACATGGCTTTCTTCAACATACACATGGCTATGAAAATGTGGGACACATACATAATAGAATTCTATTCAGACCATAAATAAAATTGAAATTTTGGCTTCAGGGGCAGTGCACACAATTAATCCCAGTACTAGGAGGAGCACTGTGAGTTCAAGACCAGCTTGGAATTATCAAATGAGTTCCAGGTTAGCCTGGACTAGAGTGAGACCCTACTTCATGCTTTGAATCATGTGTGTGTATGTGTTTACATGAGAGTGAGAGTGTGTACATGCCAGGAAACTAGAAGATAGCCCATGAAAGTCGTAAACAAGAGGCTTCAAAGAGTAGTGCAGAGAAGGTAATTTTAAGGGGCATAAAAATGAAAGGCACAGTAACGAGAGGGAGGGCATGCGTGGAGTGTAGAGACCGAGATCACAGAGAGAAATGAAAAGATATGATCAATCTAAGCTAATTATATATAAAGAAAATTATTTTTTAAAAATTAAAAAAATGTGTATCGGGGAAGAATTCTGTCTCAGCTAAAATTGCTTGGCCTCAAGTACCTCTTAACCATGCAAATTCACTAATTCAAATTTGTTACTATATGAATAAAAAAATTTCCAATCTTGGACAATTATTAGTATTGTTATATTTTTAACATAGGGTCTGGTTATGTAGCCCAAGCTGACCTCCAACTTGCTGTCCTCCCCACCTTATTATTGTGAGCACTGGGATTACATCATAATTCCTTTAATTTTGTCACTTTATGGTGAAATTATTTCAATTTTTAGGTCACAGCCATAAACACATTGGGTCAACACATTGCAGAAGGACTGAGACAGAATGGTGCAGCCAGAATTTGGGCAACAATTATAAGCCACATTGCATAAGAAGCAGTTGAATAAATGGCATTTCTTGCATACAGAGCAAATTACAGTATAGAAATCCCAGGTCAGTCTTCCAATAACTAAAGGTCTCACCATATTCCACTCCAACTCACCATTTGTTCTCATGTCTCTTTTGTCTAGACGAATTTTTTTTTTAATTGAACTATGAAATTACTAATGTTTATATTTTTTCAAAATAAATTAATATACACATTATGTCAACTAGTTTGGAAATCACAATGTCCCTTAATGGGCTGGAGAGATGGCTTAGTGGTTAAAGTGCTTGTCTGCAAAGCCTAAGGACCCAGATTCAGTTCCGCACATAAGCAAGGTACACTAGGTGGTACATGTGTCTGGATTTCCTTTGCAGTGGCTCAGATCCTGGTGTGCCCATTCTCTCTCTCTCTCTGTCTCTCCCTCTGCTTCTTCCTCTCTCAAATAAATAAATAAATAAATAAATAAATAAATAAATAAATAAATAAATAAAAATATTTTTAAAGCAACCACGATATTATGCTTGAATATCAAAAATTATATTCACAACTAAAAAAACACACTGCTAGTGTTCTTTGAAGTACTTTATGAAGCATTTGTCCAGATGCAAGAACTAAGCTATTAAATATAGTGTTAGTAGACTAAAAATCATATTTTTGAATTTACAACTACTTTTCACTCAGTATTCAAATGATTTTGAAAATGCAAACATTGCTGACTCCAAAAGCCATCACTATGCAGTACAGTATGTGGGAACCTAGGCATGCTGGGGTCTAAGGAGATGAATGAAAGGTTAAAGTGCTTGCTTTCAACCCCTGCCAGCTGGGGTTCAATTCTCAAGACACCCACTAAAGCCAGGTTATCATTCATTGGCCACAACATGAGGCCATAGAGTGCCCACAACCTCATATATATATACACATGGACACACTCACATACTCGTGTGAAAATAAATAATTTTTGAAAAGAAAAATATTTTTGAAGCATTTGATGAAATTGGACAATAACTTCAGTTATACAGGTGTCCTGGTTTAAGAGTGTGGTGGTTTGATTCAGGTGTCCCCCATAAACTTAGATGTTCTGAATGCTAGGTTCCCAGCTGATGGGGATGTGGGAGTTAATGCTTCCTGGAGGGAGTGTGTTGTTGTGGGTGGGCTTATGGGCTTTATAGCCTGTTTTCCCATGCCAGTGTTTTGCACACCCTCTTGTTGTGTGGTCCACCTTATGTTGGCCAGGGGTGATGTCCACCCTTTGCTCATGCCATCGTTTTCTCCTGCCATCGTGGAGCTTCCCCTTGAGCCTGTAAGCCAAAATAAATCTCTTTTTCCCAGAAGCTGCTCTTGGTTGGGTGATTTCTACCAGCAATGTGAACCGGACTGCAACAAAGAGATATAAAAAAGTATCCAGAACGTGAAAGCTATCATTATTTTATATTTTCTGTACTAGTCAAAAAAATCATGAGAAGTTATATACCCAGATGTCAATAAAATATTTCAATAATTGAGCATTCTATAATAATCTCCATGAAGTGACATAAACATTTTACCATCACAGAAATGGCAGCTATTTAAAAATGCATTTGCATTTGTGCAACTCCTTGCTAATTGCCTCACAGACAGATCACATTTTTCATGGAGAAATCTCGTGCCTAGTGTGTGCTTCATATTTCATTTTGGATGTAAAGACCAAAGAATTAGCCACATAATTGTAATTACCTGGTGTTAGCATGTAGCGGAATGGAACATTGAACACTGTCACCTTAATGCTTGATTCAGATTTAAAGACTACTGAAATATGCCAGGTAGATTTTCTTTGTCCTACTTAATCTATTATAAAGAAATTCTACTTCTCAAAAGAAGCAACTTTGATGACTCTGTTCTTTGCATTGGGTACTTTCACAGCTATGCTTCTATCCATAGTAGACCAGGTGTCTATCAACACCTGAATCAAGACCTATATGTGTGTGTGTGTGTGTGTGTGTGTGTGTGTGTGTGTGTGTGTGTGTAATTTACAAGTAGAGAAAGATAGTGAGAAGATATGTGTGTATGTGTGTGTGTGTGTGTAATTTACAAGTACAGAAGGATAGTGAGAATATATATGTATATATAAAATGTACAAGTAGAGAAAAATGGTGAGAAGAGAGAGAGAATTATTTTTCTTATAAAGTTAAAAATTACGCGTACTGCGCTCCCTAGTTGTTTATCCAACAATAACAGAAACCGGTCTATACAAGGCTTGCTTACTGAGAATATTCATGGAAACTGTTCATCACAGAATAAACTAGGTAGACACAATTATGAATCAAATTATACTATTTATGCAAAAGCATAACATTATGCAGCATAAAACTGAATGAGCCAGGCTCCTCACAGCCGGGTATTTTTTGGCCCTTCTCTGTGGGCAGTTGCTGCACATTTAGTAATACTTTCTGTCCTCAAGTAAGGGTGTGTCGGAGATTGAGCGGTATCACAGGAGAAAAAATATTGAGACCTTAAGTGTATTACATCTTCACAATGAAGGTGAGGGCTTTATGGGTGACTGCCCCTGTCAAAACTCACCAGAATATATGTGGAGGAAATGTGACTCCCATTCTACATATTTTCCTAAAATAAAATATAAACATCTGTGAATTAAAATTATCCAAGCTTAGGTCGCTCTCATTTTCAATCTACACAGTGGAGTGTGAGCAAAAGTAACATGTGGGATGGATTCAGAAGGAGGCTTTGTGATAGAGAGCAAGAGAGTGAGAGATTTGGAATGATTCTGGTTCAGATGAAAGGTGAGGTGCTGTTCACACCTCAGTGGCTACGGATATGGATAATGTTCTCTATATTTCAAAGAGCTAGAGGTCTAGGGGACAGTTCGTTCTAAATCACGTGCTTAGCATATGGGAGGCTTGCAAGTTTAGCTTCATCATCACGAGAGGGGTAAATAAAGCTAAATCTAAGTATCTTGAATATTTTTACCCTATGGATGGATAAATTCTTCAGAAAACAGATATCTCTACCTTTATGTAAACATTTTACAGTGTATAATTGTGTTGCAACTTCATATGGTAACACATAACTGTATACTTTATGGTTTACAAACACAGTAACACTAGTTTAGGCTGTATACTAATGACCTCATCTTAACCAATTATATGTGCTGGGCTCTTATTACCAAATAAAATCACATCCTGAGGGACTTGGCATTTGAAATTCTATTTATCAATTGGGAAGGAAGTAGCTCAATATATAGCACGGTTCTATAGGTTAAAAATAAAGTATTAAAGGAATTGGCATGTGCAGTGATGGACACAGAGAATAAGCTTAAGGACAAAGTGGATATATGATGCAAAGCATAGGGACTGGGCAGGGAGTGGTGCCCTAGGTTTGGTCTGATGAACAGAGCTAAGGAAACTGAGGCAAGGGTATACAGAAAAGAGACTAAAAGTTTAGGGGCCCAGATGACATTATGTGCAGACTGAGGCCACAGAAGAGACTGGTCTTTCTGAGAAAGACACAGTGACTAGGCCAAGAAAGACACAGACAGACAGAAATCAGGTGGTGGCAGTGTCCTGGCCACCAGATAGGACTGGAACGCCATCCCACAGTGCCCTCTCCATAGTTATTCAACATGACATTATGCTGTGCGGCCTTTGTGTTTAGCAGGAAAAGGCCAAACTGTTTTCCCCAAAGGGTTTTCCATTAGCTCTTTCCTCTGCTTAAAACATGATATTTGCATGACTAGGTCATTAATGTCATCCATTTCTTAGCGTAAATGTCACCAGCTCGGAGAAGCCTCACTACCAATATAATTAAAATATGGCTAGTTCCTCAAAATCTTTCAAATCACCTCTTAACTGTGTATATATACCTTGTCCCTGTCTGACAAATTTTAATTTATTTATACTATATCAATTTCAACACAGCATAATATAAGCTTGAAAGTAAAAAGAGCCCAAACTCTCTCAGTAATTCCTGTGTTTCCTAAACCGGAGAAGTGACTGTCACAGGGAGGCACTTAAAGACTATTTGCTCGGGGGTTGGGAAATGGCTCAATGGGCAGGAGAGATGGCTTAGCTGTTAAGTGCTTGTCTGTGAAGTCAAGGGACCCTGGTTCAAGGCTCGATTTCCCAGGACCCAAGTTAGCCAGATGCACAAGGGGGTGCACATATCTGTAGTTTGTTTGCAGTGGCTAAAGGCCCTGGCATGCCCATTCCCTCTCTCCCCCTCTTTCTCTGTCAAATATATATATATATAGTGTGTGTATGTGTGTATATATATATACATGTATATATATATATACTCCATACACACACACACACACACACACACACACACACACACACACACACACACACATATACATATACACAAAGAGAAATGGCTCAGCAGAACGGCGCTTGCCTACAGAACCTAATGGCTGGAGTTCAGTTCTCCAGTGCCCACATGAAGCTAGATGCACAAAGTGGCACAAGTGTCTGCAGTTTGCAGCATCTGACAGTCACTCATTCTCTCTCTGTGTCCTTGCAAATAATTAAATGTATATTTTTTAAAATGAAATACTTATTGAATGCAATCTTGGTGTCTGGTTCAACACTGATTCCCTCGTATGTAGTAGATCCTGAATTAGAGTAGATACTAATTAATTTCCACTTTATCATATGTAAATTGTTGAATAAACAAATGTAATAACTTGTTCGATATTTACCAGGGATGCTGTCAGTCAGAGTAATGACATCTTCTAGCTTAAACCTTTAGGACAGCAACTTCCAACACTGTTCTGAAAAACAATGGAAGTACAAAGGACCTCGAGAGCTGTTCAGTCCTATTCTTCAGAATGTATTTATAGGTTTCCCTGTGTGGTAAAAGGAACTTTGAACATTGAAATTAGAGATCTTAAGATGGAGTGATTACCCTTGCTGCGGTGGGCATGCAAGGTGTAAGCTGAGGAGTCCTTATGAAGTGGGCGCAGGAGGCCCAGGGCTGTGCATAAGGCAAAGTACCTATCTACGGAAACAGCGATGGTCAATTTGCATCAAGTTTGAAGATGATAAACTGTTGGTTTTCATGATGGACAGAGTAGTCATAGTCCATGAAAGGTCTCTAATTGGCCTGGGGTTGACCAATTAGGATACAGGAGCTAGCTAGTGAGCCCTTAAGATCCTCCAGTCACCATCCCCCAGGGTGGGAATACAGGTGAACACCACAAAACGAAGCCTCACAATTTTTGTGAGGAAACAGGGGATCAAGTTCACATCCTCATGCTTGTAAAGCAAACATTTTCTTTAAATAGCATATTAATTACTTCTTTCCATAGAAAAATTGGCATACTGTGTTGAGAAAGTCTAAAGATACACAGAAACCATTACTTTAGCATAGTGTTAACCACAGTTTGTGGAGGTGTAGTATTTGATCCTTGAAATTGAAAATATGAAGTTCAAGTTTTCATGACTATTTTATCTTCACTTACAATACCAGTCTGGGGCTGAGGTGGGGATGTGTTCCAAGGTACTCATCGTCTTATGAACAATTACTTCAGAGTCGAGCCACAGGGAACATTTGCCTATAAGGTTTTGTTTGGATGTCTACAAAACATTCACTCTTTATTTACATCGATTGGTAAAGGGAATTTCTATGATAGAAGAAAACAAAAGACTCCACAGATGTAAAGTCAGAAGGCCCTGAGGATGATGCCAGCCAAGATTCATTCATCCTAAAATTTCATTCTTTTGAAGGTAAGAAGCCATTATGAACAAAAATAACTGGCTGAGTATACTAAATTTAATTTCATCTAACTTTCTGTAGGCTGGGATGAATTTTAAAAAGTTCAGAGAACTGATGAAATTGTTCTGGCAAATATTAAACAAAATTACCACATAATTCATTTAAAACAGATATTCTGAAGTGAAAATCAGCAGTAAAGCTCTTAAGGATATTCTTTAAATATAAGTAATAAAAAGTTAATCTAGGTATCTCTCTTCTATAGTTATGAAACTACATCAAATGGAACCACATAACACAGACTGAAGTCAGAACAGAAGAATATAATAATTTAGAAAGAAAAACATGAGATGGTATAGAATATAGTAGTGCATTTGTAAAGTACATCATATGCATCTATGAAAATATTCTCATGTGATTCACTACCATGTACAAAGACTATATGCAATGAGAAAATCTAACTTAAAAATCTTATAAATTTAATATAAGAAAAAGTGTTGTAATATTTCTGCCTATGCCATTTTTATTTCCTATAATACAAGCTATTTCCTTATTTTGAGAAACTTAAAACTCAATATCATTTATAGAACTATAATTCATTGATACTAGAAGTTTGTTAGTGATCTTGAAAATGTGTAATTTTTGTGATTTATTTGTCATAATTTTTTAAATTTTTTAACTTCTCTCTTTATTGTTCAAATCTATAAATTGAATATACAATGCTTAGTGCCGCATTTCTTAAGGCTCCAAATGAATGGAACAACAAATCTTTATGATAAGCACTAATTCAGACTGTATTTTTTCAATCATTTAATATATTGGGAGAAATATATATATACTTGAAATACCACTCAGAATCTTCTTGAAAGGTCAGGTGTGCATTATTCTGTATAATAAAATAAGAAAAAGTGAGACAGGGGAGATTATTCAGTTGTTAAAGGTAATTGATGAAAATATCTGCTGGCCCAGGGTCAACTCCCCCGTATCCAAGTAAAGTCAAATGCACAAAGAGGAAATTCATCTATTATTTGTTTGCAGTGTTAACAGGTCCTAGTATGCTCCCTTTCTGCCCCCCCCTCTGTATATATATATTTACTTATTTGCAAGCTGATAGAGAGATAGAGAGAAGCTGATAGAGAGATAGAGAGAAGTTGATAGAGATAGGACCTCCAGCCGCTGCAAAAAAGAACTCCAGGAACGTGTGCCACCTTGTACAGCTGGCTTTTGTGGGTACTGGGAATTGAACCTGTGTCCTTAGTGTTTGCAAGCAAGTGCTGTAACCTCTAAGCCGTATCTCCAGCCCCTAAAAATTTTTAAGTGACTAGATTGACTATAAGAACCTAATTTTTATATGTTAGCATAAAAATTTTGAAGCAAATGGCCTAAAGGTAATAGTTATTTGAGAGTAGTCCCACATCTTAAGAAAGACTAACATGTATAGGAAATAGGTGATGATCAATATGCAGACATATGAGAGACAGGAAACTGAATAGATGCTCACAGTTATATAAAAGTTTTAAAAGGCTGCTCTCTGAAGAAAACTTTGTTAAAAAGCAAGTGCTGTGAATGGAGACAAAGTCTGTGAGTTTGGGTGCAGTGAAAGGCAACCGAGCGGCAATCCGTGAGCCTGGGATCTGCCACTGAACAGCTGCTCCCACTCACACTGCCAGTGCCTGGCTTCCAGCAGCTTTTGTTTCCTTCCCTGCTCACAATGTAGCCCTGCAGGTCCACTTTCCACACATAAAACCAAATGAATCTCTTTCAAATGGCACTGCATCAAGCAGAATATCATGCGGAAAAAAAAAAAAAAGAGATTGAATTTGAGTGATGTCTTTATTTGCAAGGTTATTGAAGACTTTTAAGTAATTACCTTTGTGTTCTAGACAGTAATGTCCAGGTACAGAATAAACATTGAGAACCTCAACCAAATATAACTAGCAGAACGAAGAAATATGACTTCTTTCTGGGAACTGGGTGGAACAGGTGTAAGATCATACATGAGAAGATAAGTGGGGAAAACTAGCTATTCATTCTTGCACTAATGCACATATCGAAACTAAGAGAATGGCTTTGAATTAGAACCATAAAATTTGCAGCAGTAACCTCCCTTCCTTGGGAAAGTAGCATGTGCATACAAATAGTCCTGGTTCTTGCCCCTGACCAACCTTTGCCAACATAAGAAGTGAATAAACATATCAGCAACTGTTAAACATAAAATTATAATCCCTAAGAGAAGGAAAGTAAGCATGGGACCTGTTAAAAACAGCCCCAAGTTTCTGCGGCAAGGAGACATCCTGTGTAAAAAGAACCACTCCTTCACCATGCCTCACACTCCCAACGCATGAGGAAGAACGCGGTACAGGAGTTGCATTAGGCCGAAATGGCTAGCTTCATAAGGATAAAAAGTAACAGAGGATGGGATGATACCTTGGTGACATTTAAATCTGTACATATACTGGGTGAAATTCCAATATAGGAATATGAAAGGCTCAGCAAAAGTCATCCGCTAGAGAGAATACACCTGCTCGCTCTTACTTTCTTACACTTGTCCACACTGAGGTGCTAGGCGTTCTAACTGGCTGTGCTTGAAACCGTCTCGTTCAATGCAGGAGACATTTGGAAAATGTCATCAGAAGATCATCCATTGCAGCCACCCTTACAAGATATTCTCTTCTTACTCCAACAAGGCTTATCTGCAAATTAAGAAAATTAGGCTCCTCTGGGGAGGTATATGTTGAATACACTATATTTCAACATTCTCAAACATTATGCAAGAAAATATTTTAAGGATTCAATAATACCATTTTTAATTTCTAACAAAACATATGCAAAGAAAATGCCAGACAAACATTCTAATTGGAACAAAATATAATAAATTGTAATATATTAAAAATGACAGATAAATTAATAAATGTGAGTTTTGGGCTGGAGAGATAGCTTAGCGGTTAAGCGCTTGCCTGTGAAGCCTAAGGACCCCGGTTCGAGGCTCGGTTCCCCAGGTCCCACGTTAGCCAGATGCACAAGGGGGCGCACACGTCTGGAGTTCGTTTGCAGTGGCTGGAAGCCCTGGATCGCCCATTCTCTCTCTCTCCCTCTATCTGTCTTTCTCTCTGTGTCTGTCGCTCTCAAATAAATAAATAAAAAATTAAAAAAAAATAAATGTGAGTTTTTAAACATTAATAAACGAGGGATTAAATTTAGTTTTACAACATAAACAAGCATTTAATATAAATATGAATGTCATATAAAAACAAAACCCAAAAGAGGGCTGGAGGGATGGTTTAACAGTTAAGGCATTTGCCTGCAAAGCCAAAGGACCCAGGTTTGATTTCCCAGGACCCATATTAGCCAGATGCACAAGGGAGCACATGTATTTGGAATTTGTTTGCAGTGGCTAGAGGCCCTGGTGCACCCATTCTCTCTCTTCCTCTTTCTCTGTCCATCAAATATATACAAATATTTAAGAAAAACCCCAAACAATGTTTTAGAACTTCAAAATAGATATAAAGAATATAATAATAATAATAATGATAAAAACATTGTGATGAACCATGCGTATAACCTGGCATTCAGAGTGGAGGTAGATAGATCACGACTCCAAAGTCACCTTAACTTTGAGGCCAGTCTGGCCTACTTTTGGCTTTGTCTTAAAAAGTAAATAGATAAAGGCTGGTGAGATGGCTCTGCAGTTTGGCACTTAGGCACTTAGTAGTGAAACCTTTCAGCCCACCTGGGTCCAATTCCTTAGCCACCCATAAATGCAAAGTTGGTTCAACATACATAAATCAAAGTGTACAGGCTTAAGAACAAAAATCATTTGATTGACACAATAGATGTAGAGAATCACTTGACAAATTTAAGCCTGCCTTCATTATGAAAATCTTCAGGACTAGTTGGAAAACACCCCTCCAGAATAAAGTTTACATATGAAAACCTTAGCCAACATAACTAGAGAAAACTTCAACCATTTCCTCTAAAATTGGCACCTATACAAAGGTACTCACTGCCTCTATTCTTATTCAGTATAATGCTTGAATTCTTAGCTATAGCAATGAGATAAGTTAAAGATATTGAAGGGGTAAAAATGAGAAAGGAAAAACAAAACTATCCCCACTTTTATGCAATGTATTTCTACACTTCAGAGACCATAGAGGATTTACCAGAAAACTCAGATTTAATCAACACTTTCTGCACAGTTGTCAGATATAACATCAACATTCAAAAATCAATAGCTTCTTAGAAGTTATTGAAGATCCTAAGAAGAGAGCTGCCCCAACATACCTCAAAAGGGGCCCAACTGAAACTAAGGACAACTGGCTAAATAATCAAGGGTGATGTTTTCCTGTGAACCAGATACCAGCACAAAGGGGAAGGAGATCAACGCAGAGAAAAATCAACTCCTACCAAATCAGAGAGCCAGAGCCTCAGAGGCCCCCAACACCTCAGCACTGAAGCAGACCAAAAATGAACCCAACATGGCTCAGGGAAATCTTGCGGAAGAGGGGGCGGAAAGAATGTCAGAGTCACATGTTGGGTCATGATTTGCAGAGACATTTATCATACCAATAACTGGGGGCTAACGCCACAATGCACGACCCATTTTCATTAACAAGGAGGGTCTAATGGGAAGGGGTAGATCACAGATGAGCCTAAATAATGGTACCAAATTGCCTGTATTTACTGAAAAGAAAACTAATAAATTAAATTAAAAAAAAATCAATAGCTGTCATATTCCAACAATGAATTTACAAAGGAATAAACTAGGAAGGGTATCACATTCAAAATAGCTTCTATAAATTAAGTACTTGAGAATAAGCCTCACCATGGATATGAAAAAAAAACTATAAAAACCTTTAATAAATCAAAAAATAAATAAATAAAAGATAACATCAAAACATGAAGAGATTTCGCATGGTTCTGAATTTGAATAATTAATATTTTAATAATGGCAAGTATGTTGGCTTGATTTAGGTATCCTCCATAAACTCAGGTGTTCTGAATGCTAGGTTACCAGCTGTTGCAGTCCGGTTCGCAGTGCTGGTAGAAATCACCCAACCAAGAGCAGCTTCTGGGAAAAAGAGATTTATTTTGGCTTACAGGTTCGAGGGGGAAGCTCCACGATGGCAGGGAAAAATGATGGCATGACCAGAGGGTGGACATCACCCCCTGGCCAACATAAGGTGGACTACAGCAACAGGAGGGTATGCCAAACACTGGCATGGGGAAACTGGCTATAAAGCCCATAAGCCCGCCCCCAACAATACACTCCCTCCAGGAGGCCTTAATTCTCAAATATCCATCAGCTGGGAACCTAGCATTCAGAACACATAAGTTATGGGAGACACCTGAATCAAACCACCACACCAGCTGATAGAGATTTGGGAATTTTTTAACACCTCCTGCAGGGAGTGTATTGTTGGGGGTGGGCTTATGGGTGTTATAGCCAGTTTTCCCCTGCCAGTGTTTGGCATACTCTCCCCTTGCTATGGTCCACTTTATATTGGCCAGGGGGTTATGTCCACCCTCTGCTCATGCCATCATTTTCCCCTGCCATTTTGGAGCTTCCCCCTCGAGCCTGTAAGCCAAAATAAACTTCTTTTTCCCACAAGCTTCTCTTGATCAGGTGATTTCTACCAGCAATGCAAACCTGACTGCAATAGCTACATTAACAAAAGTAGTCTATATATTCAATAACATTCCCACCAAACACTGAATGGCACTCATCTTCAAAGCAGAAAAACAATTCATCTATTTATATAGAAAAAGACCATGCATTGCCAAACTAAGCCTAATTAGGAAAAAAAAAAAAAACACACAAAACAGCAAATGTTCTTTCCATCCCTTACATAAAGTTATAATATATTTCCATTCTGGCAAAAAAGCACACTATTGTATCAAAGAAAAGATATCTAAACCTTTGGGATATAATATAGAATGAAGAAATAAACCCATAGTAGTACGGTCATGTAATTTTTGACAGAGGTATCAAAAACATATGCTGGAAACCAGACTGTTCAGTAAATGGTGCTGGCAAAACTGGATATTCATCTGCAGAAGAACTAAGGTAGACTCATATCTTTAACTTTGTACAAAGTTCAGTTCAAAATGGATCTACAATTTTAATTTAAAACCCGAAATACTGACATTTCTAGAGGAAAATATGGGGAATATGGTGAAAATTATATGTACATAGGAACCTTCTGAAAAGAGTCTGAATATCATGACAGATAGTCCTACGAATCAACAGGATTACCTGAAATTGAAATGTTTCTGAACAGCAAAGGAAAGTTAAGTAGAGTAAACAAAAACTCTACAGATTGGGAAAAAATCTTGGCCTCTATTTCTCACAAAATGAGTTAATATCTAGAATGGATAAAGAAATGCAAAAACTGAGTCACACACAAAAACCTACCAAATAAATGAGCTGAAAGTTCTCATGCAAAGAAACACAAATGGTCAACCGAGATTAGAAAAACAAGTTCATCATTAGCCAATAAACACATGCTGTATCCATACAAAAGATGTTATTAATAAAAAAAATAGTTGGTAAATAAAGATAAATTAAAACCACTTGGAGATTTCATCAAGAATACTAATGACAATGAATCGTGGTGAAGTTTCAGGAAGGAGAACTGTTATTCACTGCTGCTAGGAATAGAAACTGGTGCACCAGTACAGAAATCAGTGTGCAGGCTTCTCAGTGAGAGAAAACCGAAGCCAGCATATGGCCAGCTGTAGCACTGCTGGTCATGCACCGCAGGGGCCCATGTCCTGTGGCAGAGGCTCTTGCACAGCCAGGGTCACTACCGCTCTGTTCACAGTAGCAAGGGGATGCGACCAGCCCACATATCCTTCAAGTGACGGTTGGGTAATAACAAGCAATAAAATTTCACTCAGCTATAAAAAATAAAGTCATAAATTTGCAAGAAAAAATATATCAAACAGGAATAAATATACTGTGAGATAACGTAGATCCAGCAAGACAAAAATCACAGGTTCTCTTTTTATGTGTGGTTTCTAGATTTTAATGATCTGAAGTAGGTAGCTAAAGAATACAAATTGGTGTATGCTATAATTAGAGGTAGGAGACAATGATAAGAAGGGTGTGTGTGTGTGTGTGTGTGTGTGTGTGTGTGCATCCCTGCAATAAGAAACTTGTAGCATGAAGGCAGAGAAGAGGCTATGGTAAGGTGTGGGGCAACAAGGGGAAGGGGGAATGGGAAATGAGCATACAAAGGCCAGAAGGAAGTTGCTTTCAAAAGATAATTTTCTATCATTTTCATCACTATGGAATAGAATTCCACTGTGTAAGTGTACCACATCTTCATTATCCATTTGTCAAACCACCACACATTGGGGTTGATTGCAATCCTTAGCTACTGTGAATTGAGCAGCCACACACATGGTTGAGCAAATGTCTCTGCAGGGAAGAATGAAGCTTTTAGGGTTAAAACTGCCCAATAGTGGAATGGCTTGGTCAGGTGGGAGCTCAACATTTTTCTTTTTCAGGCATCTCCATATTGATTTCCATGGTAGATATACAAGTTTGCATGCCCACCTGTAGTGAATGAAGGTTCCTCTTTCCCTGCATCCTTGCCCACATTTATTGTCATTTGATTTTTTTGAAAACATGATGAATAAAATTGATTTTATTAATTCAATGAAAAGGAAGTATATGTCAACTTCTGTTAAAGAAGCATTTGCGCCGGGCGTGGTGGTGCACGCCTTTAATCCCAGCACTCGGGAGGCAGAGGTAGGAGGATCGCTGTGAGTTCGAGGCCACCCTGAGACTCCATAGTGAATTCCAGGTCAGCCTGGGCTAGAGTGAGACCCTACCTCAAAAAAACAAAAAACAAAAAAAAAAAAAAAAAAGGAAGCATTTGCAAAATGTATGGCTTTGTTTTTCTGTTCCTTTTTGGTTTTGTTTTTTTCAAGGTAGGGTCTCACTCTAGCCCAGGCTGACCTGGAATTCACTATGTAAATCTCAGGCTGGCCTCAAAATCACAGAGATCCTCCTACCTCTGCCTCCCAAGTGCCGGGATTAAAGGTGTGCTCCACCACTCCTGGCTGTATGGTTTCTTTTTAACAAAATATCAATCTAGAGGCATCATATGTGATACCAAGATAAAAAGCTATGATAAAAACAACCATCATTTCTTTCATCAAAGAATAAGGTAACAAGACAAAGAGAAAGTGCAACACACTATTCTCAGAGAGAAGAGTAAGTCTGTGTTGAACGTGGATGATGGGGTTGTCTCCCTCTGAGACCAGTGCACATCAACTGAGTTATCTCTCATAAATGTAGTGGAATATATAATTTTACAATATACCATTAAATTCAACAAAAATGACTAAAAGTTTCTTATAAGAATTAAATCTACTCAATCTCTAAGAATAAGACAATGTGCTAGTTACTCTTGTGTACTTAACTACTAATATAATGTAGGGCATAAAACAATATTTGAAGGAATTAGACTAAAAAGTAAATTCTTCTCTAAACAATATCTTACACACAAAAAGATTTTCCAAAGAATTATCTTACACAAATACATTGATAAAAACTTGTTTCTAAAGTTATTTGAAATAAAATTAAGGTGAATAGGTCATTTTCTTGAAAACTAAAAAAAAGACATTAGCTATATCATATAAGAATTTAAAATATAGATTAAAAATAATTAATGATAGTGGAGCTAGGAAGGAAATGGTAAGTAAATCAAAGAATTGTATATATGATTTTCATATGTGATACATTTCCTACTCAACATCATTTGTTGTTTTAATTTCAATCCTGGATGGAGTGAGATGGAATCTCATCATTAAATGAGAGGAAACTAGGTGGTTACTGAAAGAAGAAACACAAAGATTTCATCATTAACTAGGTCACAAAATAACATAACAATAAAAAAACTGGTCTGAAATAATTGCTCATCATATACTTAATACACAGCCAGCATGGATATTTCCGAATGATGGTGTTTTCAGGGCAGAATGTAGCTGCGCGTGATCATCATGAGCGAAGTACAGAACACAACTTAACTATCCACTATGGAAAGCATCAATTAGGAGGCGGGAAGCAAATGAGGCCAGTCTATGGAACGGCTGGTCTTTGAAAGTGTTGGGAAGCCCTGCGTGACTTTACTCTGCTCCCCTGGCCAGCATTCCCCAGGCAAAGTCCTGTATCTGAGCGTGACCTATGTGACTATGGCTCTCTGTTCCCACAGGTGACTCAGCCTGACCGATTTTGGCAACAGGAAATTGCTGCCAGTTTGTTTATATAAACAGTACAAACCCAATCAACAGGGTTTGCTATTAGTCGCATTGGGGGTCGTTTTTAAAATTCATATTTCTAGATATTTCAAATGTCTTCAGGACATTAACTAACAAGCATTTCCAAACATGGGTATGTCTTCCCAAAGACTCCACAATTTTTTTTATTCTTTCCTACGATGGTGAAACAATTATTTGGACATTTTTTATTATTGTTGCTGTTTGTTTGTTTTATTGCAGTGGCATTTTTTTGATCACAGCTTTACTGGTGGGAAAAAAAAGTATCTCTCAAAATGGTCATTTGGATGTCCCAAACAGTTTTGCTTGCATTTACCCATCTGTTCACATGAAATCATCCTCAAAACCCATTCTTGGTTATTCATTATGAGAATGAAAGCTTACAGAATACAGGCTTTAATACAAAATGAAGATAAATAACACAAAATTCTAGTTTTATGGAAATATATATTGCATGGACAGTATGCAAGATTCTACCACTTTGCTCCAGAAGAATAAAACATGAAAGTGATGGATGTCAAATTTTAATGGGAATATTATTTTACTGGTTAATATTTAAAGAACATACATATTGTATATGATTCAATATTCATGATAAAATAGGATATATAATTATATATATATAATATATAATTATGTATATATTTTATATATATATATAATTTCATTTACTGAAACTTCAATGATTAGCATTTAAATAGTTGACTATTTCAAGACTCTAACAACTAAAGCAATAAAAATGTAATTTCAATTATATTAGTCTTAACTCTAGTTTTCTTATAACATACTAAAGGAAACAAGATCTAAAAATAAAATAGGTTATTACAGATGTTATTATATAGAAAAATTCTACACTTTTTACTTATTTATTTGAGACATAAAGCATTATATGGAGAGAAAGGGAGAAAGAAGGAGAGACGGGCACACTGGGGTCTCCAGTCTCTGCAAATGAATTCCAGACACATGTACGCATGCACCAACTTGTGCACCTGACTTACGTGGGTCTTAGGGAATCAAATATTGGTCTTTTATCTTTACGGGCAACTGCCTTAATTGCTAAGCCATCTCTCCAGCCCAACACTACTACAAAAATTATATAGAAAACTGACTCCCAGAATTAACACCAAACCCAATTACTTCATATGAGAACACCTATTCTTCTCTGAGTACATCTTTGTGTTTTGAGCACAGTTGTGATTCAATCCTCAAACTAACTTATATAAGCTGTTCTTTCCCTAGCATGGTTCTCACAAAACAATATTTCTCTTCACATCAATTTGGGACAGAGAAACAACATCCAAGTTTCTGAGAATTTGGTTGTGTGTTAGTTTGCATAAGTGTCCCCCAATAGATTTAAGAGATTTATTAAAGCTTCTTACAGTTCCAGCTACCTGGATGGTGAAGGTGTCACTGGGTAGATCTTCTGGTCCAGTCCTAAAATGTGTTGGTGGATTTGTAACTCCAGTCTGATGATATACAAAGTGCCTGAGTGGCTTTTGTGTTTTTTGGATTGAGGCTTCTCTCTCTCTCTCCTTCTCTTCTTGGACCTATGAAAGTGGGCCAGCTTCTTCTCCATTATGGAACTTTCCCTGGATCTGTAAGCTTCAATGAATCTCTTCCTCCATAACTGTGCCTGGTCTGGAAGTTCATCTCAGTGACCCGGAGGCTGTCTACTACAGGTTGCAATAACACCCTGACACTTTAGAAGAGAAGAACTTGCTGAGTATAGCAGCAAATGAATGATACCACCATTTAAAAGACAGTGGTAGGAAGATTGTCAGTGTGAGGCCATCCTGGGTTATCTAGCAAGACATTATCTCAAAAAATAAGTAAAAAACAAATAAAAATAACTGCTCCAGATTTTAGGGTAGGAAAGACTGTGTATGTGCCACATATCTGTGTCTCTAGATAAAAAATCATTCTTGGAGTTGACCATAGAAAGAAGGTGCTCTTTGAGTAATAATCACTCATATGTAATACCTTGGGTAGTGCTCCTTTAAGACTAAAATAAAACTTACTCAGGCTATGATATCCCTCTGGAAATGACTATGATAAAAACCTCATGGATTCTAGAAAAGCAAATTCCTCATGCATCCTTTAGACAGCAGTTCTGATGGGTCTCACTGTGTAGTCCAGTCTGGTCTTGAGTCCTGGGATTAAATGAACATCCTGTGGCAACCATGCACATAATGCAGAACATGATAAAAACTACCTCAACAGCTTTCTCATATACCACGAAAAACTCAAGCCTCCAGGCTCACTTACCACTCCATATATCAGTTAATCTCACATAACTCTTTATACTGACAAAACATCCCAAGCCCACCAACAATATATGTTGACAGATACCATCTACCATCAGTACATTTTCCCAATATTCAGAATATCTGTGTGCCCTCTACCTTTTAATTACAGAATTGAGGATTTGTTCTCAAAATCTCATCTGCTTAGATGTCCCTAGTGGAGATTTTTTTTCATTTATTCACTACTTAAATTAGGATTAAAAAAATATTTTATTTACAGAGTCAGAGAGAATGGGCACACTGTGGTCTCCAGGTGCTACAAATGAATTCCAGATGTATGCCTTAATGGCCAATAAACCATTCTCATAGGTTAGAACAAGTCAATACAATTTGTCTTTCTGCACATTTTTCTGTCATTCTGATTCGGTTTGTTTCCAATCATCATTTTGACTTTACTGACAAATGTCAATTCATTTGGATTTATGAACTAGTCTTTCTTTAAGCAGTCTCTTCATTTCCTTTTCAAACTATGTTCAATATTTCATAATTGTAAAAACACTCTTTCAAACATTTTCACTCCCACTCTTTTCCTGTTGTGTCACTTGGGTGAAAAAGCATGATATCTAATTAAAATTATTTTTTCAACTTCCTCATGCTGCACATATCACACATTACTTGTCCCACTTTAAATGCAAGAGTACATATCTCAAATAGTCAGAGCTTTGCCATGGTATTTAATCATGGGTCCATTAATTTCCTACTACTAAGAATCATTGTTGTTTATTGCTCACTTCCACTATTCTTTTCAGTTTTCCTTTCCCCTATTCTATCCTCATTATCAGCTAATAGGTTTGATACATGCTTCATTGAGAAAACAGAAACACTCAGGGAAGAGTCATTTCCTCTTACCAGGATTGAATACGTGTGTGTGTGTGTGCGTGTGTGTGTGCGTGTGTGTGTGTATGTGTGCAAGGGCACACACACACACACACACACCTGTATTCCTTTTCTCTCTTTTCTTCCTGCAGCTGCCTTTCCCTGCATTGATCATCCAAGGGGCAGCCTGTACATTTGTACTCTGCATTCTCCCATTTCTCTTCATAGTAAGATAGTCCTTCTATAATAGGTTTAACTTCATTTTACATGGCCCATGGTGTCTCATGGTAACCCTAAGTCAATTTGGGATTTCTCTGAGCTTCAGAGCTCTTATTCAGCATCTTTATGTAGATGTCTGTTAGTTATCTCAAATTTAACCTATTTAAGAACCATGCTTCCTTCCTGACATTTTACCTCATTTTCTTTCCCAGCTCAGGAATGACCTCCATGCCCAATCAGTTGCTTAAGATAAATACTGAATAATTGCCTTTCAGTCTTACTTTCCTTGTAAATCCCATATCTAATACATCCGTATATGTTGGGTATTTCTGTATCTAAAATTGATTCTACTATTTAATGTCTCTATTTTGTAGGATCTCTAACTTCACCATGCCAACTACTATCTTAGGTGCTTTAAGTAACTTCTCTTGTCTTCTCTTTTTCTCCAATTTATCAAACTATAAACTATTTAGCAACTAGCCCCAAATAATTGCATAAGATTATGCAAATTGGATCCCTTGACATTCCTTGCTAAGATGCTTTATGCCAACATCATCCTGCATCAGACCTGAGGAATTATTTCTCCCCCCCTTACATCCTAGTGGTTATTTTGGTCTAGTCACATTGATTTTGATTCCAGAGCTATAGAGAGCATTATTTTGTACCCATAGGACTAATATCATTACAATTGAACTTTCTACTAAAACTTATAATTTGAAACTTATATTTCAAAAATTTATTTTAATCACACCATGTAGTACAGTTACAATATCACTGCACCATATCTCTCAGATTTGTAATCTATATATCACCTGAATACTTGATATAATTTAATATATGGGGAATTATATAGTTCTTTTATAACAGGTGGTGTCTCCTTAGGGTATATAATTTCTTCAATTCAAGTGTTGTACTAAACAAATAGTAGGGTCTTAATAAACATTTGTCAAAATAATAATTTGAGATGTGATTTTGTTTTGAAATTGTTGAAAATGGAATACACAACAGCCAGCATCTCAAAAACCTACTGTATTATCTCTTATGATTATAGAGGAATAAGTATAATCTTTCTTTGGAATTTCATGCCTAATACCTCCACAAATTAAAAGTGATTTATCACCTCAGTGTGAAGAGGATACATTAGATACGCACGAGACCTCATGACATTAAGTGGAAAGGCCACTTTCAACAATAATTAACTCTACAAATTAGCAGAGATCCCTTGGGCACAATGATACTGAAAGAAGAGTCGAATGAAAGTAGATGGAAGATGCATTGTGCCCCACTTCCTCACGGATCCTTGTACAAATTTCCACAGATTATTCCTCTTATTTGTTCCACTACAGAACAGTGAAAGCAGAAGTCCAATAAGTGGACGTAGGATGGGAAGAAGGCTCGGTGACGGAAGCATTTGGTGCACCAGTGTGAAGATCTGAATTCTGTTCTCTAGAACCTACGAAAAGCCAGACATGGTGGAATGCACCTGTAATCACAACACACTTATTAGATGGGAAGTGGGGACAGGAAAATCCCTGGGGAAATCATGGGACACCTAGTCTGGTATATGCTGCAGAGAAAAATAATGATGTCCCATCTCAAGCAGAGTGGATGGAATGGGAGGACCAACACATGAGGTTGTCTTCTAATCTCTACAACGCACAGTGGCACATGTGCACACACTCTCACACACGCACATTATAGGCACATACTATGCACAAACACATAAAGACTCAGGGAAATTCACAGAAGAGCGGGCAGGAAGACTGTTAGAACCACAAGTTGGGACATTACACAGAGAGACATTGCCTCTTCCCCATAAGCGATGGCTAATCCCACAATGGTGGGGGGCAGGGATGAGGGCTACCATGGTACCTTGCCGACATGGGCTATTTACAACACAGAGTATGTACATAAATAATAAAGAAAAAAAAATAAGCTGGGAGTGGTGGCACACTCCTTTAATCCCAGCACTCAGGAGGCAGAGGTAGGAGGATCACCATGAATTCAAGGTCACCCTGAGACTACATAGTGAATTCCAGGTCAGCTTGGGCCAGAGTGAGACCCTACCTCAAAAAAAACAAAACAAAAAAAAAAAAAAAAAAAAAAAAAAAAAAAAAAAAAAGATAAAAAATAAAAATTCAAAAAGATGAATGGAAATACTAACTAGGCAACTAATAAATACAGTTTTACTTGAAAAGTTTAAAATATCCTGTCAGTACTCATGGCACTTATTTAAATAACTCATCAAGTAGTTGATAGTTGTCAATGTGCTATTATAGGCTTTGTAAACAAGCACCTTTATCTGCTGGGCCATCTCCCCAGTCTTAGAAAGGCCATTTCTTTTTATTTTCCTCTTTAATTTTTTTTCCCTTTTTTTATGCTTTTCACAATTTTTATTAACATTTTCCATGTTTATGAAAAATATCTCATGGTAATGCCCTCCCCCCCACACACACTTTCCTCTGTGAAATTCCATTCTCCATTATATTACCTCCCCATCTCAATCATTCTATTTACATATATACAATACCAACCTATTAAGTACCCTAATCCCTTCCTTTCTCTTCCCTTTATATCTCCTTTTTAACTTACTGGCCTCTGCTACTAAGTATTTTCCTTCTCACATAGAAGCCCAATCATCTGTAGCTAGGATCCACAGATGAGGGAGAACATGTGGTGCTTGGCTTTCTGGGCCTGGGTTACCTCACTTAGTATAATCCTTTCCAGATCCATCCATTTTTCTGCAAATTTCATAACTTCATTTTTCTTTACCGCTGAGTAGAACTCCATTGTATAAATGTGCCACATCTTCATTATCCACTCATCAGTTGAGGGACATCTAGGCTGGTTCCGTTTCCCAGCTATTATAAATTGAGCAGCAATAAACATGGTTGAGCATGTACTTCTAAGGAAATGAAATGAGTCCTTTGGATATATGCCTAGGAGTGCTATAGCTGGGTCATATGGTAGATCAATCTTAGCTGTTTTAGGAACCTCCACACTGATTTCCACAATGGCTGGACCAGATTTCATTCTCACCAGCAGTGCAAAAGGGTTCCTCTTTTTCCACAACCCTGCCAACATTTACAATCATTTGTTTTCATGATGGTAGCCAATCAGACAGGAGTGAGATGGAATCTCAATGTAGTTTTAATCTGCATTTCCCTGATGACTAGTGAGGTAGAACATGTTTTTAGATGCTTATGTTGCATTCCTATTTCTTCCTTTGAGAATGCTCTATTTAGCTCCATAACCCATTTTTTGATTGGCTTGTTTGATTCCTTATTATTTAACTTTTTGAGTTCTTTGAATATCCTAGATATTAACTTTCTATAAGATGTATATCTGGTGAATATTTTTTCCCATTCTGTAGGTTGCCTCTTTGATTTATTCACTGTGTCCTTTGCCATGCAAAATCTTTGTAATTTCATGAGGTCCCAGTGATTAATCTGTGGTTTTATTGCCTGAGCAATTGGGATTGTATTCAGAAAGTCTTTGCCAAGACCAATATGTTGAAGGGTTTCCCCTACTTTTTCTTCTAGCAATTTCAGAGTTTCAGGTCTGATGTTAAGGTCTTTAATCCATTTGGACTTAATTCTTGCGCATGCAGAGAGAGAAGAATCTATGTTCATCCTTCTACAGATATCCAGTTTTCCCAACACCATTTGCTGACGAGACTGCCTTTATTCCAATGAGTATTTTTGGCATTTTTATTGAATATCAGGTGGCTATAGCTACCTAGACTTACATCTGGGTCCTCCATTCTGTTCCACTGATCTACATGTCTGTTTTTGTGCCAGTACCATGCTGTTTTTGTTACTATGGCTCTGTAGTATAGATTAAAATCAGGTATGGTTATACCACCAGCCTTATTTTTGTTGCTCAGTATTATTTTAGCTATTAGAGGTTTTTTGTGATTCCAAATAAATTTTTGGATTGTTTTTTTCTATTTCCATGAAGAATGCCTTTGGAATTTTGATAGGGATTGCATTAAATGTGTAGATTGCTTTTGGTAAGATTGCCATTTGACAATATTGATTCATCCAATCCAGGATCAGGGGATGCTTCTCCACTTTCTAGCGTCTTCTGCAATTTCTCACTTGAGTGTTTTAAAGTTCTCATTGTAGAGATTCTTTACTTCCTTGGTTAGGTTTATTCCAAGGTACTTTTTTTTTTTTTTTTGGATGCAATTGTGAATGGGAGTGATTCTCTGATTTCATCCTCTATGTGTTTGTTGTTAGCATATATAAAGGCTACTGATGTATGACTATTTATTTTGTATCCTGCTACATGGCTATAGGTTTTTATCAGCTCTAACAGTTTGCTAGTAGAGTTTTTAGGGTACTTTATATATAGAATCATGTCATCTGAAACTAATGATAACTTGATCTCTTCCTTTCCAATTTGTATCCCTGTTATGTGTGTCTCTTGCCTTATTGCTATGGCTAAGACTTCCAAACCTATATTGAATTAAAGTGGGGACAGTGGACACCCTTGTTTGGTTCCTCATTTTAGTGGAAAACTTCCAGGTTTTCCCCATTTAGTAATGTATTGGATGTAGGCTTGTCATAAATAGCTTCTATTGGGCTGGAGAGATGGCTTAGCGGTTAAGCGTTTGCCTGTGAAGCCTAAGGACCACGGTTCGAGGCTCAATTCCCCAGGACCCACGTTAGGCAGATGCACAAGGGGGCACATGCATCTGGAGTTCATTTGCAGTGGCTGGAGGCCCTGGCACGCCCTTCTCTCTCTTTCTCTGACTCTTACTCTCTCTCTCTCTCTCTCTCTCTGTCACTCTCAAATAAATAAATTAAATTAAATTAAATAAAAAATAAAAAAAATAAATAGCTTTTATTATATTGAGATATGTTCCTTTTATTCCTAGTCTCTGTAGGACTTTTATCATGAAGGGATGTTGGATTTTGTCGAACACTTTCTCTGCATCTAATGAGATGATCATGTGATTTTTGTCCTTCAACCCATTTATATAATGTATTACATTTATAGATTTGCATATATTTAACCATCCCAGCATCTCTGAGATAAAGCCTACTTGGTCTGGGTGAATGATCTTTTTGGTATATTCTTGTATACTGTTTGACAATATTTTGTTGAGAATTTTTGCATCTATGTTCATGAGGGAGATTGGTCTGTAATTTTCTTTTTTTGTTCTATCTTTGCCTGGTTTTGGTATCAGGGTGATGCCGGCCTCATAGAAGGAGTTTGGTAAAATTCCTTCTTTTTATATGTTCTGGAAAGGTTAAGAAACAATGGTGTTAGCTCTTCCTTGAAGGTTTGGTAAATTCAGCATTGAATCCATCTGAGCCTGGGCTTTTCATAGTTGGGAGATTTTTGATAACTGTTCAGATCTCTATGCTTGTTATAGGTCTATTTAAGTGGGTAATCTCATCTTGATTTAATTTAGGTAGGTCATATAAATCAAGGAAATCATCCATATCTCTTAGACTTTCACACTTTGTGGAGTATATGCTTTTATGGTATGTCCCTATGATTTTTTGAATTTCTCTGGCATCTGTTGTGATGTTACCTTTTTCATCTCTAATTTCATTAATTTGTGTCTCTTCTCTCTTTCTTTTGGTCAGTTTGCTAAGCATTGATCAATCTTGTTTATCCTTTCAAAGAACCAACTATTTGTTTCATTAATTCTTTGGTTTTTTTTTTGTTTGTTTGTTTCTATTTCATTAATTTCTGCCCTAATCTTTATTAATTCTTCCCGTCTAAAGATTTTTGGTTTGCCTTGTTCTTCTTTTTCCAAGACTTTAAGGTGAAGCATTAGATTGTACACTTGCAACCTTTCTAATTTTTTAATATAGGCACTTAAGGCTGTAAATTTACCTCTTAGAACTGCCTTCATTGTGTCCCAGAGATTTTGGTATGTGTGTTCTCATTATCATTTGACTCTATAAATTTTTTGATTTCCTTCTTGATTTCTTCATTGACCCATTTATCATTTATTAGTGTATTGTTTAGTTTCCATGATTTTGTGTATGCTCTATAGCCTTTCTTGCCACTGATTAGTAGTTTAATTCTATTGTGGTCAGATAGAATGCAAGGAATTATTTCAATTTTCCTGAATTTGTTAAGATTTGCTTTGTGTCCTAATATATGGTCTATTTTAGAGAATGTTCCATGTGTTGCTGAAAAGAATGTATATTCTGCAGCCTTTGGATGAAATTTCCTGTATATATCTGTTAGGTCCATTCCTTCTATTACCTCATTTAGTCCAGATGCCTCTGTTTATTGTTTTTCCCAGGATGACCTGTCAATTGATGAGAGTGGGGTGTTAAAGTCACCCATTACTACTGTGTTTGGTGTTATCTGTGACCTTAGTTGTAATAGTGTTTGTTTGATGAATTTGGGAGCCCCCATGTTAGGTGCATATATGTTTAGGATTATAATGTCCTCTTGTTGGAGTGTGCCCTTAATCAATATAAAGTGACCTTCCTTATCTTACTTGACTTAGGTTGGACTAAAGTCTACCTTGTCAGATATTAGGATAGCAACCCCTGCTTGTTTTCTAGGCCCATTTGCTTGAAACACCATCTTCCAACCTTTCACCCTAAGATAATGTCTATCCTTTGTAGAAAGGTGAGTTTCTTGGAGACAACAAATTGTAGGATCCTGCTTTTTAACCCAGTCTGCAAACCTATGTCTTTTATTTGGGGCATTGATGCCATTGATATTAAGAGATATCATTGAAAGGTGTGTATTTATGTTTGCCATTTTGTGTGTGTGTGTGTGTGTGTGGTTCTGGTTCTAACTTTGCTCTCTTGTGTTAAGTAGTATTTGAGTATTGCTTGTTTTTTCCAGGTTCCTTATATGTGTGCTTTTCCTTTTCTTCAGCATGGAGGATTCTATCAAGTATTTTCTGTAGAGCTGGTTTTGCCTTCAAATACTCCTTTGACCTGCTTTTGTCATGGAATGCCCTTATTTCTCCTTCTATTTGAATGGATAGCTTTGGAGGATAAAGTAACCTTGGTTGACAGTTGTTATCTTTCAGAACTTGGCATGCATCACTCCAAGCCCTTCTGGCTTTTAAAGTTTGTGTTGAATAATCTTCTGTAATCCTGATGGTCTTGCCTTTGTAGATAACTTGATTTTTCTCTCTAACTGCTTTCAATATTTTTTCTTTGGTTTGTGTATTTGGTAGTTTGATTATAATATGGCGAGGAGAGGTTCTTTCCAGGTTTTGTCTGGCTGGGGTTCTAAAGGCTTCCTGTATCTGCATTGGCACCTCTTTCCCAATTTGGGGGAAGTTTTCTTCTTTGATTTTGTTGAAGATGCCTACTATGCCTTTGGAGTGGAATTCTTTTCCTTCTACTATGCCCTGAATTCTTATATTTGATGTTTGCATAGTGTCCCGAATATCTTGAAATTCCCACTCATACTTTTCTATAAGTTTGTCTTTCTCTTTTTTGGACTGTATTAGATCTGCCACCTGGTCTTCTAGCTTAGATATTCTATCCTCTCCTTCATCCATTCTACTGGTGAGATTTTCTACAGAGTTTTTTAGTTCATTAACTGTGTTCTTCATTGCTAGTAATTCTGACTGTTTTTTCTTTATTATTTCTATTTCCTTATTTATGTCTTGTATTACCTCCTTTATTTCATTAAATTGGTGTCCTGCTTCTTCTTTGATTTCTTTTTTGATTCCTTTGATTTGTTCTTTGACTTCTTTGAACATATTTACAATTATTCTTTTGAAATCTTTCTCAGGCATTCCCTCTAACTTGTTCTCACTGGAAGTCATTTCTGATGCATTAATACTTTTAGGTGGATTTATATTGTCTTGCTTTTTAGTGTTTCTTGTGTTATAATGCATACATTTTTGCATCTTGAAATAAGTTAATGCCTGGATTTTCTAGCTTGCTGGGTATTCTTTTCTGAATCAAATTTTTGATGTTATGTATCTTCAGGGTAGGTGTTAGGTGTGGCTCTTAAGACTCTCAGAGTATCTACAAAGGTGTTCCTAGGGGTTGAGTTTCCCTGCTATTGGAGTATTCAAGTAGGCTGAGTGCAATAAAATACAGGTAGATTCTAAAAGTTAACTAAACACTGTACACATTCAATCAAAAACAGCACTGAGTATTTATGCAAGAGTAGTTATTATAACAACCAGATCCTCTATCAACAAAGAGGTTAAGAGTTCTACTGTTTTGTGGGGCAAACCGAGCCTGGCAACTGTGGTCCTGCAGATTGGCACACTTGCTGCTGGAACTGCTTCTGCTGCTGCTGAAGCTGCTGCTGCTGGATCTGTCACTGCTGCTGCTAAAGCTGCTGCTGCTGGATCCACCACTACTGCTGCTGGTGCTGCTGTTGCTGTAGCTGCCACTGCTGGATCCGCTGCTGCTGCCTCTGAATCTGCCGCTGCTGGAGCCGCCACTGCTGCCACTGAAGCTGCTGCTCCTGGATCTGCCGCTGTTGCCTCTGAAGCTGCTGCTGCTGCTGGATGTGCAGCTGCTGCCACTGCTGGGGCCACTGCTGCCAGTGCCGGAGCTGCTGATGTTGCTGCCAGACTCTGCTCCTGTTTGGGTCCCACTGTCAGCTCAAGTTGGCGTGGCCGGGTCCCGGGGCCACTGCTCTGTTTGCTGGAGCTGGGCTCAGGCGGGGGGGTGGGGGGAGAGGTAAGGGAGCCACAGCTGCTCTGGTTCTCTTGCTGTTCCACATGTTGTTCTACCTTGTGATCTGCTCCTCCATTGTTCACTGCCGCTCTCCCTTCACGTTTCTAGAGTTTGCGGAGAGCTCCTGTGTGAGCAGAAGCTCCCCTCTCCTGGTTTTTCCTGCAGCTCGAGCCAAGCTTGGTGGCCTTCTGGTGCGCTCCTGCCACCACAGTCAGCGGACCTGCTGGGCTGCTTTTGCCCACCTGTGCAGGCTCTAGATGCTCTGCATCTCTTCTCCACCACCATTTCAATTTCCTATACACCTCACTTTTTAGTAAAAGTGTGTATTTTGTTGAGTTTTTTTGATCTTTTTCCCACTAGGCTGCTTTGGTGTGGTACCTGTGATGCCATCTTAACCGGAAGTCCCATTTCTTGCTGGCCCAGACAGATGACCCAGCATGAGAGTACATGAAAATGACTGGGTGTACCACACCTTGTTGGTGTATGGTGTTTGCAGAACTTAGGTTGCTTCTTAATTCAGTATAGCAGAACCTGCTACCAATTACCACAGATTGGCATCAGATCACACTTCTTCTGAAGTGTAAGCAGAGTTGAAGAAATATGACAAAATTGACCTAGGGGTAGCCGAACTTCTGATCCAAATTTCAGAACCAGTGATCTTTCATAATGACTATCATAGCTTGAGAGATGAAAATACATAATTCCCGTCATAGTTTATGAGATGCTAATACATTTTATAACTCTAATTATTTCATTGGAATTATGTTTCAAAAGAAACCCTTAAGAAACCTCCTTGTGGGAGATGAATCATATTCTAATAGTACTAATTACTTTATAATCTTAGAATTATTATGAAATATTGTTATGCCTGTGTCAGATTTAATGAGTGAAAAATTATTTATAAAACACCAAAAGAAATCCTTTAATAATTAAAAAGATAATAAGCTTGCCATGACAGATCTTTTCCTCCTCCAGATCTTCTACCTCATCCTCCTTAAGGTCAAAGAAAAGAATGTATTTAAAAAGTTGGGGTGAATGTTAAGTAAAAAACAAAAAGATTTATTGAAAATAATTTTGACTCATACTTATTATATGATATTTTCTGATTTCAATGTCTTATCATTTGTTTCTAAAGCATTAAAAATGAGTTGTGAAGTAGTTGTTTTTATTTTGAATAAGCCAGTGTCTGAAATTCTACACCTGTTCTTTGTATCCAGATGTATATTGAGACTATGATGTTTCTCAGTCGTTTTCGGTTTAGGTCGCCATGTGGTGCTCTGGCAATTTTTGAGGGAGTATCAGTGTACAGAGTAGCTTTTCCAATTTCAAAAGATCTCTGTTGTTGGAATCAGCATGCATGAAATGACCCATAACTGACAGAGAGAATAGTAAATCCAAAGCCTAGATTGCATACGCCATGGGGGGGGGGGGATAGCATGTGGAAGAAATACAGCAATGAATATCTATATAGGGTGCCCAGTGCTGCATAGCAGATGCTCAGCGATTGTTGCTGAACACAATGAAAGTATTTGGACCTCATTAAGAAGAAAAATTCCAGTACATTATTCTTGAAGGACAAAAGTAGTCTTAACCACCTATTCACTCTATTCAAACCATTTTGAAGAGAATTTCCTATCTTCTAATATTCCTAAAGTGACATTATCTGTGATGATATGATAAAATAGATGCTATGGAGGTGATTGGCCAGGTGAAAAGACTTTTCCTTTTTGTAGACATTGATTATAACTTCATTTTGAATATTTTCTGCTTTCCCGATCACATTATTCTTAGTAGTAGAACAAAAAGCACATGCTGAATTTAATTTGTCGTATCTATAATTTTTAATTCTATAACATATAATGATTTCATGTTAGTCCACAAAGAGCCCCAGGTTGGATATTTTACCTGTCTATACATTGCATAGTCAAAATGTACCTGATGCTTGTTGAAGTGCTTGTCTATATCTCTTCAGAGAGGTACTATTCCCCTTGCTCACAGTTTTCAAATGCCTAAGGCTGCTTTTCTTCCTTTTCAACACAAATAATTCTCTGTCCTTTTCATAGGGTGTTTTTGAAATTAATGTTCACCTTGGTAATCCATTAGCAATCAGTCAAAGATCTTGCAAATTCTCCATGTCACCCTCTTCTCAGGTATATGGCACAAATCCCCATGCCCAGGTCATGTGCATGATGTAAAAACATGATGTCATTATATAACAGCCATTAACAGACAGTGATCTAAGTAGCAATTGGATCTTGTATTTCTTCCATCTATTTATCTATCATTAAAATCAAAGAAAAATGCAACATTCATTTCATTTCTATAAGTGAGCTGGAACAGCAAGAAATCACAAGTCTAGCCTTGGAGAGATGGCTCAGAGGCTAAAAACACTTGCTTTCAAAGCTTGGTAGCCTTGATTCATTTATCCAGTACCCACTTGAAACCAGATTCACTAAGTGGTACGTGTGTGATGTGTATGGAGTTCATCTGCAGAGGCAAAAGGCTCTGGCGTACCCTTTCACTCTCCTTATCCCATCTGCCTCTGAATTAAATAGATAAATTATTTTAAAAAGAAAAAATAATTAACAGTTTACATACAAGCTTGTTATGACATCATGTCTTCCCCAAACTGCCATGTTTGTTTCAGAGGTTAGAGGAATGGCTTCACGTCTAGCATTCTATTTATGTAAAAACCCTTGCTTTTATTTTTACATATCTGAGGCAGAAGTAAAATGAAGTAAGGGGATATGATTCAAATTATATATCTACTGTATTACATTTAATACTTTTTTCTTTTAAATATAATACACACACAAAACTCATGTCATGAAGCTGTATGTATAGGTATCACATATTTCACCCCAGTATACCTAATTCTGAGATAGGAAGAGTGACATGAGTTTAAGGCCAACCTGGGCTGAAGAGATACTCTGCTTCAAAGTGGGGAAAGAAAAAACAAAAAAACCTTTCTCCATTGACCACTGTCTCCCTCCCTCCCTGCGTGTTTCGGTTGTATGTACTTTTCAAATGTAGTTCTTCATATGGAAATGGAAATATAGAATGGCAGATTTCACAACCATCTACTTGTGGTGATACTACATTCCTAACTTGGTGCTAATGTAACTTACAAAAGTACAAAATTTCATTTCAATAATTTCTTTTTTTGTTGTTGTTTTCTGTGGTAGTTTTTCATTCTAGCCCAGGCTGACCTGGAATTCACTATGTAGTCTCAGGGTGGCCTTGGACTCACAGTGATCCTCCTGTCTCTGCCTCCAAACTGCTGAGATTGTGTGCCACCATGCCTGGCTCATTTCAATAATTTGAAAGATGAAGGAACAAATGAAATTTTACTTTCTGTATAAAAATTCTTTTTATCCCAATTTTTTTTTTGTATTTAAAAATTACATGTATTGTTGTTGTTTAAATGATGTTCCTCCCATAGATTCAAGAGTCTATTAAAGCATATAACTTAGATCTCCAGCCACCTGGCTGAAGGAGGTCTCACACTGTGGGTGGATCCTAGGATCCAGCCCTAACATGTATTTGGGGATGAACCTAGAATCCCAGCCTAAGACATACAGAGTGAGTGAGATCTGACAAAGTTCCCACAATATACTTTCTTTTGGTACTGCTTGTGTTTCTTTCACCATTATAAAACTTTCCCTAAATCTAGAAGCCTAAAATAAATTCTGTTCCTCCTATAAACTATGACTGTCTTAGAGGTTTATCCTAGCAACAGGAAGCTCACTACCATAGAAATTGGTACCAGAAGTGGGATTGCATGATAAATCTGACCGTGTGGGTTTTGGTCTTTTGAAACTTTTGTTTTAGAAGCATGAACACAGATTTGGCACCTGCAACTGGTGATGCCTTCCAGAGTGGTAAGCCAAGTTTTATGGGCTATTCTGGTAAGAATTTGAAAATGTTAAGTGCAAAACAAAATTTTATTTGGAGGCATTGCTTATGAACTTTCAAAGGGAAAAGAAAGACTACAAAATCTTTGTTGAAACTGGGCTACTGACATAAGAGCTGACTGCGTTCTACTGCGCATGCCCAGAGAGTTTTATCAAGGTTAAATTTATAATGGACTGATCTATTTGCCTAAGATATAAAACTGAGACATATAAGATTTAATTTTGGAGAAATTCAAAGAAATTTAAAATTTAATGGCTTGGAGACTGGTTTTAGTTTACTGAAGTTACTATTGTCAAATACATTAATAATTTTTTTAAAAGGTGACCTAACTACTTTACATTAAGACAATGTAAAAGATGTCTGAAGAACAATGTAAACTTTTAAAAAATAAGTTGACTAAAACAAATAGAAACCTGTTCTTTGAGGTCATAATTTATTTCACACCTATTTGTCAACATAACTGTGTCCTGCACACCTGGTATTGACTTCAAAACCATGAAAACCACATTAAGTGGACCATAAAGTGAGCCTAGTTCCAAGATCTGCTGCTGAGATGTAAGAAATGGGTCAGATAAGAGGCCAATAAAGCCATTGGGAAATGGACCATGGTGCACATAAAAACCCAAAGATGTTTTGGATAGATGAGGATTGTACAAGGGCTATCATGGAGTGCTGTTGGCTTGGGATAGAAGTTTTCCTGGCTACTCAGCCCAGATTGAAGAGCTGCATTTAAAAATTCCAGGCACACATCATTCATCACGCTCTGGATATCACACTTGAACTACAGATGTTTGCCTAATAGTTAAGCTTACATTGGTTCAGTCTTTCCTTGTTATGCCTTTCAACAATAAAAAAGTTTACTCCATATAATTATATGTTAAAAATATGCAAGTTGTTTTGATTTTATAGGATGCACAGTTAAGAAACAATCTTAAATGTCAAATGAGACTTTGGGTTTTGGAACTATCTTAAGTGTGTAAAAACTAAGGGGAACTTTAAAATTAACTAAATACAATTTCCAGTGTTAGATGCTTATAATTTGTTGGGGGCCAAGATGAAAATGTGTCAATTTGAATGGATATACCCTAATAGATTCAGGAATTTATTAAAACTTGTACCTTAGATCTCCAGCCACCTGGCTAAAGGAGGTCTCTCACTGTGGACAAATCCTATGGTCCATCCCTAAGGTGTATTTGGGAATAAATGTAGAATTCTAGCCCAAGGTATAAAGAGTAAGTGTGCTCTGGGAGATTCCCTGAGTATACTTTCTTTTGGAGGTGCTGCTGGTGGTTTTTCTTTCTCCATTATAAAACTTTCCATAAATCTATAAGCTTAAAATAAGTTCTGTTCCTCCTATAAACTGTGACTAGTTTGGAGGTTATAACAGCAATGTGAAAATGACTTCAAGACTACAAGATGTTTGTGTTGTGTGTGATTAAATTAAGCATTATACAGAAATGATTTGTTTCATATAAATTAAACAGTTGTGATATACTTAGAAGGCTGTCAATTCTATTTAGAAGTGCTGGTCAATTCTTGTATAGTTTTCCATTGAAGTGAAACATTTCCTTCCAGATGGAGGAGGGAGCCTCCCATGTATCAGAGAGCTCTAGAAAGTTACAATATTCTTAACGCTCCTCTAAGAGGTTATAAAAATCAGTATGGGTAGAGGAGAATCTCAAATTGGCTGAGATGTCCTCACATTGTGTAGTGAGCTCCAACGGATGAGGTTTTCATTGAATCATCACCCACGCTGTGGTGGGCTTTTTCGTCATAAAGAGATTGTGTGACTAGTCCCTTGCCTATAATTAATCCCAATAACTTCTCTGGCTCACTAGCTACACTTGGGTGGTTGTCTCTTTTGTTTGCCATCTGGGACAAAAAGGTGTTTGCTAACATCTCCCTAGAAATAGGCACAGGACATCACTAAATCAACTTGAGTTGAATTTTCCACCCTAATAAGTAGGGGATAAAATGTGAATGAAACTAATGCTCTCATATTTCCAATATCTTCCAAATTACCCAGAATCCCCTCAGAATATTCCTTTCTCTCATGTCAGTGGTTGAAAGCATGAACCCAAATGATTTTTATCATCTCCACGAAAACCATGTGCTCATTCTATCTTGTGTGTTCCATTTTCAGTCATTGTACCAAAGAGATAAAAGGTGGATCCGAACATTTATCAAAGCCCAGAAACACCCTTATCCAGAGGGTATGTTTCATATTATTTTACTTAAATTAATTGTTTTGTATTGTTGTAACTCTACATCTTTATTTTGAAATGAATCTTTGATTTCTCAGTGGTGACTCACCCATTGGTATCACACTGGAATAGCAGCTATACTCTTTTTTAAAAATATTTTTTGTTTTATCTTTATTTATTTAT